>NC_056732.1:499183665-499381165 GCF_019279795.1 Protopterus annectens
ATGAGTCAAAAGTCAGTCCTCAGATATACAGCTTCATCATCTCTTCCTGCTTTTATTTAATACCTCAGAGTCTGTGCTCATGTAAACACACTCAAACTCTTTGTACAAAAGAGGGGGGCCCTTCTCATTCTTGCTGTTTCCTTTGACCATTGATTCTCTGAGACACATTTGCCTGCTGTCTGGTTCTGAGCAAGTTGTTTAAACAGACAGTGCTTCTAGACCAAGTCTGTAAAGGCATATGTGGAGCAGTGTTGTATTCCAGTTAACAAATGCAAACAAACAATCAAACAAACAAAAAACAGTACCAGGGGATCATGACACATAACTGTGCCCCGTTGGCTCCAGTCAGTCTGTATATGTATGATGCCCTTCTTACTTTGCCCAACCCTATTTAGCATCTGCTTAAATATTGGGGAGTTTTAGAGGAGTTACTAAATGGTATATATTATAAACCTTCCAAAAGAGAACCTCAAATTTTATTAATTCCATCTCAGTTCAAGAATAATTAATCATCTCTTTGATAAATCCTTTTAAGAATATAATACATAGTAGGGGAAAAAAGAATATGTTAGTTTTGGGGTACCTGTTTGACCTGGGATTAGTTTTGTTGCACACTGCAACTGAGATTGTCTCTACTCATTCAGAACTTTTTGGCAATAAATGAGCTTTGCATGTATATTTTTTAAATAATTCTCACACTGTTCCCTCTAAGTGTTCTGTTTCAATGTGTGTGTGTGTGTGGTGTGTGTGTGTGTGTGTGTGTGTGTGTGTGTGTGTGTGTGTGTGTGTGTGTGTGTGTGTGTGTGTGTGTGTGTGTGTGTTATGAATATCAGTTAAATGTTTGTGTTTTGTTGCAAATTCAGCTTGTATTTTTATGGCTGCTTATGTTTTTTTGCAAATTCAACTTGTTTTCTATGTTATGATTGTTTTCGTTGTCTCTGCCTTCTTCTCCCAGGTCATGGCTGAAAAGGGTCTATGGACCAGCTCATTTACCCAGTTAACAAATGTAACAAATTAAAATAAGATATACAGTATAAAGGAATTAGAAAAACTTTTAGTTAAAAAAACTAGTCCTCTTTTCACAGTGTATAGCAAATATCCATCTTAACTATGAACCTACCATATTGTAAGGTGCTAATAATATTCAATTCCTCTGAATGATGATAAAGTATACAATATAAAGAAATTTAAAAGCCTTTTGTTATAGAAACTACTCCTCTGTTTGCAGCATCTACTAATTGACAAGCATATCCAAAAGCCTGTCATATTCCAAGGTGCTACAGGTATTAAAATCTTCTGAATGGTGATTAAAATTTGTTTAGTTGTACAAACTAGATTCCCATCTGCAGTGTGTAGTAAGTTGCAAGCATGTCCACAAGCATGTTGTATCCTAAAGTTTTTTTGTATTAAATTCCTCCTGAATAGAGATTCATAAATAATCAGTATAGAGGAATAAATAAAAAAGATTTTCATTATACAAACTAGTCCCCTTTTTGCAGTATATAAATCGCAACATGTCCACAGGCATGATATATCCCTTTTGTTGATGCTGGTGGGCAATGATTAAAAATTAGGCAGTATAAAGGAAAACACCTTTAGTTCACAAATAATTCTCTTTGTTTGCTGTCAGGGGTGCCAGAAGATGCCGAAGACTGAGTTTTAGGGGATGCAAGAGATGTACTTAGTGTCCTGAAAAGAACATACACTAATGTAGTTGGGAAGGTACTGGATTCAGTCCATTATGATCTCACAAACTGTGATTAGTACTCAAAGAAAAATTTTAGAGGCTATCCTTTCCATCAAAAACAAAATATAAATTCAGCAGTGTACATAATAATTGGGTAGTGCCAATTTTATGATATTCTCACTTAAATGTGCTGCAGAAAGATAGGCATTTGTACTTATTTGTTTGAAAAACTAAAATTGCTTATGCCTTTGTTTATCAGTTTACAAAATCTAAAGGATATCTGTGATATTTGTAGAAGATTTTGTGATAACTTACTTTAGTGTAAGTTATGTGTTTGCAAACATGGCGAGTACTACTGCTATAAGTGAAAACATTCCTTAGGGTCTTCAACAACTGATGATGAAGGTGCAATAAAGATGACATAAGGAATATGGAAACACATTTTATCATCCTGCTTATGTAGTCAGTTTGGCAGCTCAGATATGCCTTTTTTCATGCAAGACATCAGACTTTAGATAAGTAATGAAGCCACTGCAAATCTGTGTACTTTTCTTTTATACTCTGTTCTGTTTGCTGCCACTACACTTACAACAACTAGCAGGTTGTGATAGCAAACGGGCAGCCCTCAGCCCATGACAAATTTGAGAATAAGCATCATTTACTAGCAATATTTGAAGTATCATGTAATAGACAAAACATCCCAAAGATGCTTCACTATTTACATTTTCATAAGTGTCATTCAGTAACAGTCTGCCTTATGGTGAAAGTTTGCCCAATGATCATCCCCAACCCCTTTGCTCAGAGGTGGACATTTCCATCAAAACAACATTTAACTTATAGATGTGCATTTATTAAATGGAAAATGGTGTTGTAGTTAAAAATTGACATCTGGGGGGGGGGGGGGTTGTTTTAAAACTATATACCTTCACACGTTTGGTATGTTATAAAATAAAGTCAGCCTTCTCTTCTTAAAAAAAAGGAACACATTTTGTTTCAACCTTCTGCATTATTCACATATTGCAATGCTGTTAATGACCTCTAATAGCATTCCACTCACTAAGTCCGACCCCCACTCAAAAGGAAAAAAAAAAGGGTGAGAGTATGTTTTCTGTAATTTGGATTGAAGATACAAGCTATAAGCACCTTTTGTAACGCAGTTCCATTACTGAGATGATATAACGCTCTTCATCAGGAAGTTAACCCCATAGCCAGATTTCCTGAAGCAGCTACTGCACAACCACATTATTCATGAATCATTTATTTTACAACATAGTACTGTCTTGTTGTAGAATGTTGCATTGGTGTAAGGTTCCACAAAAACTTTGCAAGTGCTTATTTCAAAGTAATGTGCAGTGCAGTGGTGCAGCACTAATGTTATCACCTCACAGCAAGAAGTTCTCCTGTTTGATTCTCAGCTGGAGTGCCTTCTGTGCAGAGTCTGCATGTCTTCTCTGTGTTTGTGTGGGTTTCTTGCAGGTACACCGGTTTCCTCCCATGTTTCAAAGACATGCGTTGGGAGCATTTCCCCCTGGGCCTCTACTGAAAATTGGCTTTGTTCCAAGTCAGACTTTCCTGGTAAACAAATGTTAAATCAACAATGATTAGTTTTCTTCTTTTTATGAAGTAAAATGTTTAAAAAATGTTGTTCTTCTGAATGTATGCACCATCATGACTAAAGATACGTACAAAGTGCACTGCACCTCTGATAGTGTTGTGATCAAGCCTTGCACTGCTGCATTCACAGCAGCCAACATAGAAGAGGGCCAGAAGTGTTTTCACAGCTTTGAAAGCTGTAACATGATTCACAGTGCTGCATACACAAACAAAAGTACAGAAGGGTGCAGTTTCAGACAAAAAACTGAATAGTTTGTAGGATCAGACCTGGTGAGTTGTGAACAAATCCCTACATAGCTTACCATCTGTTTCATGTACCATAATTACATTTTGCATGAATCACATTATCATCCAAGCAGCAGCTGGTTTTAATTTTGATAACATTTTTGTAAACCTACTGGATTAAGGCTCATTCACTGAGTATAATACATGCCAATCCTTTAACAACCTAATGACGCCTCCAGGCGTTTCTGTACTTATGTCCTACTGACACATCTAGGTGTCAAATATTGCTTGTTCATATTTGTATTAATAATTCCAAAACCACGTTACAAATATGTATTTATTTATTTATTTGACATTTGTTAACCAGAATAGCTCATCTGAGCAAAAGCCCTTTTTCAGTGGTGGCCTGGAGAAAAAAGCTCCACAGTACAAGTAAGCAAGAAAATTTACAAAATTGAAGATGAATACAGTGAACAATTTACAATAAAACAGTTAAGCAAACGTAGATAAATCTCCACAGTACAATATAGTAGGAGGCATTATAACATTCTTGAAAAAACATAGCAAAGAAATATACAATAAAACATTTGAATGAATTTACATAGCACATTGGGTTATCTTCAGAGGGTAATTATACAATACAGAGTAGTAAGGAAGGGAGGAATAGAGAGGATAGTGATAGAGAAAGGGGTGGGTTCATGTGGGATGATTACAGAGGCAAATCCATGTGCTATTAAGGTACCTTTTGAGAGTTTTCTTGAATTCATGGATGTAGGAAATGTTTCTAAGGTTCATGGGTAGCTTATTCCATGCAATTGCAGGGAAGTAGCTGTAGAGATTATGTCCAATAGATTTCTTATGATTGGGAATTTGTAAGAGACATTGGTCAGAGCTTCTGAGGGATTGAGGGGGCTTATAGAGTGAGACAAGTGGGGAAATGCTAGGGAAAGAGGAGGACTTATTCAAAATAGTATGGATAATGAGAAGTTGGATAAATAAGAGTTAGGAAACTCTAGCCACCTAAGTGTCTGGAGAGCGAGACAGTGGTGTGATCTTGAGGGCAGATTGGCTGCAAATCTAGCAATTTTGCTGTAGGTGGTTTCAAGTTTGGAAAGTAGTGAAGACTGTAAGTTGTTTCAAATTTGAAAGCTGTAAAAGAGGTTGGGGAGAAGGTAAGCTTGGGCTAGTGAGATCTTGGAATCTTTTGTTTCTATAGAGTAAACCAAGCTTTAGGTGGGTTTTCTTGATGCAGTTAAGTACATGAAGGTCAAATTTCAGTTGATCATCCACTATTACTCCAAGTAGTTTAGTGTGTGATTCAGCTATGATTGTAGTGTTGTTGAGGAAGAGATGGTGAATGAGGATTTAAGATGGTAAAGGGATTTTGGGAAGAAGAGAAGTTTTGTTTTTTTTTAGGGTTTAGTATAAGTTGGTTGTTAGAAAGCCATGTTTCAGTGAGGTGTTTATGTCAGGGTTAGTAGGTCAGTGGGACTGTCAGTGATAGAAATTATGGTGGAGTCATCTGCGTACTGTATGAGGGAAGACTGAGGACAGGATGTGTGAAGTTGGTTAGTAAAAATGTTAAAAAAGAGGGGGCCTAAAATAGAGCCTTGAAGGACACCCATTTTGATGGGGAGAAAAGGAGAAAGAGCAGAGAGCCATTTTACAGATTGCAGTCTGTCTGTGAGGTAGCTATTGAACCAGGATATAGTTGCTGAGGAGAGCTTGAGTTGAGATAATTTGGAGAGGAGGATGGGGTGAGAGACAGTGTCAAAGGCTTTAGAGAGATCTAAAAAGATGCAGGACACCAGATTATCATTGTCTCTAGTTAGGGAGATGGAGTTTGTAAGGACATAAGTGAAGTAGTGGTGCTGTGGTGGGGGTGGAAGCCATGTGCTGTGGTGGGAGTGGAAGCCATGTTGAGTAGGGGTAATTAAGTTTTCATGAGTAAGATAAGCTGAAATTTATTTATAAGCACACTGTGCAAAAAGATTGGAGAGGGGAGAGAGTATGGCAATAGGTCGATAATTAGAGAGCTCAACAGAATTTCCACCTTTGTGGACTGGCATAGTGTGGAACTTTTTCCAGAGGGCAGAAAAAGTGGATTAACTAAGTGAGCAGTTTATGAGGATGGAGGAAGGATATGCTATGGAGTCAGCAGCAGCTGTTAGGAAGTGAGGCGGCAGGTTGTCATCTGAAGAGGAACCTGGTTTAAGTTTGATAAAAAGTTTTTTGATGTAGCTGGTTGGAATGTGTTTTAGTGAGAAAGGACTGTTTTGCAGTTGGTGGATGGTAGGGGGTATAGGGCTGGTTGGGTGGACAGTTTGCATACGTTTGCTGATGGTATCTATGAAGTATGAATTGAAAATTGAAGCAGTTTCAAGGGGTGTGTTATTGAGACAGGGGATTGGAGGTGAAGGATTTCCTGGGTGGAGAATTTTGTTGACAGCATTCCAAAATGAGAGGTAGTAGTTCTTTTTGTCAGAGTTTGTTTTTTGGTTAAATTTCAGAGTTCTTTATATTGTTGGTAGTGTGTGAGAGATTTGGTCTTAGTCTAGAGTTTCCAGGCACAATCTCTGCTATGGATAAGAGACTGAGTAGAGTTGGAGAGCCAAGTGGAACACTGTGATTTGACTTTGACAGTTCTGGGAGGGGCAAGGGAGTTCAGAATGTTTAGAAAACATTTATTAAGAATTTTTATTAATGGACTATGAAGTAATGACTATGAGGTCTTTTTTTTTTTTTTTTTTTTTCCTCTTTTCTCCTTCATGGGCGATAAATTGTGCTTTTGAAATGTCTGGACTATTTCAATTTACTTGTTTTATATATAGGAGAGAATTTCTATGATATAAAATGACATTTCTCTTTAAATATTTAAATGTGCATTAATTGGAATCTTGATGGGATAATTGGTAATGCTTTCTGTATATAAATGCTGGTTTTAGATTGTTTAATTGTAACCTGATGAAGCACACCGGGATGGTGTGTGAAAGCGCTTGTTCCTTTTAAATAAATTGTGGATTCTACATCGTAGTGGTTCCTTGCAGTTTTCTTCTTTTCTACAATGTTTAGGAAGATGGAATCAAACTGACGGACAGCTACATGTTTGTGATGGTGGAACTACAAGGTTATACTATTAAGCAGCAGGACCTCTCACTTCTGGATCATTTATTTAAAGCCACTCATGGAGCCAAGGGCACAGCAGTCAACACTTTAATTTAATGTTTGGTGTAACTCACATGCCCCCCAAAAGCCTTACGGCTCCAGAGCCCTAGTTTGCAGAATGTTAGGCACAACACATCCACAAGCCTAATATATCCCTTAGCCTGAGGCCTTAACCTGAGTATAAAATCCTCCTAAACACTGATTTAAAAATATTTTTCTATAATAAAAATTATGAAAAGTTGATTTAAAAAGTCAGATAGCCCCTTAGTTCTAAAAGCAAACAAGCACTAATGAATGGAAGACAATGATAACAGGGTCTTAGCCAGTTATCTAGGCTACGTTGCTACAAGGTCTCTGTATCAGATATAGTGAAAAACAAACACATGTTTACATACCTGAATACTTAGATTCTAAATGAAAGCATTTTTAATATGAGCCATTTTTAAATAACAGCGAACAGCTTTATATTTACAAGGTCCATAATATGATCTGAATAATATGTAGATTGTGGATGTATTGTAATGCAGAGCCCCTTGCATAACATGCAACTAAAAATGTGCAATGGTTATGGACTTTGAAAAAAGACACTGCTCAATGAGGCTATCATGGTGCTAGTAAATCCGACCCCCAAATGTTGTCACCAACAAACACTGCAAGATCATGCATAAAAGAGGTGTTTAGGAGGGCTGTCTTCTTCTGTCTGAATATTGTACTGGAAATACCTGCCTACTGGTTTGCTCTTTTATCTGCAGAACTATGCACATTTCTAAAATGGTTGATTCTGTTGGCAGACCATCATCAAAAGTGCACCTTCAAAAGCAGTTTGCAGCTGTTGTAAACCACAGTAATCCTAGTACCAGGGGTGCTCATAACACTGGCTGCAAGGCTGCAGCCCCCAACACTTTCATTACATTGTTTTTTTTTGGGGGGGGTTTGTTAAATATTTTATTTAAAAATATTAAACACATAAGATCAAAAAGCAGCTCTTAGCCATGGAACCTAAGCATATGTCTTACTGCATTAAGTACTGAGTTTGGTGGAAATGAAAAATAATTTAATAAAAAAAGTCTTCAGGGCTGTTTTAAAATCAGCCTGGAATACATGTATATGCATTGGAAAAAAAGCCCAGCATTCCATGTGGTTTTAACAGCACTGGTTTACTTTGGCACAGGGCTAGGAGGAGCACCAGCATGTCACACAGTGGCAATGTGCATATGTGGCTGGTGACATATGCAGAGATGGAACATCCAGGAAGTAAAAGCCAAGGATTCCCCTTTTGTTTTTACTTCACAAGGAGTTTGGCAATCAGGTCTTCCTGCCATCATTATTATAACTGATGGATGAAACTTCACAGTGAAGGGATCTCGGGCAATAGTTATTGTTAAAGATGGTTGCACTGACAGAGGTGCCAAAAAAAGTATTACAGTCAAGGGGTCATCAGCTATAATGTTCAGGGAGAACAGGTGCTTCTGGTAAATATGGCAATGGAGATTATTTTATTGATACACAGGCATGTTAATTTATTTTTTTCTTTATTTATTTATTTATTTAACATTTGTTTACCGGGAAAGTCAGACTGGACACAGGTCTTTTTTCAGCAGAGGTCCGGGGAGAAAAACTCCATGAGTAACAGTAAATTTTCATGCACAAATTACAATAATCAATAAAGTATAAAGTAAACAAAATGTAGTATACGTAAGAACATACAACTTTGTTACATCTTGACAACAAAACTTGGGCTTTGAACATAGCTAGAACTATTTGTAGGTATGACTTATGTCAAGATATAAGGTTAAAACAGGTCAGTAGGAACAAAGGATCAAACAGGTTAATTCTGATACTGATTGTTGTAGTCATGCACAGGTAATATCTTTCAACTGCATTTGAATTTAACTCAATTTTTTTTATCTAGTAATGGGGAATGCCTGTGTATGGTTACAACAACTGTATTTGATTTTATAGAACATCTCCAGTTTTCCCTCAAAGATCCATACTCTAATATGGTAAGAATTATAGGATATATGCACAACCATTAACATGCAAGCTGAAAGATTCCTGGATTTTGTCAATGCAAACACCCTGGAATAACTAGTCTGCACACATGTTCAGGGTTCAAATATCCTCAATCTGGTACTCAGAAATATGATGGAAAGTTGCACACACACACACACACACACACACACACACACACACACACACACACACACACCCCTTGTGCAATGTCCTCACTGGTCAGATCACAAAGAGGTAGCCCTTGAAATCAATATAAAGGCTGAACTCCCAGCAAACCTCAGAATTTTCAAGAACTTTTCCAAGGCTAACTAACTCCTTTTAAGTGAAGGCACATAGCTAAATTCCAACCCCCCATATTCAGAGAATGTGATGGTCTTTAGGGAAGTGTTTATAGAAACCTTGTACAAACATGTAAATAACTGCATAGAAACAGCAGTTCCAAACTGAAATAAACTTAGGACAAACTCCAAAACACAAGCCCTCTTGGTGGACCTCACAGAGTAGTTAGGTTGTAAAACAAAACAAAGAAAATCCTGTCCAAATATAGGAAGGGTTATGTCCAAAAGACAAAAAAACTCCCTCACCAGTCTCCACAAGCAAATCAGGAAGCTAATCAATTCCACCAAAGCCAACTTCAAGGCAGAAATAGCCTCCCATTCTATTTTTCAGTTGTGTACACAACCTTAAAGGGAGCACTGAACAGTATGCTGAGCTAATAGTAAGTGGAACACCCCTATCCTGACTAATCTAATTACTCCTTATACTAATCTAGCTACACTATGCTCTGCTAACAAGCTTCTAGTTTTATCAAATAAAGCTAACAACAAAGCCGAGGATTCACTTTTCTCAAACACTGCAGGAAAATTCTGGAATCAGCTTTCTACTGAATTATCTACCATTGTTTCTACTTCTCTTTTTAAAAAACATTGTAAAGAACATCTGAAAACTCACTGGCTTTGTCCATGTACTAACCCTCACTGACATCTTTTTTTTTCACTTTATATTCTTAACCCTATCCCTACTCCTGTAACCTTTGCCTTCAAATCTACTTACAACTCCTACTCTGTAATATGAGAATAACATATATGTTATTTCCCTTATCTAAGACTTGCTTATACCTTCTAGTGTGATTTGTAAAATTGTTTAGTTTAATTTTTGTAGAATTGTTTAGTTTAAATTTTGTAGAATTGTTTAGTTTAATTCTTACTAAAATTATTTAATATACAAATGTATTATTATAACTGTTCAGTAGACCAATACTACCTCTGTATTGTGATTATTACTGGTTCTGAACATTGTTAACTTTGTCATTATTCCTGTTTGGAGCTTTTCTCCCCGGGCCTCTACTGAAAATGGACATATATCCAGCTAGACTAGCCCGGTCAACAAATGTAAAATAATAAAAAAATAATAATAACTTCCTATACCGAAACAGGGGATATAGCAAATTTACTGGCCAATATATTTAGCTCCAGGTTCAACCCACTATCACCTCCAATTTCCCCCCAGGAAATACCTTCTACCATTTCTCCCTCAACTATCACTGAAGAACAGGTCTTCACTGCTCTCTCCAGAGGTAAAAAACTGCATCAGTGGGTCCTGATAATATCCCATAATGCTTCAAAAAAAATTTGAAACATGACCTGTCAAGTCCACTAGAATTTCAACTACAACCTCCAGACAACCTACATCCCTAGGGAGTGGAGGACTGTAGCTGTCAACCCTCTACACAAAGATAGACCATCAACATACCCAGGGAACTACAGACACATAAACGCATCTAATCTTATATGTAAGGCCAAGAAAAAAGTTATTGTGAACCCGATAACAAACACATAGGAAATCTTTGAACACTGGACCCATCCCAGTTTGGTTTTGTCAGGGGTAAGTCACGCCTACTAAACTTGGTGGACTTCTTCAAGAAGGTCAGTCACTAGAGCCATGGATGAGGGCAAAATGGTACATATTGCCTACCTTGACCTGGCAAAGGCATTTAACACAATACCTGTCATTGGTTTTATAGAGAAAATCACAAATTTAGACATAAATCCTTATGTCACCCGATGGATAGCCAAATGGCTTACAGATAGGACACATGAAGTTAGAATGTGGGAATCCACCTCCATCAAGAGGCCTGTTACTCAATACTGGGATCTCTTCTGTTTGGAATATATTTCACTGAAGTCAAGGTAAATGTAGAGGGCCTTTGTCTGAACAAATCTGATGATGACTGCAAGCTGGGTGCAATCATTTAATCTCCAAAAGATTTAGTGATCCTCCAGGAAGGTCTGAGACAGACAAATAATTTGTGCCAGAACCATGGCCTAAAACTCAATGCCAAAAATTAATAATTATACCTTTTGGAAAGACGACTACCACTGTAAATTACATTGATAACACTCCACTAAGACTAGACCCAGTAGTAAGGGACTTGGGAATTCAGATCGACAGCAACATGAACTTTAATCATCATGTGTTCAAGTGAGAAAATCCTTCTATATGGTACAACTTATAAGTAATGGCATGGCATCTAGATCTAAGGATATAATAGTCCCACTATATTCAGCCCTCATTAGACCAATAATTGAGTACAATGCACCATTTGTCATGTATTTGACCAGGCTTTTGCATCAGCTGTAGAAGCCACAGAGATTCCTCACTAAAAGAATACAGAGTGTAAATAATATGTCCTGTGCAGGTCATCTCAAAGCCCTATCCATACAGACTACTGAGGGGCAATATATGCCTAACATACAAGGCATTCTCCAATCCAGCCCTGATGGATCTGCTACATATTCACAATACAAACAGTACTAGTATTAGCCGATCTGAGAATCTAAACCTTATGTGTGGTACAAGCAAAACATGTTGGAGAGATAAGTATGTGTCTCAGAGATTACCCCTTTTCTGGAGCAGACTCTCCATTCATGTGAAACAGAGCTCTTCCCTAAGCCTATTCAAACATGTTTTGGATCAATGGATGGTAAATAGCAAATTCACCCCTGGCTTGTCAACTGTGGACAGGAGCAGTTTGTAGATACTCAGAGTCACAGGTATATAGCAAAACCATACTAGCCTGTGGGCATTGATAATTGGGAAATTTGGGGAACAAATGGCAAGGCTGAAAGGCTCTAGGGTCATTAGCCAAGAACCTCCTATGATCTTATGATTAGTGAACATAACACTGATTGACTGCTTGATTGCTACATTTTTACCAACCTTTCATTTCATGCAGGTCTATGAGTTAAAAAATCTGTACACCCATAAGTGATGTATTGATATTTTCATAGAAAAGAAAAGAGGTGCAGTCTTTCACTCAACATTTCAAACAACAGATTTGTTTTGTCAATCAGGACAGAGTAGTGCTTGTGATTTATCTTTAAGATAAATGTGTATACTGATCACATTCACAGAAAAGGTCTTAGAGCATGAGACATAGGGTTCACCTGAAGAGAAATGATGGCTGTGTATGGGTAAGTTATGGAGAAGACATAGGGGTAGGTAGCCAAAAAGGAAATTATTTAGCATAATGAAAACAGAGCACCTACACACCATCAGGGTCCCCTAAGATATCTGCCCTGCACATAGCTCTAATATACCTTCCAACAACCCAGAGCACAAAGAATGTTTGCATAACCACTGTGGCTTTTCCACCATACCCTTCTTCTCTCACTAACAATGGGAACGCATAACATAGCCTCTGAGTATATTCTCCAGCCAGCATTCTCTGAAATGTAGCAAGAATGTGTAAATATTCCCCACCCTCCTTTCTGTCCACAAGAATATGTGCACATCCTCTATGACTCCTCCTTCTGCCCTGAATTCTCCCAATAGCTGAAACAATGTGTGCACAGCCTCACTGACAGCACTGCCACACCTTCCATTTGTTATGAGTAGCAATACTGTGAGTGCAGAGTCTCTCTGACTCCCTCTCAGCTCCGTCTTCTCTGAAAGGCAGGGGACAATGTATGCACAGCCTTGCCAACTACTCTCTCATCCCATACCATTCTCCTCCCTGTGACTAAGTTGTAACTGTGAAAAATGATGCAGCAATGATGTGCTCACTTAGCCATAAGACCATAGCAGTGGTGTTTAAGAACATCACCTTGCCGTGGTGGTACAGCGGTAGCATTGTTGCCTCACAGCAAGAGGTTCTCCTGTTTGATTCATGGCTGGAGTGCCTTCTGTGTGGAGTCTGCATGTCCTCCCCGCAGTCGAGTGGCCTCCGAAAGACATGCGTGAATGGGCATGTCTTCGCTGAAGGTTAGGCGTCGGGCTGACAACTCGGCACCATAAAAAAAATCTACTGCCAATCATTAGCAGACTGGAGTTCTGCTGTGCTGACCCCTAACCGGGAAAAGCCGAAAAGACAAACAAACCATAGAATTCAACAGCACGTATACAAATAGGTTGGGAGAAGACATCATCCTCTGATACTACTTTGTCTTCTCAGCACTTTGAAACTGGTGATGTTGTTCCTGCAGGGCATTCACAGGCCTTTGATGCTGACATTAAAAGACGGCTTCCCAGCTGCCTGAACCTAATAAAAACAGTCCCATTTCTCTAGACCTAATAAATGGGTATGCTGTCCCAAGGAATAATTTTAATGGGAATGAACGCCAACTGAAATTTGAAAATTGTGAATCTAGACCAGATAGCTTCAATTGACTAGTATTATTCAAACATTCACAAGGTTATTACAACAGCTGTTGAATTGAATTATGCCTACTTTGAGGAATGGCAGCATGTTAAATAAAATCAAGAATTCAATACACAGGAGGTTCAGGTTAAAAAGTTTACTAGTGTACACCAGGAGGCAAAAAACGTACAAGTACAGAATTTTGTCTAACATGAAACAGGAAGCACACAATTCTATATAGTCTTTGCATCCAAGCTGTGCCCACCTTACTGACGTGGTATGTCACAGGGCATCTACATCACTTTAGTTTACAGTCCTCTATTCATAAAAACTGCTGATGCTGTATATTTTAAAAAAGTTTTCCTCTGGTAACAATACGGCATTGCTATCCACCTGGTCAGACATAATGTCTTTCTGTAAAGATACTTCTTCAAGGTTTCACATCAGTACGAATACAATGGTGGATTCAATATTCTAATACACATCTTTGTTCACTGTAACACTTTCCCACCAGCTGCATGCTATCTTAGTAACACATATACAAGGCCAAATCATCCCAGCAGGAAAGAGCAGAAGATTTCATTATTTCACATATTTAATTTCCTGACCCAGCAGATAATTTCTAATATATAGTTAATAATAATTTCTAATTTATATATATATATATATAAATTTCTAATATATAGATAATAATAAAGCAGGTAACTTCTATAACATCTGAACAAGTTCTGGCTTTGCTCTTGTACCAATCCTGACTAACCTACTTTCATCTATCTCCTATCATAATTCTTTATTCACCACTATATTCTCTCTGACTACAAATGACTTAATGCCTCTATAGTTACTACTGTTCTCATATAGTTATAAAGAAAAAAATATATATATATATATAATTTTTTGTTTTATCTTTAACAATTATGTATTACATATTGAACTACGTAATACTTCCAGTCTACCATATTTTGTACTGAAAGTAGTTAATGCCTTACTTATTACTTAGTTGTTTTATTTGTCTTCTTTTTAGATTTGTATTACCTGTACTAAAATCTCTGTATTTTTGCTCATTGCCTTTGTAATAAGTGTTTATTGTTTATGCTTATTATCTTGCTTTAATCTTTGGAGCTTTTCTCCCCGGGCCTCCACTGAAAATGGACATTGATCCAGCTGGACTAGCCCGGTCAACAAATGTAAAATAAAATAAAATAAAATAAAATAAAAATAAAATAATAAAATAATTACTTGTGAAAAGCATAAACATTAAAACTTGCTAAGCTAGCATCTGCCAGGGTCGGAGGTCAGTTTGCTTCAAGCCACACTGCAGTTTCAAAACTACTTACATTTATACATGAATTAATCCTTTCTGTTATATGATTAATAGAATAAAATGCATTATATACTACTTTGCTTTTAAACTAGCATTTCTCATATATTCAAATACACATTTTTCTAACACAGCATTATATAATTACACCTAAATGATGTGGGGCTTAAATATCCCAGTGTCCCCACTCTTTTGCAACCTACATATTAAATGCTGAATAATTTTAGAGCATATAGTCAAATTACCAAATTAAAAAAAAGGATGATTTATATCATCTGGAAGCTTTCCCTGTATAGCATGTCTCAAACAGTGGTAAAGTATGCACTGGTTAAGTACTGTCTTGGAGGTTATGCCAAAATAGATAGGGTCTCCATGACATCTGAGCTTTTAGGGTAATTTTATCATGAGCGTCTTTAATGCTATTTTGAATAATTAATCATCTCTGTTCTTAACATTATATAAACCAGTACTGGGTGTAGGTTTAGAAAAGGTGAACAATAATTCTTCCCATCTTTATAAAACTTACAGCACTTTTAATACAGAAGTAAGGTGGAAAAAGCCGATTGAGCCTTTGTAATATAATATAATACTGGTTCCAATATAGTAAAGAACATTATTAAGAGAACCTGGTATATTTTAGAAGTAGTGAAGACATTTACAAAATATTAGCTGAACAACCTTATTTTGTTTACAAAATAGCAAATATAATAACAAATTGTTTCAAGGAACTGATAAAGGAAAAGAAATAAGTTCCAGATGAAAGGTGTAATAAAATGTGGTCATTGTAAGCAGTCAGTATTTAATTGAGGATGAAACATTTAAGTTAGACAATTCATTAACTACAACTGTTAAGTTATGAAAAGGAAATTGTGATACTTTTGGTATAGAATACATAGCTAAGTGCTCAGTTTGTCCATCATTTTATATTGGTAATACCAAGACGCTTCTAAGGAAAAGAATTTAAAAGCATCATAAGACTTACTCAAATGCATCCAAAACAATGCACTTTACAAGCACTCAATGCTTTGTACAGGCTTTAAGAAGTTCATATTTGCCATTTTGGAAAGAATACAGTCCAATCTGGTAACATTTTGAATATTAGGACCCACTAGAATGAGTTCCGACGTACAGAGACTGAATGATTGAAAGAATGGACATACATATACTAAGTCTGAGATGCTATTTCTCATAATATTCCCTTTTCTCTGAGCTAAGCAAAAGAACAAAACCACCTAGCAACTCCCAAGTGCCTAAACTGAAGGAACAGACCAGCAAGCAAGGAACAGAAACCAACAAGGCAGCCACAACAAAATCCACTTTAATGTAAAATAAAACAAAAACAAAGGATGAGCACTTTTGCATGTTGCATGCTTCTTCAGATCCTAACATATTGCTAATAGTAAGTCATATTTATACAACAAAAGAGCCTATCATAAAACAGCATGTAGAAGAGTAAAAGATAAAAAACACTCCCCTTATATACTTTTAAACTTTTAAGTTTACACCCAATCAAGGCAGTTTTGATACTAATATTGGCATTAATGCCTGGATATCTATGAGCTTGTAGTTTTAGGATCCAACGCAGTTCCACTTGTTCTAAATATTTATTAGCATCTCCTCCCCTAACATTATCAAATACATGTTGTGTTTAAGTCAACAATTTTTGTGTGACCGCTCTTCTACAACCTCGCTTTTTTGTTTTTTATACATGTTGCAGTACTCTAAAATTGGAGCTATGTTCTGGTAGCTCAATAATATGCTTGGCTAATGCATTCTTAATATTTTTAGTTTTTATCTCTTATAAATGCCTATTTACCCTTTCTCTCGGTCTCTTAATGGTTTTGCCCACATAGAAACAGGAACAGAGGTTACAGGTAGCCAAATAAACTACCTGTGTGGTATTACAGTCAGCATAAAATCTCGGTATAAAAGTAAACGTCATGTTGGGGTGGATAAATTCTTGTTGTTTACTTATAACCTTATAGACCTTATAATTTCTGTATGAATATGTACCTAGTCTATTACTTCTATTTGATAGGCAATGGTTACTATTGCATAGTAGTTCTTTAAAATTCCTACTGTTCTTATAAATAAATGTAGGTGTTTCCCCAACAACATCATCTGTCTGTTGATCTGTAGTTAAAAGATACCAATTATTCTTTATGGTGTTACCTATTATGTTGACATAATTTGTATATCTAGTAGTAAAAGATACCCTATTCTATTACGGTTCTTCAGTGACGTGACTTGAACTTGAATGTCATTATCAGTCATTCTAGATAAACCTTTCTTGTTGGCCAACACTTCACCTTGTATTTTATTCACTAGTTTCCTTTTGTAACCTCTGTCTTGAAATAACCCTGTAAGTATATTTGCCTCTTCCTTAGGTCATCTTCCTTAGTACATAATCTGGATATCCGGGTAAACTGGCTCTTTACAATATTGGGGAAGATGTGCCTGGGGTACATGCTACTGTTAACTAACAGTCCATTTCTCCAGCATGTTTTTGAAAGAAGTATAAATATCCCTATTGGATCCTCTTGTGAGCAAGACATCTAAGAAATCTATTTCTATGTGAAACTTTAAGGGTAAACGTTAGGAAATCTGTATTGGACTCTAGGTTAGAAACACCAGACCACAATAAAAAGATGCCGTCCACAAAGCGTCTATAAAATTTAACATGTCCTGAAAATTCACTACTAAAAAGATGTTTACTCTCCCAAAAATGCATTGCCAAGTTGGCATAAGAGTTGGCACCCCAAGTAAACATCTTTTATTGAGATATGTTATGTGAGAGATGTATTTACACAATGTCACTGGAGGTAATGTTCTCACATAAAAGTACTCCTAATGTCAGTAAGTTTGTCAGTAGTACGCACGCTGCACCCATCATGCACACTTCAAAGCAGACGTGTTGACCCACATATGCTGACACACTTAAATGTAACCTTCCTAAACCACAAAGACCTCCTAGATGAAGTACACTTAACAAATTATCTCAACAGCCCCAAATGGCCTTTTTCAAAAAAACACCCACATCAACACATAGAGCTACATCTCATGGAGCTTCTAATTCTAAGCCCATAAGGCAAGCCATCACACAATCCAACATTCTAGTCATTGGAGACTCCATCGTGATATACACTGATATCCCTCTCACCAGGTTGAGTAAGGAGAAAGTCACAGTCAGTTGCTTATCAGGGGCTAGGATGTGCCACATTACGCAGGCACTCAGGTCATTGGACCACAATTACCAATATGACTCAATCATAGTCCATGTGGGAGTAAATAACCTGAGGCATACTTCCCTAGACTATTTGAATTGAGACATCATGGACCTCTTGGAATATGTGTCTCAAGCTGGTATAAGCCTAGCAGTGAGCATCATTTTACCTTCTCCAAGGATGATGCCACAATATGAACAAAAGATGATTGACTTTAATAATTGGCTTAGTTTCTGGTGTCATTCTAAGGGAGTGTAATATTTGTCAGCATGGAAGAAGATGGTCAACAGACCACGCTGCTTTCCCAGGGATGATCTGAACCTCTCCTCTCTAGCCTTTTGAATATTAGCTAAAACATTGTCTTCCCCATAGTGCTATTTTTAGGCAATGCCAAACTGAAAGTACTTCCAATATAGCAAATCAAAATCAAGAAAATCTAAAGGTATTACTGCTGAATGCTATGAGTCTAAACAAGAAACCCCACTCCCTAGAAGCTTTATTTACCCTAAAGAATGCTGACGACATCTGTGCTGTCACTGTGACATGATTTAAAGCCATGGAGAGCACAGCAACAGTGCTAGGTTATAATGCCTTCCACATAATTAGGCCACCTACTTCACAGGCAGGGACTAAAGGTGGAGGTGTCTCTATTTACATCCAAGATAAATATACTTCAAAGTTGGTCAAACACGTTGATGCACTTGAGTTGCTCCACATTCAAATCACCATAGGCAAAATCCAATACCACTTCCTTACAAGCTATAGGTCCCCCTCTATGACTCAGGAAACCCATACTATGTATTTAAACTTATTAGAAACACTAACCATCCAACCCAATACCATATTCATGGGTGACTTTAATTACCCCACTATTAACTGGGAATCCTATACAACACCAAATGTACATGCACAGAGATTCCTGAATTTTGTAAACACAAACTCCCTGGACCAGATAATCGATACACCAAGCAAGGGTACAACCATACTGTATCTGAACCTCACTAATATGGGAGAGTGCTGCACACTCCCCTACTGCAATGTCTTCCCTGGTAAGGTCAGATCACAAAATGGTCTTCTTTGAAGTAAAAATAAAACCTGGACTGCCAGCTAAACCTGGAATATTCAGGAACTATTCTAAGGTTAACCGCCTGCTAAGTGAGAACCTGGAAAAATTTCAAGGCCCCATAAACCCTTTGAACACTGCTGCCTATGCAGAACTGTTCACAGAAACCCTGTACAAGTATGTTAATAGCTGCACAGAGGCGGCTGTACCCACCAAGAAGAAGTAGTACAGAACTAACTTAAAAAACAAAGGACCTGTGGTGTCATCTTACTGCCTTTACTCCCTGCACCCTTTCTCAAGGAAACAAGAATTACCCTGATCTTCACTGTACTGCTACAGCCTATACTTTCTGAGAACCAACCTACCTGCCGACAAAGGACCTGTGGATTCATCTTACTGCCTTTACTCCCTGCACCCTTTCTCAAGGAAACAAGAATTACCCTGATCTTCACTGTACTGCTACAGCCTATACTTTCTGTGAACCTACCTACCTGCTGACAAAGGACCTGTGGTTTCATCTTACTGCCTTTACTCCCTGCACCCTTTCTCAAGGAAACAAGAATGTATGTTTTTATGTCCTGCCTGTAAAGCATACTAGAGTTCACTGTTGATCCAGGGGTTCTAAAGCACGCTCTGAGCCTGGTCAGCCAGCAGCCTCCTACCCCCCCAACTAGCTACCTTTGTTAACCATACTCCTACACTACCTCCTAGTGCCCCTCTTACTACCTTTCCTCCTTCCATAATCTGCAATAGCCTACCCCCTTATTCTAGCTGATTGTAATACTACCTTTGCCCAGTAGGTGGCACCTCTATCCCATCCAATATTTCTCCTGCTTTTCCTTTTCTTATTCTACTTTATTATTCTACACTTCTTTGACCTTAAACTACTCTAAACTTCACACTTTACCCTCTATTCTAACTTGCTATACCCGCCTGTTTTTCTAATAGTCTCCTAACTTTTCTCTGCTTCATCTCACCTTAGACATTCTTGACTTACCTTCTATTCTCAGCTCTGCTGATTGTTTCTCCTCTAGCTGCTCCATTCTCTGTTTTCTACCCACTCCGTTTGCCCTATGGGCTCACTCCGCTCCCCTACCCTACCCCCAAATCCCACCCACCCCCAGTGATCCTAGACTTATACTTCACTAACCACTCCCCCTTCCTATTATCTTCCTATCACTTACCTCTTTATCACTTAACCACTCCCATTACTCTATCTCCTGATTAGTATTACTAAACTCCCTTTCATATCACACCCACTGCTCTCTAACCCTACACTGCAATACTCTACCTCTTATCTCAGCCCCTGCTAATTCCTCACCAACTTAACATATAACCTACTCAACCTCTTCAAACACTCTTCTTTCCTTAGTACAACACCTACTACCAACCTACTCCCTACATAAATCCTTTTACTATGGCTCCAACAAATACAGCTATACTCACCACCTCATTACTCTTAACTATCACACTAGCATTTCTTACCATACCTTATTCACTTACCTCCTACGAATATCTTTCTCTATCTGAACAAAACCATTACAGCTAGCAGACTTTACCATATTCACTCACCTTCTCCCTTAACCATAGTAACATAACATGTTACTCTAACTATATATTACCAAAGTTCCACAGAACAACCCACCTTATTTACTGCTCTACCAAAAAGACTTTCAGTAACCTCTATAAACTCCTAAAATCTCTCAAATACCCCCAGCAACACCCCGTCCTAGATGGTGACATTCATCCAAACCCTGGCCCCTATACTGACTCCACTACTAACCCTACCAAGTTAACAGTACCTATAGTTTCTACTATTAAAAAAACATCTAACTCCCTTCTGATAGCTCACCTTAACATCAGAAGTATTAACAATAAACGTTCCCACCTGCATGCACTCCTTGATGTACACTCATTCGACATTCTTTGTCTTACAGAAACTTGGCTAAAACCATCTACTCTAGACCAGGAAAATAGCCCTCCTGGCTACAACATCCTCAGAAATGACCGTAAAATAAAAAAGGTGGGGGTATAGCCATTCTCTATAAATCAAACCTCCAAATTTCCCCAGTTAATGTGTTTCCATCATTAGACACCAAATCTGAAACCCTATCCATCAAACTCCAAATGAATAACTCCAAATCAATCTATATAATCTGCATGTATCTACCTCCAGGTAATAATACAAATTCTCTAGAGAACCTGCTGAGCCACCTCTCTACCCAACTACCCCAGGAGACCATTATACTTTATGACATTAACATAGACTGGTCTACTTGCAGTTCTCTAAACCCTACCAACCACATAAACCTCTTTGGATTCTCACAATTAATAACAACTACTACAAGAATCCATAAACCCAGTAAAAAAGAAAGTACTTTGGATTGGATCCTTATTAACAGCCACCCTAAATCTTATACTCCAGGAACCCTCCCAGATGATATCAGTGACCACATACTTACCTACATTATTAGACAAAAAGTCCATATTGCAACTACTCATAATCTCAAAACCTCCCGCTTAAAAAAATTATTTAATCCAGACAGCTTCTTAACTGAATTGCTAGCATGTGACTGGTCACCACTAACCTATCTAGAACTAGACGAAGCTGTTACCTACTTTAATACTAACTTTCTTCAAATCCTAGACTCCCATGCACCTTATCGCTCCACTAGAATAAAAACCAAATCTGCCCCCTGGCTCACAAAACAAACTAGGCAAAAGATACTACTCAGAAATAAAATCTGGGCTAAATGGAGATCTAGCAAATGTCCAACAACCCACCTCCAATTTAAACAGCTAAGAAATGCCACCAAGAAGGATATTCTTAGAGACAAAAAAGATTTCTACATACACCTTCAAAAAAACAGTCAACAAACTCCACAAAAATTCTGGTCTGCAATAACCAAACTCCTTCAGCCAGGTCGCACTACTACTCCAGACCCAATCGGTTTCAACAATAGCAACTCCAACCTGATCCCTGATGCCTTTAATAACTACTTTACAGAAGCCATTCAAGCCCTGGCCAATTCTTTACCACCCATCACTGTATCCCAACCAAATATCTGCAATACTTCATTACCTACCTTTCAAATACAACCTGTATCTACATCTCTCATCTGTAAGCTACTTCAAAAATTGAAACCTTGCACCCCTTCTGCTGACCGACTCCCATCTGAATACCTACAAATAGCTGCAAAAGCCATAGATTATCCCATTTCTATCCTTATTAACAGAACTATCTCTGAGGGCAGAATCCCTGCTCTATGGAAAATATTCCATATCATCCCTCTACATAAAGGAGGACCATCTACAGAGCTTTCTAACTTTCGCCCTATTGCTCTACTCTCCCCATTAGCTAAGATAATGGAAAAATGTTTTCACAAACAACTACTTAACCACTTACTACAAAATAACCTACTGGCAAACTGCCAACATGGCTTTAGGCCATTTCATAGCACATCTACTGCCCTTTTATCCTTTACCGACTCTATATATAAAAACCGCAACAACTCATTTTCCTCTGCACTATTTATTGACCTGTCAAAAGCCTTTGACATGGTAAACCATAACCTACTGCTTGACAAGCTAAAGGCTCACTCTCTCGATCCCCAAGCCATACAATGGTTTAGATCTTATCTGGAAAATAGACAGCAAGCAGTACTTTGGCATAACAATCTGTCTTCACTACTTCCAGTAAATATTGGAGAACCCCAGGGCTCTATCCTAGGTCCCCTACTCTTCTCCTTATTTATTAACAACTTACACATGAACATACCTCAAGCCACCTGCATTCAATATGCAGACAACTCCACCTTAATATGTACAGCCAAGAATATATCCTCTCTCCACTCCCTTACCCAAACTGTTTTTCAGAATGTTGAAAACTGGTTTATGCAATACTGCCTCCTCCTAAATCCAAAAAAACAAAACTACTGCTTTTTACTCCTACTCATAAATCACCCATTCCCTTCTTCTCTATAACCTCTAACAATGGTACCAACATCAACCCAGAGACTACAACCCGCCTACTAGGTGTAACTATTGATAATCATCTCAACTATGATGAACACATAAACTCAACTATAAAGTCCGTTAACAGAAAACTTGGCACCCTCTATAGAATCAAACCCTTCCTTACCCCTCCTGCAAGGAAAACAATTGCCCAGACCCACCTCATTTCCACCCTTTTCTATGCCTCTGTCATATATACCAACCTATCCAAAAACAACCTCTCTAAACTCTCCACACGTTATAATAGCATAGCTAGATTCATCACGAGTTCCCCCTTTAAAACTCACCACTGCCTTAACCTCAAACAACTTGGATGGCTAGAACTGCAAAACCATATACTTTTTCAACAATTGCTTATTACGCAAAAGATTCTATACCTCCCTAACAACACCCCTATCCTGACTAATCTAATTACTCCTTATACTAATCTACCTACACTACGCTCTGCTAACAAGCTTCTAGTTTTATCAAATAAAGCTAACAACAAAGCCGGGGATTCACTTTTCTCAAACACTGCAGGTAAATTCTGGAATGAGCTTCCTGCTGAATTATCTACCATCGCTTCTACTTCTCTTTTTAAAAAACATGTTAAAGAACATCTGAAAACTCACTGGCTTTGTCCATGTACTAACCCTCACTGACATCTTTTTTCCACTTTATATTCTTAACCCTATCCCTACTCCTGTAACCTTTGCCTTCAATTCTACTTACAACTCCTACTCTGTTATATTGAGAATAACATATATATTATTTCCCTTATCTAAGACTTGCTCATACCTTCTAGTGTGATTTATAAAAATTGTTTAGTTTAATTTTTTGTAGAATTGTTTAGTTTAAATTTTGTAGAATTGTTTAGTTTAATTTTTACTATAATTATTTAATATACAAATTTATTATTACAACTGTTCAGTAGACCAATACTACCTCTGTATTGTGATTATTACTGGTAATGAACATTGTTAACTTTGTCATTATTCCTGTTTGGAGCTTTTCTCCCCGGGCCTCTACTGAAAATGGACATATATCCAGCTAGACTAGCCCGGTCAACAAATGTAAAATAAAATAAATAAATAAAACAAGCCACCCTGACGGAATCACAAAATCAATAGGCTGTATAACATGAGGAAGAAAATCATGGCAAAATTTCAGAGGTGCAGCACCCAGCAGGATAAAAGCACTCTCATCAAACTTAGCAAACAACTCAGAGGACAAATAAAGTCTACCATAGCCAAATTTAAGCTAGGTTTGGCCTCTCAGGCCAAGTACAATCACAAAGCATTCTTTATAGTTGTGACTGCATCCTCAAAGGCAATACACAATTGTGTGCAGAGCTCATTGTAAATGGAGCCACCTTTACTGAGCCAGAAGACATAGCAAACCTCCTGGCTGATACATTCAATTCCAACTTTACCCTACTCTCCCCCTCAACCTTCCCTTAGGAAATATCATCAAATATAAATCCCCCTACTATCACTAGGGAACAGGTCCTTGATGCTGACTCTAACACCAAGAACACTGCATCAATGGGCCCAGGCAATATCCCAAGATGCCTTCTAAATAGCATGAAACACGACCTGTTAGGGCCTCTGGAATTGCTATTTAACTGTAGCCTCCAAACAGGTTTCATGCCTTATGAATGGAGAAAGGCAGCAGCCATTCAGTTGCAGAAAGGTGGGCCATCTACAGACCCTGGAAACTACAGACCCATAAGTGTCACTAGTCTTATATGTAAAGCCATGGAAAGAATTATCATGGAGATGATCAATAGAGCTATAGTAGACCTCCAGACACTGGACCCAACCCAGTTTGGTTTCGTCAAGGGCAGATCATGCTACTCAACCTGGTGGACTTCTTTGAGAAGGTCAACAAAGCAATGGCTGAGGGCAAAATTGTTCACACTGCCTACCTTGACCTGGCCAAGGCATTTGACACAATACCTCAGTTGGGCATTGTTGACAAACTCAAGAGGTTAGCAACAAACCCATATGTCACCCGGTAGCTAGCTAACTGGTTCACAGACAGGACCCAGGAAGTTAGAATTGGGGAATCCACCTCTACAAAGAAGCCAGTCACATGTGGACCCCCTCAGGGATCAGTTCTTGGACCGCTCCTTTTTGGCATTTACTTCTCAGAATTCAAGGCTAATGTCAGTCATCTCTGGCTGACTAAATTTGCAGATGATTGCAAATTAGGAGCTGTCATTGAATCTCACACTGACACAAATTTTCTCCAAGAGGGGCTGCCACAGACAAACAACTGCTGTCAGAGCCATGGACTAAAATTAAATGGTATGGAAAGCATAATAGTATCCTTTGGGAAGTTATCCATCCCTGGTAACTATCATACTGACAACTCACCCCTTAGAGCTGACCCAGTAGTCAGGGATTTAGGGACACACATACATAGTAATCTAGCATTTGACCATCATATATCTACAGTGGTGAGGAAATCCTACTATGTTGCGCAACTTATAAACAAAGGTATGGCATCTAAGTTTTAGGTCCAAGGAAGTTATTGTTTCACTATATTTGGCATTCATGAGACTTGTCATTGAGTACAATACTCCCTTTGGTATGTACCTAATCAGGCATATCCAACAACTGGAACATCCACAGAGGTTCCTCACTAAAAGAATACAAGGCGTAAGTAACATATCCTATTTAGACTGCCTCAAGGCCCTATCCCTGTATTCTGTCTCCTACAGGCTTTTGAGGGGAGATCTATGCCTGGCATGCAGGGCATTATCAGACCCCACTCTGATGGATCTCCTGCATATCCACAAAACAAACAACATCAGAATTACCCATTCTAAAGAATTAAACCTTGCCTATCATATAAATAGGACCTGCTGGAGTGATAGGTATGTATGCCAGAGACTACCCCGTCTATGGAATAGGCTCCCCATCCATGTCAAGCAGAGTTCCTCCCTAACCCAATTCAAATGCAACTTGGACAATTTGATAGGAAACTGGAAATTCATCCCTGGTTTGGCACCTATATCTCTAATGGACACAGGTAACCTGTAAATGGTCCATCTCTCAGGCCCATGCTTGCACTTATCAAGGGTATCAAAACTTGTCATAGATTTGGGATGCATGGCTAGACTTAAATAGGCCCTTGTGGTTGTTAGCCTAGTAAATACCTATGAACCTATGAACAATATATATTTTGCATTTTTGAAGTTGACATACACATCATGTATCTGAATCATATTATTGATAATGGGGATGTTGATAATGAAGACTTATGAAAGAAAGCCCAAAATAATACTCCTTTAAAGAAAAACAAGTAATATTCCATATAATTGTTAGATAGTATAGCAAAATATATATATTTTTCATGCTCTAAAATATGTTCATATCTGAGATTTTATCCGCTTTCCCTAAAATATATTATATTCTGTGAAAACAAAATGAAAGTGAAATTAATGGCAGGGGCATGTCCTGAAAATGTCATAATATCTGGACACAGTAGAGGATATTGTCATTTGAAGTTTTTTTTTTCTTTTCAGAAGACCTAATGTAGAAATACTCCTATCATAACTAGTTTCCATTCATTCCCTGTTTAAGGTGAATTTACCTTCCTTACTACCACATAAATCTGCTGCTGTTTTCTTTTTGTAACTTATAATTATTGAAAAATGTTAAACTGAAATGTTATATATAATTGTCTTACCTTGTATTGTCATATGCCATTTACCTTCTCTGCATCACAGAAAAAATGTTGTATTGCTGCTTAACAAAATTTTGTATTAATGTAAATGTCAGTCAGATTATATGTGGAAATGTTCTCCCCAGGCCTCCTCTTAAAAAGAACACTTTGTCTAGTCGGACTTTCCTGGTAAACAAATGTAAAATAAATAAATAAAATAAGTTATGGTAGAATTCAGGCCAGAACAGTATTTGAAAATTTGCATAGTGCAGCTTTTGCAAAACAGTCTGCTGAAAAGAAATGTGTAGCTGTCAGTTCTCTTCAGAGAAAAATAAAGAAAAAATTATTAAAACATAAACATATAATGTTGCCATCATGTTATACTTATAAGGAGTAATATTTTTATTCTCTGCATATGTTGTCATAAAAAAATAATTTATATAGTTCATTAAAATCCAAAATGCAGCTGCTCCTTTGTGTTGAAGGTAGGTGCCCATTCCAGTGACATTTTATATTATGCAAGTAACATTCCCTGATAATATTACAAATAAGAATTTTTACCATTTTGGAAGGTATAGACTTTTAAATTCAGACAGCAAAAACATGAAAAAACAGCCAGTATTCCATGGACAGTTTAGCTGAAAATGATCAAGAGTTAAGGGATTACTTACTATATCTTTATTGAAATTTTGGAAAAAAAATATCATCCCACTCAGTACAGGTTTGTGTTAGAATGGTTAATAGTAATGTATAGAGCTAAAAGGCATGGGTTTTGAGGGGGACATGGTGTTAACTGCACTTCTTCCCTTACATGTTTTTGACTGTTTCATAGCAGTTAGTATCGTTGCTCCTGAAGTCTTGATTCGCCAATTCACTTTTCACTTTGAGGCCTTCTGTTGGACAACTTTCAAATCTTCCCAGTGCATGGGTATATTTCAGGTGCTCCAGTTTCTTTGCACATTGTGAAGACATGCCGCAGGTGAATTGATCCTGCTCCCAAATGTAAACTATTACATGTGCCTGTGTGTTTATGTGATGTCTGTGTGTTTGTGTGAAAGCATCCTTTGATAAACTTACTAATTATATAACTCATACTGTTTATAACAAAAATCAAGGTGCACAGCTGATGCTCAACAGCTATCAAGCAATAAAAAAGAGAGAAAATGCCACCGAAATGAAGTTATTCATGCTGCAAAAAATTACCCCATATTCTTGGTATCCTCTCATATTTGTAGAAACAACCATCATCTTGTGCATAGCTAGGCACTCTAATGCAAGCATCCAACAAGCCATGCGTCCACCCATGATAAAATATATAGCAGATTGTAGAATGATTAACCAAACCCATATTCTGCAGTCTGCGACAGCCACTTATCCTTGACCAAACAGAGCTGCAAGCCAATATGCTGCACTGCAAGTAGGCTTGGGACTTTGGAAATGGTTCAAAAGGTTCTTCTAGTGTTGAATATTAATAGAATATTGCTCTTTTGTTGCCCTGCTCCATTGTCTTTGAAAGGTTAGTCTTGCCATGGTTTTGCTGGCATCACATGACTAGAACTGTCACTGCTACTTTTATAAATGGCATCAATTGGAACTGTGGTAATGGCATTGTGTCTGCAGATGTATTTTTCTTAATTATTCAATGCTTGTCTTAATGTTTTCCACACTGCTGTAGTAGCCTTAGATATATGGGTTATATACTGCACAGGACATAACAGCTGGTCAGCATCCAAAGCTTCAGGGCACCTTCAACATGCCCCACCTGTTAGGTAGCTCAAGCTGAGCTGGCTAAAAAGACAGGTTTGGGTGCAAAGCCCTTCAAAGCTTTCCTGCCACTGAAGAGAGCACTTGGCTTTTAGACTATTGCAGACTGACAGTTGGCTTGTGTTTTTTCATTGTTTAGCAGATGTTATCCTTGCAGAAAAAAACTTCTACATATTATTTTTAATGTTTATATTTACTTTCCTGTGGCAAAGTACTTTTTAAACTAGAAATATGTTTTTTTTTTACTGACTGCCACACAACTTTGCTGTACTTTTAATTGGGAGCAAACTTTTGTGTTTGACGGTTTAAAAGTTGATTCAAACATTCTAAAACCATTTTGTCTGTTGGAAAACTTTGTTTAAATTATTTTGGGGGGATGGTAAATTACATTAGAGTTCTTTTTACTGTGTTTTTATAGGGAAAAGTGACTTTATACTACTTTTGATATTTTACTGATTTATGCTGTGTAGTTTCCCCAGGAAAGAGGCACTAATTTTGGCTTGACTGTGGAGCAAACTACCAGTCCCATGGTAGTTTGTTCCATGGTCAGGCTGAACAAACTACCGTTGGACCACTAGTTAGTTGCATAGAAGAAACTACTGGTCCCATGGTAGGACTTACCTCCAGCCAAAAAAAAGAAACATTTGACTAAACAGCCTTGGCCATCACAGCACATAAGCAATTTGCCTCACCTGCAGATTGATGACACTACTGTGGCCAAAGCTGGTTCATCAGACCACTCATCTATTTCCCTAGATCCCTTTGGTATTGCACATACAGTCACTATGGATTGGGGGTTAGCAATGTTCTCTGCAGCTGTTGGGGTCCCCTTAGCGGGCAAGAGAGAGACACTTTGTTGGTGTTGGGAGAAGGGGCAGGAAAGGTGCTGCTTAACAACAGTATTGGGCCCATCCCTGGGGAAGCTATTGTTGCCACTAAAAATACTGTTTCCAATAATTTCTCTGTCCAAAAGAGTCAGAAAACTAAACATATAGGTATAAGCAACTGACTTTTCTTTTCAGATGGTTTTTGGTAAGAGAAAATATTCCTCTTTTCCTGAAGAGATTCAAGAAATTAAATCTGAAGATGAATGTGATGGAACAGAGACAGGGTTTTCTCCTCAGAATTCAGATTCTGACTAGGAGGACAGAATGTTATTTAAATCTCTCTGTCGATGATTCTTTCTCTGATTGCATTTCTAGAATGTGCCAGTATTTTCAGTGGGAGAGAAAAATACTATGAACTGTTACTGAATGAATTTCCAGAACCTCCACCCATTCCCCAAATTCTGTCAGCTCTGGCAGATGTGTGTCTCACTGCCTGCAATTTTCCTGATAGTCAACTTGCTTCCTCTAAAAAAGTCAGATAAAATGTATAATGTTCTTCAGTCTTTTAAGTTTTTACTTACTTTTCCCAAACATGACCCAGCAGTTATAGCTTTAGCTAATCCATTTGCTTCCAATCATTTTCACAACTCTAATCCATCACTTCCTGAAAAGGGTGGTAAAACAATTAAGTTTGGGGGAAAGTGCATGTTTCTGTAAGTTTCATTTTTAGAAGTTTGAATCGTCAGGTTTATGTGTTAAAGTTTATGCTGACTAATTGTGAAAATATGATGAATGTTTTATCGGCAGTTCCTTTCTGTGAGGAAAAATCTTCTTTGTGAGATTTAGGCTCTTCTGTTTTTGAGGTCACTGCTCATTGTTTACAACATGTTTATGACTTTAGATACTAAATCCAGGGTGGCTGCCACTTGTACTGTCTTGAGGAGGTTTGCCTGGCAGCATTCTCAGACCCTCCCAAAAGATGTAAATGAGATTTTAAATTCACCTTTGGATAGAGATTTACTACCCCTCCCCCAGTTCAGAGGTTATCAAAAATGGGATGAGAGAGTTAAACTGATAGAGGAAATCTCTCAGACTTTTCAGCCCTCCTTCTTTAAATTTTCAAAGGGTTTTTATGCTCCCTAGTCCAATTTTGACCAGAAACAAAACAAACAGATATGCTAGTAAGCAGCCATTAACAAAATTAATGGCAGGGAGGTCCCAAAAAGAAAGCAGGAACCCTCCAGAACAAAGGATAGTCAAATAAGTCAGAATGAGTATGCAAAGGGCATTATCCCCCCTCCACCCTGAAAATCCCTTATTCCTTCCAGAAAGTCTGAATCTCCCTTTCTCTCTTTGGAAACAGGTTATTTCAGACAAATATTATTCTGAGACTAATTCAGCATGGGTACTGATGGCAGTGGGAAGAAATCCCTCCTTTCCAGGAATTATTCCATATCCACCAGACCAAACACTTCTGCTCCCTCCTGCCTATGTGCATTTTCAGGGGTAATAGAAACAGTTCCTACTTCCCAATGGAGAAGAGTTTTTTATTCAAGAATGCCTCTGGTGCCAAAGAAAAAAAATGCCTGGAGACCAATTCTGGACTTTTTTTTTTCTTAAATCAGTTTATGACAGTACCCGAGTTCAAAATTCTTTCACAATGCAATCTCTTAACCATTCTTTCCCATTTCAGATTATTTGGTAACCTTAGATTAAAAAAATACTTATCATCACATTCCTAACCATTCAGGCTTCAGACATTTATTAATGTTTCCTGTGTCTGGATCACATTATTATTACTCTGGTTTACCCGTTGGACTATCATAGGTTCATAGGTTCATAGGTAGGTACTAGGCTATCTGCCTGAGGGCATTTATAAGCCTAGCCAGAGTGTGTCAGCTTTCGCCGCCCCATTGATTAATTAACTAAGCCTCTGTCAACAAGAGCCAACGAAGTGATTCCAGGGGTGTATTTTCTGTTACCCATCCACTTGTCAACGTTTCTCTTAAAGAGTGTTAGAGAGGGGCTCTGCCTAATGTAGTTAGGAATTTTGTTCCAAAGCATGGGGAGTCTCTGTGACAGGAATCTATCCCTCTAGCATGTTCTATTTATTGTTGTGGCGTGGTTTAGCTCACTAGAGTGAGTGGCTCGTGACTTGGATTTCTTTAGGTGGAGTATGTCCATCAATTCTGAGTTGGACTTGGCTTTGTAAGTCAGGCAGAGATCACCTCTGAGTAAGCGATATGCCACTGAGTACAGCCAGAGTTTTTCCAATTGGGCTGCATAGGACATATGTTTGAGGCCAGTAATCCTCTTGGTGAGGTACGTTTGTGGTCTTTCCAGCTGTTGGAAGTGTCTTGTGAGGTACATCCCAAATGCAGCATTGTACTCTATGATGGGTCTCATGTGTGACAAGTAGAGGGGCACTATAACCTCTTTATTTCTAGATGTGAACCCTTTAGTAATTAGATGGGCTACATAGAAGGATTTCCTAACTACTTTGGCAATATGATTGTCAAAGGAGAGATTACTATCTACCTGAGTCCCCAGATCTCTTATTACCTCTTCTGTATTAAGGGGGCTGCCACCTATGTGGTAATTCGTGGGTGTTTTGTTTTTCCCAAACGGGATGACTATGCATTTTTTGGCATTTAGTTTGAGTCCATGACTTTGACACCAGGTGTCTGTCTCAGTAACGCCCTTTTGGAGAATGGCTCCCAGTTTGCAGTCATCGGTGAACTTGGTTAGCCATAGTCCTCCTTTGTTTGCCTGTACTTCTGAGACGTATGCCGAACAGTAGGGGTCCCAGGACCGAGCCTTGTGGGGTACCACTTGTGACTGGTTTAGAGTTGGACCTGGAGCCTGCTATTCTTACCATGTGAGTTCTGTCTGTAAGCCAGTTGGCAACCCATCTCGTGATGTAGGGGTTTATGTTCAGGCTGGTGAGTTTTTCTATAATTCCCGAGTGGGGAATGGTGTCAAAAGCCTTGGCGAGGTCAAGGTAGGCTGTGTGAGACACCTTTACCTCATCTATGGCCTTGGTGACTATCTCAAAGAAATCAACCAGGTTTAGTAGGCATGATCTGCCCTTAACAAAGCTGAACTGGGTCGGGTCAAGTATTTGGAGGTTCCCAATGTCTTTGTTAATGAGTTCCATGATGATGCGCTCCATAGCCTTGCAGACCAGGCTAGTCAGGCTTATGGGGAGATAGTTACCAGGGTCAGTTGTGGCCTCTTCTTTGAGGAGAGGAATAACCATTGCTGCGTGCCATTCTATGGGCATGTAGCCTGTGGAGAGGCTGAGATTGAACAGTGTGTTTAGGTGGGGGGGTTAGTTCATTCTGTAGTTCATGCAAGACGCAGCCTGGGACACCATCTGGCCCCACTAACGCTGTGCTTTTGGCTTTTGAAAGGGCTATTTTCACCTGTGCGTCTGTGATTTCCGGGACACTACACTTTTCCGGTATTGTTGTGGGCCCTTTTGGGGGTGAGGGGGGGGTGAAGTTTGCACTGAATCTATCTGCCAGGATGTTAGCAATATCAGTAGTTTCAGTATATTTTGTGCTATTTTGCACTAGCTCAGAGCATATCTGTGAGTTGCCACTTAGATTCTTGACATAGCTAAAGAAGGCTTTGTGGTTATCTTTCGAATCCTTGGCTATTTTTCTTTTGAAGTTAGCCTTGGATGATTTTATCAGGGACCTTAGTTTCTTACTGATACTGATCAGGGATGTCTTTCCTTCTTGATATTTGCATTTTTTCTGAACTAGTTTCCTCCTTCTATTGTATAGCCTGTTTATGGCAGGGGTCCACTAGACTGGTTTCCTTCTCTTAGGGGAGTGAGTCTTGGTTTTGCTAGGGATGGCACGATCCATGCATCCTTGTAGGTGCTCACAGAGTGCATTTGTAAAGGTTCCTGCAACTTGTACACTGTTATCTTTTAGCATGGGGGCTGTGAAACTTACTACCTCTGTCTTAAGTAAGGTGAAGTTTGCTATGGAAAAGTTTTTCACTGTGGTTCCCTTGGTTGGGGGTGGTGGTGTGGTGTGGACATCCAGAGTGATTAGTTTATGGTCTGATCTAACCAGTGACAGGTTGACCTCCAGTGTAGAACACCTGTCGCCCATGTCGGTGATGACCAGGTCCAATATGTTTTCACCTCTGGTAGGGGAGTTTACCATCTGATCCAGGGCATTTGAGCTGATAAATTCCACGAAGCACTGGACCTGGGAGTTTGCACTTGAGTAGTTTTCCCAGTTAACGGTAGAGTAATTGAAATAGCCCAATATCAGGGTGTTCAGTAGGACCTTCATGTTTTCCAGTGTCTCCAGAAAGGTGGAGTAGGGGTCCTGGGTCATGGAAAGTGATTTGTAGCAGGCCACAATATGCATTGCAGATTTGCCAGATGTTAGTTGCACATGGATGATCTCAGAGGTAACATGCTGCACCACTAACCTGGAGGTGAATGTATCCTTGATGAATATGGATACACCCCCTCCTTTGGTGTTTCAGTCCATGTTCTGTGGCCAAAATGTATGGTATGAGTTGTAGCCCAGTAGTGCTGGGGTGCTCTGTGGAGCCTTGAACCAGGTTTCAGGTACTGCACAGATGTCAACATTCTTCATACTGAGGAGTGCTTCGAGCACATGCATTTTGAGATTTAAACTCCTGGCGTTGAGTAGCATAACCCTCATTTTTTTATTTGTGCTGTTTATGGAGATGGGTTTGACTTTTGAGCCTTGCCTAAAAAAGGCACTATGGGGGCAGGAAGAGCCTTGGCCAGTATTCGAAAGCCTAGGGGTGACATGTGCAAGCTGTTCTCTTGCGAAGCAACAAGGCTTGTCGAACATGTCATCCCAGGCTGATAGACACTGGATCCCCTTTGAATGACACCAGAAGCTTAGCCAATTGTTGAAATTGATCATTTTTTTCTTTATACTGCGGTATCATTCTTGGTGAGGGCAGAATGCTACTCAGGGTCATACCCGCCTGGGTTACATGATCAGAGAACTCTTCCATGTCTCTTTTCATGTAGTCCAGGGAGGTACGTCTCAGGTCATTCACACCAACATGAACAATGACAGAGTCATATTTGTACTTGTTCTGGAGTGACCTGAGTGCTTGTGTTATGTGGCGGATTCCGGCTCACGACAGGCAGCTAACAGTAACCTTCTCCTTGTCCAACCTAGTGAGTGTGACGTCAGTGTGCCTGACTATAGAGTCACCTAATACTAGTGTGTTAGGTATGTTATTTTGCCTTAAGGGCTGTGATTGTGCGGCACACTGATTTTGTGTTTTATGTGTTGTCTGGTTTGTGATGGGAGGTGCAGGTTTTTTGGGTGTCTGCTTTGGAGGTCTCTGATGCTTTTGCAGGTTTTTATTTAGAGCCTCCAAGTATGATTTTGTGTATTTATGTGTATTTTTTGCCAGTGCTGGTTTAGTATGTCTATGTGAGGCTGGAGGTGTTGTGCAAGTGTTAACCTTCTCCTCATGACTGCCTGTTCCAGTCTTGGGTGGAGAGAGCTTAGCCTTCAATTTAGCTATATAATTCCATCTCTCACATATGTTAATGTTTTGTGGTAGGAGGAGAGGGTTGTCTGTGTACATGAGGCAGTTGAAACATTGCCTCACGATACCCAGGTTAACCAGCTGGACTGGAGGGTATGCCTGAAATTGCCCTTTGGTCATGCCTGAATAGAAGGGTGAGCTGCTTAGTTGCTTGGTCGGTGAGGGGTGAATAATGAGCCTTGCCCTGCTGGGTAATCAAGTGTCGGGGTATATTAGTGCTTGCTATTAGGTCTGAGCAAGTGCTGGACTGCAGGATGCTTTTTAAGTGCTTAGGTTGAGAGTTAGACTACTTTCAAGGGAAAAACTGAAGAGGAGACTTGGTGGAGCCGGGAATAATTTAGCCCTAGCTAACCGGCACTGCCCAGATGTGCAAGACCGTGCAAGCGCGGTTTTTACAACAGGGAAATGAAAGAGATATAAATTAGCCCAAAATGGCCTATAAACTACTAACTTCTGGGCTGGAACCACTCCTCCAGGGACAGATGGCTGCTCAAAGCTCCCTCTCTGACAGGTGAACAGAGAAACCTTCTTCTATCCAAGTAAGGTATGGGCAACTGTCCATCCAGCAACTATCCACTGTCCAAAGAGTGTTCACAAAGTAGCTCCAGGTACAGGACATTGCAGTCTCTAGGGTAGCCACTTTTTTTCCATATTTAGACTATTTGCTTATCTATGCAGACTATTTGTCTATGCAGACTAATTCATTATTTGTCACTTTGGTGTGAAATCTGAGAAGAAAACAGTGTGGGAAGAAATAGCAAGGGAATTGTTATGGCTAGGCTTGTATAGGCCCTAACCTAGTACCAATCTATGAACCTATGAACCTAAGGTATCTTGGACAGCAAAGACAGACACATGCACATAAATGTAAAAGAGATGCTTGCCTTTATCAAGGCACTCTGTTCAATGAATCTCCTTTGGTTCTCAAGACCACTTCAAATTGTTATGGATAATGTCACAGTGATGTGATGCATAAAAAAGAAAGGTAGAACCAGGCTTTACTCCATTTGCAGAATAGCTGTGTTAGTGTGGGATATACTATGAGGCAAAATCTCAATCTACAGATTTCCTACATTTTATCAGAGTAAAATTACATAGCAGACAAGCTGAGCAAGGCAAAGGCAGAACCTCACAAATGGAAATAAACTGGGGGTATTCTGAGATCTGATTTATCTGTGGGGAGTTCCTCAGGTAGACACTTATGCCTCCTCACTGAACAATCAGTTGGCAGAATTGTGCTACAGCACTCCATGTAAGAAGGCCTGGAAAACAGATGCCATTTCTTTTCCTTGGACAGGAATGTTCCTGTATGATTTTCCACCCTCTCCTCTGTTGGTCAGGCTACTTCTGAAGATTAAGAAGAAATCCCGCAAGATCATTGTGGTGATTCTTTTCTGGCCCAGGCAATAGTGATTTTCCCTTCTTTTGGAATTGGACAGGGCAGTTACTATAAATGCATACTTTTACAAAGCACTACAAACCACATTCCTTCTCTAGGTCTAGGCCAAGCTTTGATAGGACCATTATCCAGAGGGTTCTGGATCCTTCCACCTCCCGGTTGTTCTAAGCTGATAAACTACCCATATAGCTTGTTACTCCTGTAATGATCAATATGAAGAACATTGTACAGTAGTGCAAGTAAATTTACTATAACAGTAGCTGTTCAAATGATCACTGCTACAGGAGCCAATTCCTCCCTCTACCCCCTTTGTTTTTTGAAGTGTGTGTTTTTATGTCAGGGTGTGGACATTTGGTTTTACATTGTTCCTAGCAATGTTCTCTCAGGGCTCAGCTTTCCTCTCTCAGTTAGCATAAATGGTTTGAAAGTGCCCAAACCTGTCTTTTTAACCATCCAACCTGAAGTTGATTGATGGTTTGGGTTAGCAGAAGGTGCTCTGAAGCTTTGGAGCTGGCTGGCTGTTATATCCTGTGCAAGATATAACACATATAATTTAGGATACTGCAATAATCATCATTCAAACATCTTCTGTTATTGTAAGTTTACTTACACAACTGTACTTTATTATAATCCAAAATGTTTACGTGCCAATTTGCATTTTATTTCAATATTATTTTCTACAGTTGAAGTCTGTGACAGTGCATATATATGTCTCCTTTTAATGAAACGCAGAACAAGCATTTATTGTCGCAAACATGCTAGAAAATACCAAAGGAAGCAGAAGAAGGGACTCTAGTTTAAGTCAATTTTTGACTATAGTGCTGAGAGCTCACTGTATACTTTTTATTATGAATTTGGAAACAGCCAACTGTCTTCACTATATCCAATTTCACAATATAAAGTAGCACTGGGCTGTTGGGACTATGGCCAGAAACAGACTGAAACCACAGAGTCCATGCAATATTGCAATTACAGCTGTTGTATGAAGTTGAAAGATGTTGAAATCAGCAAGAAAAGGAGAGTTGTATTGATGGAACTAAATTCAACCTCAAGTCTTGGTGAGTACCTCTATGAGGTTGACCTTGTTTTTACAAAATCTCATCAAGACAACACTAATATATAGACTGCATTTTATATTGCACATATCATTGAGGGAGATAGGTTAAAAAGTAAAAAAGGCAGCTGAGTGCACAACTTCCAGAATAAAAAAGTGCTCAATCCTGGTATGCACAGTGGTGCAAAGACTGGAAAAAATGACAGTGCAGAATCCTAAAGACACAGAAACATTTAGGCCAGGTTCAGTCCCGCCATTGTAGAAGGAAGTAGTAGTCCATAAAAAAACACAAAAACTGACAGGCCAGAAAACAGCCATAAAGATGATAGTGTGGACTATTGAGGATAAGGAAGAAATTATTTATTGTTACTATTATGAAACAAACCCAGAATTTCCAGAGAGAAGATATTCAAAGAGATTAATAGAGAAATTAGAGGAAAGAAAAATGTGTACACAAGAAAAACTGTCAAAAGCTTCAAATGCAGATTTGTGTTTGTTAATGCAAAACAAAAATCCATGGAAAACATTACATAGACAAAGAAACTTTGGGCCACTTGGGAAAGGAAGAGAAACTGGAACTGCAAAAATACAAAGAAAAATACCTTAAGATTTTTGTAAGGTATAAAACCAAAACAAGGACATTGGAAAGAAAAAGGATCTGATATTGTGCAGTACTTATGCAAAGGAGAAAGACAAACTAATCAGTACAAAAAAAAGCAACTCCAAAGATCTTTCAAGAGAAAATACAGGCAACGTTACCCAGATATGGAAAATTTTACAAAATAAGATCACAAAAGGAGAATCTACAACAGAGGATTAGTAAAGAAGAAGTAAATAGAAGCTAAAGTTATGAAATGCCTGCAAACTTGAAGGATTAAGTGTAGAAAGCAACACAGGTTATGTTGCATCATGATGGAACAATGATTCCACACATTAAGAAGAAACAGGTAGTGTAGGAGACATCAGAAAAAAGAATATGGACATTGGAATGAAAAAGAGATTTAATATGGTGCAATATTTATGCAAAACTAATCAATACAAAAAAGCAGCACCAAAGATATATGAAGACAAATACAGGCAAAGACATCCAGATATAGAACATGTTACAATACAAAAAGAATAAGAAATCAAAAGGGGAAAATAAAAAAGAGCTTTAGTAATGGAGAAGTTAAGAAATAGAAACTGAAGTTATGGATTTCCTGCAAAGTGGAGGATTTGGTGTAGAAAATCGAACTCAGCTAATGTCACAGCATGATGGAACAATGAGACCCAAATTAGGGAGAAACAGGTGGAACGGGAAGCATGTGATCACTTGCCACATGAAGATGCTCTAGAGTCTTCAGAAGGAAACCAGTACAAAAGTTCAGTTGGGGTTGCACAGCAGGGGAAGGAGCAGGAATCAGTGGCAACTCTGACACAGTCAGTGTTGTGGAGTGATGGGGCAAAAAGTTCCCATTGGATAGAGCAACAGATGATCCAAGATCCAGCTGAAGAGAATATGCCACAGGAAGGCAGTCTGGATCTTTCTGTAGAATGCACTCAGAAAAAGAGAGCAAATAAAATGCCCTCAGTTTAGAAGAAAATGAGCTAAGGGAAGAGTTGCTTTATGTAATAGAGATGGACAGACATATTAGGATTGATAAAAAGATATAGATTACGGAAAGGAAATAAGACCCAACATGTTAGAAGTCTGATAAAATAAATGAACACAGTAATCAAGGCTATCAACAGAAATTCATATAATATAACAGAAGTAAATAGGATGTATTACTGTGCAACTAAATTAATAACATATAAATTCTTACCACAAAATCACAGAGCAGTAAGCGAAAGGAGGGGAAGAAATCAAATGCAATCATGGAAACATTGAATAGAGAAAACTATAAAGCAATTTAGAGAAGAAATGGTAGTGTTAGAAGTGGATAGAAGAAGAAACAGATCAAGAAAAATACTTAGAAAGATAGACGTGATAAAAGCAAAGCATAGTATCAGAACAGACCAGGATCCATCGTGCACTAATGGCCAGAGATATTGAAACAAAATTAAGAAAAGCTCCTAAATGGAAAACCATAGGCCCAGATGCAGTACTTAACTTCTGGCTAAAAGTATTAACATCTTTACATGAAGATTTAGCTTTGATTAAGAATTACTTATATGTGCACCCCGAACAGACACTAACTTGGTTAACGGCAGGAAAAATGGCACTCCTTCTTAAGAGTGAACCTGTAAGTCGTTCTAAAAACTATTGACCAATAACTTGCCTTGTGACAGTGTACAAACTATATACTGGAATTGTTGCTGTTAGAGTTTATAGTCATTTAGAAGAAACTTAAATCACGGTCATAGAAAAAGAGGTAACAAAAGAAGGTCATATGGAACAAAGGATCATTTGTTGTTAAATAATGTCATAATGGAGAACAGTAGAAAGGGGAAGAATTTAAGTTTGGCATGGATAGATTACAAAAAAGTATTTGACAGCATCCTAATTTATGGCTAAAGGGGTCATGATAGATGTATATGATGTATGTTACATTGATCAATTATATTACAGTGACCATGAAAGAGTAGCAAACCACTTTGCAATTAAAGTGGAGGCAAATTATCATCCCAGGGATGAAAATTCAAAGGCCGATATTCCAGGGTGATTCTTTGTCGTCACTGTTATTTTGTTTTGCCTTTATCCCATTAAGCTGTTACAGATTAGGTGTTGATTATAATTTGTCTCTCGGAAAACAAACTTACTTAAAGATTTCTCATCTTCTTTTTGTAAATGAATGAAAATTATATGGTTCATCAGATGAGGAGTTGTAAGCACCACTGCAAGTGGCCAGAACTTTCTCAGATGATGTAAGAATGTCATTTGGTCTTGATAAATGTGCAAAAGCAATATTTAAAGCAGGAAACTTGCAGTACCAAAATAATATCAATCTAGGATAGGAATGTGATATAAAGAAACTTGAGAAGGAAGGCATGTATAAATATCTGGGAAATGATTACGAATTGGCAGTAAATCATGAACAAATGAGAATAAAATTCAGTAAGGAATACTTGAGAAGACTAAAACTAGTATTGAAAACAGCCCTAATATCTAGGAATAAAGTCCAAATCATAAACCAGTTTGTTTTCCCTGTTTAATCTTACAGCTTTAGTGTGATTGACTGGCCTCAAACGTTATTGGTTCATTTGGACAGAAAAACAAAAAAATGCTTCACACTTATCAAATGATATATAAAAAAATGGTGTATACCAACATTATATATCCCTTGCTGTGAAGATAGTATGAGTCTCCTCAAAATTGATTAGATGTATATGGATCTGCAGTAGTGGGACTGCATTCGTATCTGTTGACTTCATTAGATCCAACTATGGTGAAAATTTTAAAACATGAGGAGGGGAAGTCTAAGATGACCTCTCTGCTTAGTTTAGCAGAAGCATTCAAATGGCAAGCAGGAATGGAAATCAAACCAAAAGTAGACGAAAATCAGACAGCAACTTAATGTGCCAAAACACAAACAAAAAAAGAATACTCTTACTCCTCTACCCTACCATAACTCACCTTGCCAATTTAACCTATCACAATCCTTCTACTTACTACCCCTCCCACTGTTTCTCAGCCCACTCCATTACATTTCTCTTCTCATCACATATATTCCATTTCTCTCCCCTGCAAATACTTCCAACACCATCCTTTTCCTAAGCCCCCACCCATTTTGCCTGCACAACTCCACAACTTCTATCTCTTCAACTTCCCCTTGCTGAACATGCCATCCAAAACCCTTCATACTGTCCATGTCCCAGCCCCACTTCTTATACTACTCACTCTTCTTTATCATGCTACTTCCTACTCTCACAAAATACCCTTCTCCCTACCTCCTACACAAACCAACCCCTGTACTCACCCACAACCATCTCTATCTACCCACTACAACAACATATCTTCCACACTTATTCCTCCCAAAACACTGTACCTTTTCCATTCCAAACACTTCACAGTACCAAAAGCATTCACTCTTAGACTCCTCCCACCCCCTAACAGGTTCTTACTTCATAAACCCAAAAGACTAACAGTTACTCCCAAAATGACCTAGTCTTATCTGGCGATATTCACCCCAACCCTGGCCCCTGCCTCACTACTAACAACTCCTCCCCAACCCCTTTTTCTACCACTGGAAACAATCATAGTCCCCCTCCCACTTCTACCAGGTCCTCTCCTAAGCGCCTTAAGTTCTTCTCTATCAATGCTCAGAGCCTAAATAACAAATTACACCAACTACAAGCTTGGATTTGCCACAACCAACCTGACATCTTAGCCATCTCTGAAACCTGGCTAAAACCCTACATCACCGACTCTGAAATCTTACCTCCTGGTTTCCAAATCCTCAGAAGTGACCGATTAAATAAAAAAGGTGGAGGCTCTGCAATAATCTTCTCTAACCTCCTCTCCCTGATCCCTTTACAAATCCCAACTCCACAATTCAAAATGCTGAACTTACAGCCAGTCTACTACGACTAAATAAACATAAAACATCTGCATTATCTCCCTTTACATATCCCCAGGTGACAACGTCACTACTCTTGAAAATATTCTTTACTGGGCCTCAACTGAAATCAAATTGAAACCTACATTCTAGGTGATGTTAACATTGATTGGAATAAAATCAACTCTCCTTCCCCCTCCCAATTCATTAACCTCTACAACTTCACTCAAGTTATCCACTCAACCACCCGGCCTAACAAAACAATCCCCCAGGATCCATCATTGACTGGATCCTAGTCTCTCATCCTAACAAAATAATTCTTTCTGGCACTATCCCTGACACCTTCAGTGACCATCTCCCCACTTTCATACACCGCTCAGCTAACTCCACCCAATACCTACACCATTACATCCACACTCGTAATCTTAGCAACTTCAACCCCACAATCTTCTCAAACATTTTTAAACATACTAACTGGCAGATCCTAAATACTCTTCCTCTAGACAACGCTGTAGAACAATTTAACTCTATCTTCCTAAATACCCTTAACTCCCTAGCCCCACCAAGAAACAAACGAGTCAAAGCTAATTCTGCCCCTTGGCTATCCAAAGAAACAAAACAAATCATGCATCAAAGGGACAAATCCTGGAAGCTATACCAGAAAAATAAAATGTCTTCATCCCAGCTCCAATACACCCAACTCCGCAACCAAGCAAAAACTAATCATCCTGGACAAGAAAAACTACTACAATAAACTTCAGTCCAACCATAACAAGAACCCAAAACAGTTCTGGAAATCAGTTAATTCCCTTCTCCATCCAGGATCCAGGAATAATCCCTGCCCAGATCCTAGTATAACTGACACAGATCTAAGCTCTCTCTTTAATAAATTCTTTACTGAATCTATAGCTAATCTAACTAAATCCTTCCCTAACAATAATACATCCAACTCTCTTTCCTTTACACCTAACGACCCCTCTAAATGCCCTCTCAACTTCCAGCTGAAACCTGTTTCAACCACATTTATAAAAAGGCTTTTATCCAAACTAAAGCCATGCTCTAATGCCCCTGACAACATCCCCTCCTCCTTCCTTAAATGTGCTGCTGATGGTATTGCTCTCCCTATCAGCATCTTAATTAACAGATCTCTAAAAGAGTCATACGTTCCCATTCTTTGGCGATCAGCCTACATTCTACCACTTCATAAAGGAGGCAAAATACTAATATCTCCAACTTCCCCAATTGCCCTACTCTCACCTTTATCAAAAATCCTAGAAAAATGTGTCCACCACCAACTCATGCCTTTCTTAACCCAGAACCACCTCCTAACACCCACCCAACATGGTTTCCGCCCTGGGCACAGCACCATTTCTGCCTTATTATCCTTCTTAGAAACAGTCAATCAAGCCAGGGATTCTGGATTACTAGTTTCTACTGTACTGCTAGATCTTTCTAAAGCCTTTGACACCATCTCTCACAAACACCTTCTCTTTCATCTATCAAACCTTCATCTCTCCCCTGATACTCTATCTTGGTTCTCCAGCTACTTATCAGACAGATCTCAAGCTGTCAGATGGAAAAACTCTACCTCCTCCTTCTTACCTACGCCCACTGGCGTTCCCCAGGGGTCCATCCTTGGACCCATGCTGTTCAACATCTTCATAAATAACCTACACTCTGCCATCCCAGACACAACAGTTATCCAATACGCTGATGACTCTACCTTAGTCTGTGCCGCCTCTAATCTTCCTGAACTACTGACAAAAACCCAAATAGCTTTTTCCACTACTGAGTACTGGATGCACCAGAATCATCTCTCTCTCAACTCTAATAAATCTAAAATTCTTCTTTTCCCTCCCTCCAGGGCTCTCACCTTCGACAAAAATGCTTTCAAAATCACAAGCCAAACCAACTCTATCATAGAGGTGGTCCCATCTGCAAAACTCCTTGGTATCACCATCGACGAGCACCTTAAATTTGACAACCACATACAACAAAACATAAAGAAAACCCACCAAAAGCTAGGTATGCTCTATAGGAACAATACCTTTCTCTCCAACTCCTCTAGGCATACCTTAGCAATTACCTATCTTCTACCATCTCTACTATATGGAGCCCCACTCCTTACTAACCTCTCTTCTTCCATCTCCTCCAAACTCGAAATCTGCTATAATAAAATCTCTAAATTTGCAACCAAATCTAAAACCTCTACTCACCATTGCCTTTCCCTACAAACTCTGAACTGGCTAGAACTCCTAACTACCTAGACTATCTCCAACTAACCACTGCTCACAAATTAATATTCTACCCTGATAAATGCCCAGCCCTAACAAACATCCTTCCTCCGTACATCCCAAACAGATCTCTAAGATCTGAGCACCAAAATTTAATTGCCATCCACAAACCCAATCGCCCAGCTGGCCGACTCCTTCTCTCCTACTCTCTTGGCAGGAAATGGAATTCTCTCCCTCCTTCACTTAGAACAACATCTAACTCTGAATCCTTCAAAGCCCAACTTTTCTCTTACCTGTCTTCTAAACATAAGTGTTCCTGCTTTCATCCCACTTAAATTTTATTAACTACCCTTATGAACCCTCTATATCCTTCACTTCACACTACCCAAAACTATTATCTTTCCATTGCTACTAAATCAAACTAAAGCTACTTCTCAGTTCAAGTATTTCTCTCTCTCTACTCCTGTATGTAAATATTGTAAATATCAGATAACCTCTGATCTCTTCATTACAGACAGTTGAAACTTGCTGCTCTGAAGGGAAACTACTGAAAATCTATTTTATCTTCCTTCCTTAATGATGTTTTTGAGATGTACTGTGTGCTTTTTGCTTTTTTTACTAACTGTGTGAATGTAATTACACATGTATTTTTTTTTTATTTACCTTCAACACTATGTAACCTAGATTGTATTCGCATTGCTTTTGGAGCTTTTCTCCCCGGGCCTCCACTGAAAATGGGCACGTTCTGGCCCAGTGGACTTCCCCGGTAATCAAACTGGAAATAAATAAATAAATAAATAAATACAAGGAGAAGGATCGGATGAGAAGGAAAAGAATGTGGAAAAAACATAAATATAGAAGTAAGTACATATATCTCCTGGAACAACCTCATGTTGATCAGAATTTGATGCAGCAATGGTTAAGGAGAGGTGAGTTGAAACCAAAGGATGAAAGATTGATAGTGGCAGCTCAAGACAGTGGACTATGTAGACCTTTGTTTACAAAGTCCATTGACCATGTGGAGAAACAGACAAATGTAGGTTCTGTAAAAAAGAATTCAAAGCAGTTTCACACCTTGTTGCTGAGTGTGATATACTCATGGCAGAGGGCACGTACAGTGAAAGACACAATAATGTCCAAGATCATTGCACTGGGGATTGTGCAAACACTGCAATATAGAAGTAGCTGAGAAGCTTTGGAAAGATAAACCACAAAGCATTATGGAGAATGATGAAGTGCCTAGCACATGGGCTCACCTATTATCAACAATTCAAAGAATAGATGTGAGAAAAACAGATATAGTAGTCTATGAAAAAAAGACAAAAGTAGCATTTATCATTGAAATTGTTACACCTAGCAAATACAGTGACTCATTTACAGACAGACACAAAGTCATAAAATAACAGGATTTGCAGGCAGGAATTAGAGCGATGTGGAACAAAGATTCCCAGAAAACTGCAATAGTAGCAGTAATGAGCCTCATAAAATAGAATCTATAGTTGTAATTAGAGATGCTACCAATACATGAAACTCCATAAGAATTGCAGAAGGAGTCAATTCTGGGCACATTCTGGGTGCTGCAAAAAGCACTTTTGGCTAACAACAAAGATCAAAACTATATTAATTTCATGAACTTTAAAAATACCCTGACATAGGACTGGCGTCCATTTCTGTTATGGTATTAGAAACCCAAAAGATTTGGAGAAATCAGACTGAGGCAATTACAATTGTTGCTTGTCACTATGTGGTTTAAGTATTGAGATGCCCAAATACAGATTCCAGTGTTTAATGTTGCCTGAAAAAAGTTTCTGTCCTCCTTTTCATTGTTCATCCAGGTTTTTATTACACAGGCAGCGTTTGTGAATGGTATATTCACAGATCATGCATTCAGATGAAAGTATATGTCTCATTCACACTTGGAATGGAGTGAAGAGAGACAAGCAGTTTCACTTACAATTTTAATATAAAATTTATGTGGAATTATTCTTAACACAACTACAGTTGGCTATATATATGGCTATGAAACATGTATCATGAGCATTCATCTTTTGTTATAGTTAATAGTAAAAAAAAGGAAAAATGTCATTTTCAGGTCACTACATGCTCTTCCGGATCTCCAACACCTACCCCCCCTCCCCACCCTTCAGCATATTCCGGTACCTCTGGTGATTTGTCAACAAACATGGGGCTGCCTCTGCAATGACACAGATCATGTCATATTTGTATAAAAACATGGTAGTGCCTGTAGCATGACAGAGATTATGTCATATCTGTCAGCAAACATAGTGCTGCCTCTACTATGACATAGATTATGTCATATTTGTCAGCAGGCATGGTGTTGTCTCTACCATGACACAGACTATGTCATATTTGTTAACAAACATGGTGATTCTAATCCCCCAGATGATTACATGAGAAATTTGACCACTGAGATTCCACCAGACACATTCATCATTTATCAGGAGGTCCAAAAACACATGGATGTAAACTAAGCAGTGAAAAGATATTTGAAATGTAAGAGTATTACACTCAGTGCTGAAAACAGGAGAATGTTAATTACAACTGCCAGATATTCATAGCCTCACATTTTATCAAGGACAGTGGGTCAAGAAAGGACAGGCATGCAGATAGTTACTGTAGTCCAAACAAAAAAATATGTCTCGCAATGAAAGCATCACTATTGGAAGCAGACCAGAAAAAAAAACATTTAAGGTCATGCATAACAAAAGAGGGTTAAAGACAGAGTTTAAGACAGTACCACATGGCTCCTGAATCTGGCATGGGCGCACATATGGGTAATCTCTTTAGTTGTATTCTGTCAAAACATTCAAACTGTGGGAAAAGTTATTTTTAAGTACCTGATAGTGATAATGTTCTACATTTTAACAAAACTTCCTGAAAATTTACGGCAGTGCCATGGATGCTGGCCAGTCATTGTACACAAATCTACAAAAAAGATTTCCCATGATAAACAGCATTGACATGATGCATTATAACCGCACAGCAATGTAAATATTTTAATTTTAGATGACCTCATATCAGTTTCTTAAAAATAGTGAAATGCACAAATTTTTTACCCAGCACTGCCACCACAAAACATTTGTATTATATTTGTCACATAAATCCTGCATCACTGATCTCACTTCCAATTATGTTGTATTATTTAAACCCTCAAAAGTTAAGCTACAGATAATTATACTAAATGTAGCCTGAGAGGGTACTTTTTTATAAGAAACAGAAAACAGTGGCTACCTATAACTAAACTTAAAAGCTACAACACATGAAGAGTACTTATTAAGGACCTTTGTGTTTGTAAAATGAGAACAAATACTGCCATTGTGGAAATGATAGGTACCAGTGGAAAACCAACAATAAAAATGTGAAACAGGTCAAAGAAATCCACAAGACCACCAAGGCAGATATGATATGAATCCAAAAGGTGTAATAAATGGTTAGTGACTTCATGCTCATCTGAGCATTTCCTCAGACCATAAAACTGTCATAAAACAATATCATTATAATGAAGCCGCAGGTGGCACAGCGGTAGCATTGTTGCCTCACAGCAAGAGGTTCTCCCGTTCGATTCTCAGCTGGAGCTCCTTCTTTGTGGAGTCTACATGTCCTCCCCACGGTCGAGTGGCATTCAAAAGAGATGCTTAGAATGAGCGTGCCTTCGTTGAAGGTTGAGCATCGAGCTGGCACCTCGGCATGGTAAAAATCTACTGCCAATCATTAGCGGAAATGAGTTCCGCTGTGGCGACCCCTAACCTGGAAAAGTCGAAAGAAGAACAATAACAACTCATCTCAATACTAAAAACACCTATCACGAAGTGCCATCAATTAAAATCACTTGAACAACCTCCACCCCTTCAAAAAAGGTTTTAAAGGGACTGGGCCATAAGTCCAGGATGTACATCACCATGTAACTGTATAATCCAATTAGTTTCTCTTTGTTCAAGAATGTTATTGGAATCACCTGATCTTGCATTTACTGCTATCTGTTCTAACACTTTAAATTTAAAAGTATGAGCATTGCCTTTGTTCATTACATGTGTGGCTAGGGCATTCCTGGAATCCATCTTCTTAATTGCTAATAGATGTTCACGTATCCTATCTTTCAATTGTCTCTTGGTTTTCACAACATAGAAACAGTTGCAGAATTGACAAACAGCCAAATAAAACCAAGTTGTATTCTGTCAAGACATTCAAATTGTAGGAAAAGTTATTTTTTAGGTACCTGATAGTGATAATGTTCTACATTCTAACAAAACTTCCTGAAAATTTACTGTAGTGTTATGAATGCTGGCCAGTCATTGTACACAAATCTGCAAAAATGATTTCCAGTAATAAACAGCATTGACTTATGATGCATTATAACCGTGCAGCAATGTAAATATTTTAATTATAGATGACCTCATATCAGTTTCTTAAAAATAGTGAAATACAGAAATTTGTTACCCAGCACTGCAACCACAAAATGTTTGTATTATATTTGTCACATAAATCCTGCACCACTGATCTCACTGCCAATTATGTTGTACTATTTAAACCCTGAAAAGTTTAGCTACAGATAATTATACTAAATGTAGACTGAGAGGGTACTTTTTTATAAGAAACAGAAAACAGTGGCTACCTATTACTAAACTTAAAAACTACAACACATGAAGCTTACATTTAAGGACTTTTATGTTTGTACCTGACTTGTTAGTACATCACACAGGACAGCAGCGTCAGGTACTGAAATAAGGGATGTGTCATTAGACTTATTCTAGCCAGAGATTACTAACAGTTTGATGTGTAAGCATGTGTGATAAATGAACTTTGCCTGCTTAAACAGCTAGTGAATGGGCCACCACAACATCAGGAGGTTATACTCTGTTCTTCTTCTTCTCATCAGGTAGCTGTTACTGCTGACGTTACATTCAGTGATTTTAAAGGCACTATAACTGCACAAAATTAACAAGCTAAGGAATGCAACATTACTGTAAAAATATGCAATGAAAGATTCCCACTTAGAAATAAAAGGGGATTACAGTGCATTCTGGGAGAGATTTATTATTACCTTGCTCAGTGTAAGACTGCACTTGCTAACAGTTACTGTAATAAACTGATAGACAGAGTATGGAGTACAAACTGAAATGCATTTTGTGTCTCAGTTGAAGAGTAATTTACTAAGATACCAAATTCCTTCAGCAGAGCCTGTAAGAAAACTTGATTTATGACAATGCTGAGATGCAAGTTACTCTTCAGAAGGATGACATGCCTGACTTTGAGAAAGCTAGATTATTTGGTCACATGCTGAAGCACTATCAGACATTTGCAAGACACAATGACAGCCATGTTGTCAACTTAACTTTGTTATTGCCACCACATGAAATAACATCACCCACATAAGCCAGTCTCAGCATCTTCTGATGACATTTTCACAAGCTTAGTGGAAGGCATGTCATCACAGACCAAAAAGTACATAGAAATGTTACTGTACAAAATGAAAAAAGTCTGCTGATGTCATAGTACAGAATAATCACAGTGAATTTATGTTCCATGAAACACCTATTGAGAATCTCACAGGTTTGATTCAATTAAGACCATTACATCATTGTTACTCTCACCATCTGAACAAAAGCCAAGGGGTAGGGTCTTTTTATTATGGAACTAGTTGAAATTAATAATCCTGAATCATTTGTGCCTAACATTCAAAAAAGGGAACTAATCAATGTTGTTAAACAAATATTATTGGCAACACTGATATCCAGTGATAAGGTGACAGAATCTGCGTAACCCAAACTGCAGCACTATGCAGGACCATAAGGCCTTAGAGGCTATCATTGCAAATATAGATCTGTGATGCTGCATGGCTTATTATTTAGAAAAAACAGAACTCTAGTCAGTTATCTTAATAACAACACAACCAGGCATTTTGTATTCAGAATTTACAATGTATTAATGGGGTTTTGCAAAGTCTGTAAAATAAATATATACAATTTTGAAATCAGGGTTGTAAGTTTCATTATTTAAGACTGAATGCATTGAATGCAAGCAAATGTACTCTCATGAGCATGCATGCGCGCGTGTGCACACACTTTAATAAGGATGCATAGTACAAATGTTAAATACTTAAAAGAGTTTAGCATAGCATTTGATACTCTAAAAACAAGTATAAGCAAGGTTATAATATGAAACCACACACTAATTCTTTGTTCTCTCCATTTCAAAACTCTAGACGATTAAACTTCCTATTCCTTATACACTAAACTCATAAGACTGATCCCTTTTATATGCTAAGAAATGTTCTCTATAAACTACATAATTTGCTTTAACTATTAAATCATTGTCACATAACTTGTTATCTATTCTTAACCAATGTTTTTATATCATGTCTAATTCTGGAATAATTCTTTAAGCTGTAGTTGTTTCTGTATAATTTTTAAGGACTGTAAAATTATTCTTCTTAAAGTGTTTTGCAAGACTTTGGAGCTTTTCTCCATGGGCCTCCACTGGAAATGGCTTCCTATCCAGTCCGATTTTCCCAGTAATCAAATGTCAATAAATAAATAAAATAACTAAATAGATTACAATCACACAAGACCCATTCTCCAACCCCCCAAATCCATTCTGCATTTGCACGGACCAATGTTTCTCCATTATAAGCCATAAACTCTGAGAATCTCTCCCAACATTTCCTGCTACTCAAACTTCTCTTCAGAACTAAAAACTCACATTCAAAAACAAGTTAAATGCAACTGTCTTCCATCAGGAAATCCAACCTTATCAACTATACTATCTTCCTTACCTTATCATGTTTTAGTTTATTCCCATCTCTCCTTGTTCTATTCTGCAATGTTATACTCTTTAGGCTTATAATAATACAGAGGTCAAATATTATTTGACTTTGTAGATACCATATACATTTCTCAGTTTTTGTGTTTTGTTTTATCTACATATTTACTCTGTATGGCACATTTCTGCACTACTTTTTATATTTTTCTATTCCTTGAATTCTTACTCTGCATGACTTGTAATGTAATGATTGCCGTATTGCTTTCACTCTCTGGGCTAAGACTGAAATTGCTCATATGTGATCAATGTTCTTCCCAAGTTAACAAATAAATAAACAAATCATGTATATGTGTCTTTCGGCTTTTCCCGGTTAGGGGTCGCCACAGCGGAACTCCGGTCTGCTAATGATTGGCAGTAGATTTTTACGTGCCGAGTTGCCAGCTCTGATGCACAGCCTTCAACGAAGGTATGCCCATTCACACCTGTCTCCACACAGAAGACGCTCTACCTGAGAATCGAACAGGACAACGTCTATCTGTGAGGCGATAACGCTACCACAGCACCACCACTGCAGTAAACAAATCATGCAAATATAAAACTGATTTTCTTGTGGTTAGCAATCTGTTGTTATTGTTTTATAAATATAACAACTATTTCACCATTGTTTGATAATCTGTTAGTATGCAAACTAATAAAAGCCAAAATGAGATGCCTTGGCAGTGCTGGTACAGTATCAACAAACAAATACAATTTCTTAAAATTATTAATTTCTCCCCTTCTAAATATTCTCCAGCCCCATACCACCAATTGAAGTCTTCACTCAACAAATAAATCTCTACTACAAGTGTCCAAATCCACTAATACGGCAGGGGACTCCCTATATTCTCATCATGTTGCAACAACGTAGAATGCACTACCAAACAGCATCAGAACCATCACAAATACCAACCAATTCAAAAAGATTCTTAAAAATTATTTTAATGACAACTGGCTTTGCTCCTGTACTACTTCAGGCTAACTAGTTTTTAATAGTTTCTGGCCATCATTTTTTTTCTCCCCGACCACCTCTTAATCTATGCTCTCTCATGTCTACATAATCTCTAACCACATCCTTTTCTATACAGTTTCCCCCTACAAACCCTTCCTCAGCTTACTTTGAGAAACCACATTGTCTACACTACAGTAAGGAATTATATCAGATGATTGTATAATACAAATGTCAGCTATAATAACGTAATATCATTTCTGGTGTACTGTATGTCTTGTATATTTTTTGTATAATTTCTTCTGTAAGTTTTGTATAGTTTCTGTTATAAGTTTTGCATAATATCTATATGTGGAGCTTTTCTCCCCAGTCCTCCGCTGAAAATGGGTGTTATCCCAGTCAGACTTCTCTGGTAAACAAATGTAAAATAAATAAAATAAACAATGGCTTTACTAGGAAAGGCTCACCCAGACTCTACTACACTTTGCTGTGAAGGAAAGGTTAGTTTGCTTTTTATTTGTTGTATTTTGTATTACTTTATTGCCTTTTTATATTTTGAATACTGTGATTTGTTTTCTTTACCTTGTGTTTTACTTGTAGTCTGCTTTTAACTGCATATTAAAACTTCAAAAGAGACCACAGCTCTGTCTCTTGCGAGTCAGGCAGACATTTTTTTCCCACCTGCCCACCCTGTTACTATTCTGTTCTTAAATACCACTGTCTTTCTAGTTGCCTGCCTCTTATGTTAATTTCACCATATATCTAATTTCTTCTCTGCTTTCAGTGGCTTGTGTGAGTAAGCACAAAATTATCATTTTGTGAAATCACTCCCCTTCAACTATTTAAATTTATTGGCCATCCTACTGTATTCCATAGTACCAGGATACAAAAGTGACCACCCCATTTCAATCTATCTTGCTGTTTTAAAAATAGTGACTCCCCACTAAAACGTAACTTTACACAGGTAAAACTTAAGTTACCTACTTTCACATCTAACTTCTCTAGTGCACATTGCAGTGTTTAGGATAAACATTTTTTTTTCATCTTACCTTTAATCATCCCTGTGACTAGCACTTGCTCTAATACCTGCTGGAAAGCACTAGGAAGCCATAAACTGATACAAGCACTCAACTCTCCTTGTTAATAAGGAGAAATTAATCATAGGTACTAAACAGCCTATAATTGCAAAGTAGTTTGCTAAGGTAAGGGAAAAAAGCTCCTGTACTTTCCAAAAAAAGCACCAAACCAGGCATGTCCAAGGGTCAGCTTCCATTGATTTCTCCTGTCCACCTGCTGAATCTGGGCATACTGGGGCAATGCAGCAATTGTCTCATGTACACAGACAACCCTCTCCTCCTACCACCCATCACTACAACCTGTGAGAGATGCACTTACATAGCCAAACTGGAAGCAAAGCTCTCTAAACCCAAGATTGTGCTAGACAGTCAAGAAGAGAAGGTTAACACCCACACTACACCTCAAGCAACACATAGCCCTTCGAAACCCACAGCATCAACACCCACACATAGCAACACTAAATCCACATATGCTGAGGCCCTTAACTGTAACCTGCCCAAGCAACAAGGACCTCTGAAGCTGAAACGCAAACAAACACCAATCACAACCAAAGTGTCACATAGCTCACAACACCAGTATGCCATCCAACTATAGCCTCTAAGGCAAGACAATGTACCTAACACTTTAGTCATAGGTGACTCTATAGTCAGGCACACTAATGTCCAACTCACCAGGCTAAACAAGGAGAAAAGTACGGTCAGCTGCCTGTCGGGTGCCAGGATCCATCACATAACACATTCACTCAAGTCACTCCACAACAAGTACAAATATGACTCTGTCATTGTCCATCTTGGAGTGAATGACTTGAGACATACCTCCCAGGACTACATGAAAAGAGACATGAAAGAGCTCTCGGATCATGTGGCCCAGGCAGGTATGACCCTAGCCCTGAGTAGCATCCTGCCTTCACCCAGAATGATACCACAATATAAGGACAAAATGATTGACTTCAACAATTGGCTAAGCTTCTGGTGTCATTCAAAGGGGAAAGTGTATCTGTCTGCCTGGGATGACATGATCAACAGACCACGATGCTTTGCCAGAGATGGTCTGCACCTCTCATCCCTGGGATTCAGGTTACTGGCTAAGGCTCTTGCCAGCCCTATAGTGACTTTTTTAGGCAAAGTTCAAAGGACAACACCACCACCGTAACAGGTATAAGCATGCAAAATCTGATGGTAATGCTACTCAATGCTAGAAGTCTAAACCTCAAAATGCACTCTCTCGAGGCAGTCCTAAAAATGGAGAACATTGATATCTGTGCAGTAACTGAGACCTGGTTCTAGGCTCCAGAGAGCACCCCTGCAATACCAGGCTACAACTCTTACCACACTTTTCAGCCACCAAACCAGGATCGAAACACTAAAGGTGGGGGAGTGTCCATATTCACCAAGGATATTCACACCACCAGGCTAGTTGCCCAACACAATGCATCTGAAATTCTCCAGGTGCAATTAACACTAGGTAAGACTGCAATCCCAATTGTAGCTTGCTAGAGATCCCCCACCATGCCCCAAGATTCTCACTATACCTTTCTAAACATACTGGAAAATATTAAAACACAACCAAACACCCTAATACTGGGTGACTTCAACTACCCTACCATTAACTGGGAAAACTACTCGTGTACCAACATCTTTGCCCAACGGTTCTTGGAATTCATAAATTCCAACGTCCTGGATCAACTAATCCATTGTCCCACCAGGGGCTCCAGTATCCTAGACCTGGTCATTACCAACATGGGAAATCGATGCTCCACAACTATGGTTAGCCCCTCGTTTTTCAGGTCATATCATAAGCTAATCACCCTTAACATCCACATCCCACCCCCACCCCCCAGTAAGGAAACCTCCATAAAAAACTTCTCCAAAGCCAACTTCATACTACTCAAGTCAGAAGTGACAAACTTCATGACACCCATGCAGACGGGAACTGAGTCCTACATTAAGGCACTGTATGAGCACATCCACTCATGCATGAATCGTGCTATCCCAAATAGAACCAAGAGGCTCTCCTCCAAAAAAATGAAGCCATTCTGGTGGTCCCCTGCCATAAACAAACTTTACAACAAAAGGAAGAAACTGTTGCAGAAAAGAGGAAAATCCCAGCATGCAAAAAATCTCCCTTACAGCCTCAGTAAGAAGCTGAGATCCCTTATAAAATCCTCCAAAGCTAGTTACGAAAATAAAATTGCCAAAGATTCCAAAGACAACCACAAGGCATTCTATAACTATGTCAAGAATCTAAATGGCAATGCTCAGATCTGCTCTGAGCTACAGCAGAATTGCATTATATATACTGATCCCAAGGATATTGCCAATATCCTGGCAGATCAATTCAGTGCCAACTTCACCCCTCTCTCACCCCCTAAATGGCCCATCTCAATACCGGAAGATTTCCAAATTCCGGTAATAACGGCCACACCGGTAAAAAACACACTCTCCAAAGCTAAGAATACAGCATCCATATGAGCAGATGACATCCTGGGCTGTGTACTACATGAACTACAAAATGAACTGGCACCTCACCTAAGTGTCATGTTTAATCATAGCCTCACCTCAAGCTTCGTTCCCACTGAGTGGCGCACAGCTATAGTTATCCCACTCCACAAGGGGGGATCCACCTTGGATCCCGGGAACTACCGCCCCATCAGTCTGATGAGCCTGGTCTGCAAGGCCATGGAATGCATTATCATGGAACTTATAAACAAAGACATTGGCAACCTTCAAACACTGGACCCCACCCAGTTTGGGTTCGTGAAGGCCGATCTTGTCTCCTGAACCTGACTGACTTCTTTGAATCAGTCTCCAAAGCTGTGGATGAGGGTAAGGCAGTCCACACAGCCTATCTGGACCTTGCCAAGGCCTTTGACACCATCCCCCACTCTGTAATCATAGATAAACTTACTAAGCTGGGCATTATTCCCTACATCACTCGATGGGTTGCCAACTGGCTTACTGACAGAACCCACACTGTAAAAGTAGCTGACTCCAAATCCAGCTCCAGACAAGTGACAAGTGGAGTACCTCAGGGTTCAGTCCTGGGATCACTCTTGTTTGGCATCTACTTCTCTGAAGTACAGGCCAATACTAAGGGACTCTGGCTAACAAAGTTAGCAGATGACTGCAAACTAGGAGCCATTATTGAATCTCCAAATGATGTGGATACTCTACAAAAGGGCCTTACAGAAACAGATGCTTGGTGCCAGAGCCATGGGCTCAAGCTCAATGCCAAGAAATGTATAGTTATCCCCTTTGGGAAAAAACATGTACCCATGAATTACCACATAGGTGGCAGTGCACTAAACACTGAAAGTGTGATAAGAGACTTAGGGACACAGGTGGACAGTGGTCTCATCTTCAGTAACCACATGGCCAGAACAGTCAGGAAATCCTTCTATGTGGCACACCTCATCACTAAGGGCTTTTCATCCAGAGAAAAGGAGGTCATTTTCCCACTGTACTCATCCTTCATTAGACCCATTATAGAATACAATGCCCTATTTGGTATGTACCTCTCAAGACACCTGCAACAACTGGAAAGGCCGCATAAATACCTCACTAAAAGAATCGCAGGCCTAAAGCAGATGCCCTATGCTGACCACCTTAAAAAACTCCAGCTATACTCTGTCGCATATCATCTACTCAGAGGCAATCTCTGCTTAACATACAAGGCCATGTCAAACCCAGAGCTGTTGAACATGCTACACTTAAAGAAATCCCAGTCCCTCAGAGCCACATGCTCCAGGGATCTAAACCTTGTCATTACAATAAACAAAACATGCTGGAGGGATAGGTTCCTGACCCAGAGACTCCCCAGACTCTGGAATAGACTGCCCATACATGTCAAGCAGAGTGCCTCTTTGGCCCTGTTCAAAAGGAACCCTGATGACTGGATGGGAGAAAGGAAATTCACCCCGGGGATCACGTCAGTTGCCCTGCTAGACAGGGGTCCAGGGAAGTAAATAGTGTGGGAAGAAATAGCCAGATAATTGTTATGGCTAGGCTTGTATAGGCCCTAGGGCCAAAAGCCTAGTACCAACCTATGAACCTATGGTGTCCACATGTAGAAGATGAGATGTATTACACCTGTTTAAGATTAACAATAATTCATTTCATATCCCCCAGAACAACTTTATAAATTATGAAGGTAAAAAATAAAGTCCATTGCAAAGCTGTAATAGACAAAATAACTCCAGTGGTATGTTTGTGTAGATATATAGCTATCCGGTGGTCTCTGGTCATAGGCTTCACTATTGCAGAGGGAGATATACCTTTTGATAGTAGCTGGTCACAGGCATAAACCCCCAAGAAATTACTCCTGACAACTGGAAAGGCCGCATAAATACCTCACTAAAAGAATCGCAGGCCTAAAGCAGATGCCCTATGCTGACCACCTTAAAAAACTCCAGCTATACTCTGTCGCATATCATCTACTCAGAGGCAATCTCTGCTTAACATACAAGGCCATGTCAAACCCAGAGCTGTTGAACATGCTACACTTAAAGAAATCCCAGTCCCTCAGAGCCACATGCTCCAGGGATCTAAACCTTGTCATCACAATAAACAAAACATGCTGGAGGGATAGGTTCCTGACCCAGAGACTCCCCAGACTCTGGAATAGACTGCCCATACATGTCAAGCAGAATGCCTCTTTGGCCCTGTTCAAAAGGAACCCTGATGACTGGATGGGAGAAAGGAAATTCACCCCGGGGATCACGTCAGTTGCCCTGCTAGACAGGAGTCCAGGGAAGTAAATAGTGTGGGAAGAAATAGCCAGATAATTGTTATGGCTAGGCTTGTATAGGCCCTAGGGCCAAAAGCCTAGTACCAACCTATGAACCTATGGTGTCCACATGTAGAAGATGAGATGTATTACACCTGTTTAAGATTAACAATAATTCCTTTCATATCCCCCAGAACAACTTTATAAATTATGAAGGTAAAAAATAAAGTCCATTGCAAAGCTGTAATAGACAAAATAACTCCAGTGGTATGTTTGTGTAGATATATAGCTATCCGGTGGTCTCTGGTCATAGGCTTCACTATTGCAGAGGGAGATATACCTTTTGATAGTAGCTGGTCACAGGCATAAACCCCCAAGAAATTACTCCTGACAAAAGGATAAGTCTGCTGAAAGACAATTGTGTGTTCATGTTAATTAAAGTCAAAAAGATTTTCATCTTTGGTTAATTTTGAGACATTATCAAATGCACCATACACCATCATACTCATTGTAGCTAAAAGGGGGTTTGCATCATATCTTTTCTCTTAGGTTATAGACTATACTGGCAAATAATGACTGCAACAACTTTGGTCAAGTCTAAGATCAAGGTCATATAGAATGTACCTCTGACAAAGCCCTTAATGGTCAGTTACTAGGAAGATATCTTTCCTGTATCTTCTACTAGCATGACCAAGATTGTTATATTCTCTTGCTGCACTGCTGTATGCAAAATCATGTTGTAGGGTTTTAACAGGAACCTGCTTACTGTCAGAATAAACAGCAACAGAGTTCAAGTCAAACTGTTTAAAACTGAATATATTTTTATTGTACATTCTGCCAAATAAATTGCTATCCACCATTATCAGCTGACCAAAATACAGATCACCTTGGTTATATACTCGTGATACACCTTCAGTATGGAATATTTCTAAATCCACAGGGTTGATTGTGTATTTGGGAATGGAAAGAGGATAAAAAACATGCATGCATGATGTATACACCACTGGTGACATTTTTAATCTTTCCACATATATATAGCCCCAACATAATATGCAATTTATATGCTTCAGTACCATCCTTCATCATTAAACAAAATTAATTAATTTTCGCACATTAATTTTCACATCCAAACCATTCAGAAGCAATTTTTCATGGAAGAACAGGTCAGCAAAGACTGACAGCCACCAGCTCTGTCACACACTACTTTGGATCAATGCACACTGTATCTTCATGTTGTTTTGGGGTGTCCGTATAAAATAACCCCAATTAGAGACATGTAGCAAGTGTGTCACCACTTAAGCAGTGATTCAATGATTTCTCTGAAGATATGACTTCTACTACTATGATTATCAAATCTCACCAGGCATCAAATCTACCTGATTAAAAATAGTAGCCATAGGATAATTTATTAACCGCATCCTAGCCCCAACCTTTGCTCAGGTACTAGCTGCCTTGGTGACCTTGCATGGTAGTTATAACATAATACTCTTAAGATCAAAGTAATCTTCAACATGCAATCACAGAGTCATATAATGTACAAGGCAAGAGGGACAAGTGGCCATTTACACCTTGCCAGTGTCCACCCTTATACCCTACTTCTTTTCCAGGGAGCAGTAGGCCAGTCATACCAGGGAAGAATGTATGAATACCTGTCCGGTTATCTAATTCCTTCTTAGGTTCATAGGTTCATAGGTAGGTACTAGGCTATCAGCCCAAGGGCCTAAGTAAGCCTAGCCAACAAGGTTCCTTGGCTTTTGCCACCCAAGAAAGTTAATTTCCTGTGCCCCTATCAAGCAGAGCCACAGAAGTGATCCCCAGGGTGTATTTCCTATTTCCCATCCACTCATCAAAATTTTTCTTGAAGAGTGCTAATGAGGAACTTTGCTTGACATAGATGGGTAGCTTGTTCCAGAGTATAGGAAGTCTCTGGGACATGAATCTATCCCTCCAGCATGTCCTGTTTATTGTGGTGACAAGGTTTAGGTCCCTAGCTCATGTAGCTTGGAGGGATTGGGATTTCTTTAGGTGTAGCATGTCCAACAGCTCTGGGTTTAACATAGCTTTATATGTTAGGCAGAGATCTCCTTGGAGTAGGCGATATGCTACAGAGTAAAGCTGGAGTTTTTTGAGACAGTCAGTTTAGGGCATCTGTTTGAGGCCAGTAATCCTCTTTGTGAGGTACATCTGTGGCCTTTCCAGCTGCTGCAGATGTCTTGTGAGGTACATTCCAAAAGGTGCATTGTACTCTATAATGGGTCTAATGAGTGCCTAGTAGAGGGGAACAATGACCTATTTTTTCCTGGATGAAAACCCTTTTGCAATGAGGTGTGCCACATAGAAGGATTTCCTGACTACTGTGGTGATGTGATTATCAAAGGAGAGACTACTGTCCACCTGGGTCCCAAGGTCTCTTATCACACATTCGGTGTTAAGCAGACTGCCATTTATGTGGTAATTCATGGGTACAGAGTTTTTATCAAAGGGGATGACAATGCACTTTTTGGCATTGAATTTGAGGCCATGTCTCTGACACCAGGCATCTGTCTCAGTGAGGCCCTTCTGCAGGATGTCCACATCATTTGTGGATTTGACTATGGCTCCTAGTTTGCAGTCATCTGTGAACTTCATTAGCCAGAGGCCTTTTGTGTTAGCCTGTACTTCAGAGAAGTATATACCAAACAGGAGAGGTCCCAGGACTGAACCCTGTGGTACTCCACTTGTCACTGGTTTGAGGTCAGATTTGGAGTCTGCAACTTTTACAGTGTGGATTCTGTCAGTGAGCCAGTTGGCAACCCATCTTGTGACATAAGGATTTATACCTAGTTTAGTGAGTTTAGCTATAATTCCTGAATGGGGGATGGTGTCAGAAGCCTTGGTGAGGTCAAGATAGGCTGTGTGAACCACCTTACTCTTGTCTACTGATTTGGTGACTGCCTCAAAGAAGTTGATCAGGTTCAGAAGCTATGATCTGCCTTTCACAAACCCGAACTGGGTGGGGTCCAGAGTTTGGAGGTAACCAATGTCTTTATGAGTTTCATTATAATACGTTCCATGCCTTGCAGATCAGACTTGTCAGGCTAATAGGGCAATAGTTCCCAGGATCAGTGATGGCTCCCCCTTTGTGGAGTGGGATAATTGTTGCTATGCACCATTCAGTGGGCACAAAGCCTGATGTGAGACTATGATTGAACAGAGTGCTTAGGTTGAGAGCCAGTTTGTTCTGAAATTCATGTAAAACGCAGCCTGGGATGTTGTCCGGTCCCATGGATGCTGAGTTTTTGGTTTTAGAAAGTGCAGCTTTTACCTGCATAGATGTGATTACAGGGACTCTGCATTCTTCCTGTATAGATATGGGCCCTTTAGGGGGTGAGAGGGGGGTAAAGTTAGTACTGAACCTATCTGCCAGGATGTTGGCAATATCAGTTGGTTCTGTAATTTCCATGAAGGAGAATAGTATGTCACATTATTTGTGCTGCAGAGGAGGATTGTTCCAGTGAAGGGGTAGTCACCATGTGATTAATATGTCTCACCAGCATGATTTGTTTATTTGCTGAAGAATGTTTAGATCTTTGGTTGTAGTATTTGCAGAGCTGTTTGATTTGTGGGGAAATAAGAGATTTTGGATTACTGGATCCCTAATGGACTAGAAGACAAGGCATGGATTGCCCTTAAGGAGTCTTAGGATACTGAATACAAGGACAAGGTCTTCAGCTTCTGTTGGTAGCTCAGGTCCTTCAGTTACATGATCATGTTTGGGGTTTATCTAATTACTTACATTTAAGTAAGCTACATCTCTAAGAGGGCACTATTTTCTATCATGGACTTGATCAATGCAGAATGTAGAGAGGTCAGTACATCTTTGCACCTAAATAACCTTTGTGTTCAATTGTGCCAGACAGGATTTTTTAACCACTTTTGCAACATGATGGTCAAAGGAGAGGGAGTTATTCACCCATGTTCTGAGGTCTCTCACATCTTCATTTTGGAGTGGGGTGTTTTCTCTTCTGCAAGATGGGTGGACAGATTGTGTACCAAATGCAGCAATATCATATTTTTTATCATTTTGTTTTGGCCCGTTATCAGCACACCAGCTATTAACATGTACAAGTTCACCTTCCAGCTTCTGCATATCATAAGGGACTTCAAGTAAAACACACAGTTCACAATTGTGAGCAAATTGAGTTAACCAGTCTTCCTGAATTTTGATTTGGAGATCAGAGAGATATATGCTGAATAGCAAATGTTCTAGGATGGATCCTTGTGGTACCCCACTGGTCACTTTCATGATCTCTGAGGCTATGCCTGCCACCCTCGCAGTGTGGGTGCTGTCCCTCAGCCAGTTAGCTATCCATCTAACTATATAGAGATTAGTTTGGAGTGCATTTAGCTTGTTGTTAATGTTGACATGTGGAAGAGTATCAAATGCTTTGGCAAGACTGAAAACTGGATAGAGCTCACCATTCCAAATAAAGTAAAAGTTTAATGGCGCACATCACTTACCACTGATAAAGGGGAGATTTCAGCCAATTGTTTTCTACTCAGGTTTCACTTGGTGTTCCAGAGAAAAGATGTAATTCTGACTTTGCTTACTCTTGTCATGTACAGTGCACCAGACTCTTAATTATAATTGGTCTTCTACTGTTTAGCTTACAGCACCTTTTCTCTTGGATTTCCATTTGCTTAATGACATTTTCCTTCAGACACAACCTTTTAATACAGCGAGCTCAACCAGAAGGGATCTTGGTGTCTGAGACAGACAGGGCTCTTATTATGTCTTCCATAAACTAGCAATCCAGTCCGTTCTTGTTGCTATATCCCCTTCCTTAACCACAATAGCAATCCAGTCCCTTCTTGTTTGTTCATAGGTTCATAGTTGTTTACCAGGCTAATGACCACAAGGACCTTTTTAAGCCTAGCCATGCATTCCAAATCTCTGACAAGTTCCGGTACACTTGATAAGTATAAGCATGGACTTTGGAAATAAAACATTTACAAGTAGGGGGCTGGGAGATGAAACATTTATAGGCTTCCTGTGTCCATTACAGACATGGATGCCAAACCAGGGAAGAATTTCCGGTTTCCCATCCAATTGTCCAAGTTGCACTTGAATTGGATCAGGGAGGAACTCTGCTTCACATGGATGGGGAGCCTGTTCCATAGACAGGGTAGTCTCTAGGATACATACCTATCTCTGCAGCAGGTCTTATTTATATCACAGGCAAGGTTTAAGTCTTTAGAACTGGTAATTCTGGTACTGTTTGCTTTGTGGATATGCAGGAGGTCCATCAGAGTGGGGTCTGACAATGCCCTGTATGCCAGGCATAGATCTCCCCTCAAAAGTCTGTAGTAGACAGAATACTGGGATAGGGCCTTGAGGTAGTCTGCATAGGACATATTACTTATGCCCTGTATTCTTTTAGTGAGGAACCTCTGTGGATGTTGCAGTTGTTGGTTATGCCTGGTTAGGTACATACCAAAGGGGGAATTGTACACAATGATAGGTCTGATGAATGCCAAATACAGTGGAAGAATGACTTCATTGGACTTAGATGCCATACCCTTGTTTATAAGTTGCACATCATACAATGATTTCCTCACCACTGTAGACATATGATGATCAAAGGCTAGATTACTATCTATGTGTGTCCCTAAGTTCCTGACTACTGGATCAACTCTAAGAGGTGTGTTGTCAGTATGATAGTTACCAGGGATAGATGACTTTCAAAAGGACAATATTATGCATTTTTTGGCTTTCAGTTTTAGTCCATGACTCTGACACCAGTCGTTTGTCTGTGCCATTCCTTTCTTTATAAGTTTCACAATATAGAGTGATTTCCTCTCTACTGTAGACACAAGATGGTCAAAGGCTAGATAACTGTATATGTGTGCCTCCAAGCCCCAGACTGCTAAGTCAGCTCTTAGGGGTGTGTTGTCAATATGATAGTTAGCAGGGGTGGATGACTTCCTGAAGGATAGTGCTGTGCATTTTTTGGCATTTAGTTTTAGTCAATGGCTCTGACACCAGTTGTTTGTCTGTGTCAGCCCTTTTTGGAGAAAATTTATGTTGGTGAGGAATTCAATGACAGCTCCTAATTTATAACCATCCACAAATTTAGTCAGCCAGAGGCCAGTGACATTGGCCTTGACTTCAGAGAAATAAATGCCAAAAAGGAGCAGTCCCAGGACCGATCTCTGAGGGACTCCACTTGTGACTGTCTAACTTCCTGAGTCCTGTCTGTGCACCATGTGGCTGTCCACCAGGTATCATTAGGGTTTGTACCTAACCTCTTAATTTTGTCAGCAATGCCTGAGTGTGGTATTGTGTCAAATGCCTTGGCCAGGTCAAGTCCAGCAGTGTGAACCATTTTGCCCTTATCCATTGCTTTGGTGACCTTTTCAAAGAAGTCCACCAGGTTGAGTAGGCATGTCTGCCCTTGACAAAACCAATCTGGGTTGGGTTCACTAACTGGAATTTTTCTATGTTATTATTGATCATTTCCAAGATAATTCTTTCCATGGCTTTGCATATGACACTTATGCGACTTATGGATAAGCAGTTTCCAGGGTCTGTAGATGGCTCACCTTTATGCAGAGGGGTGACTGTTGCTGTTCTCCAGTCATGAAGCACAAAGCCTATTTGGAAGCTACTGTTAAATAGCAATTCCAGAGAGCCCAGTAGGTCATGGCTCATGCTATTTAGAATACATCCTGGGATATTGTCTAGGCCCATTGATGCAGTGCTTTTGGCCTTATAGAGAGCATTTAGGACCTGTTCCCTAGTGATAGGTGGGGGGGTTATATTTGAAGGCATTTCCTTAGGAAAGGTTGAGGGGAGAGAGGGATAAAGTCAGAGCTGTGTTTGTCTGCCAGTAGGTTTGCTGTATCTTCTGGCTCAGTATAGGTGGCTCTCCACACAAGTGTGCATTGCCTTTGAGGTTGCAGTCATAGTTAAAGAATGCCTTATGGTAGACCTTAGCTTAGGATGCCATATTTACCTCAAGTTTGTCTTTGTTAGACTTATTTGTTCTTTGAGTTGTTTGTTTAGTTTAATGAGAGTGCTTTTATCCTGCTGGGATCTGTATCTCCTAATTTTTGCCATGCTTTTCTTCCTTCTGTTATACAGCCTACTGATGTAATTCCACCAGGGTGGTTGTTTTTTTTTTAGGTAGTTCTGTACTTCTTCCTGGTGGGTACAATTGCCTCTATGCAGCTATTAACATGCTTGTATAGGGTTTCTGTGAACAGTTCCATATAGGCAGCACTGTTCTCAGAGTTTATGGGAGCTTAAAAATTTGCCAGGTTATCATTTAATTGTAGGAATTTAGCCTTAGAGTAGTTCCTGAATATTCCAGGGTTAACTGGGGTTCAAGGTTTTATTTTTACTTCAAAGGACACCATTTTATGATCTGACCTTACTAGAGACGACATTACACTAGGAGATGTGCAGCACTCTCACTTATTAGTGAAGACCAGATTTAATATGGCTGCACCCCTGGTTGTGTATTGACAATCTGGTCCAGGGAGTTTGTGTTTACAAAATCCAGCAATTTCTGTGCCTGTACATTTGGGGCTGTATATGATTCCCAGTTAATAGTGGGGTAATTAAAGTCACCCATGAATACGGTATTAGGTTGGATGGTGAATGTTTTCCTATAAGGTTAAATACATGATGTAGGTTTCCTGGATCACTGATGGAGACCTATAGCTTGCAAGGAAGTGGTATTGGATTTTGCCTATGGTGATTTGAGCATGTAGAAGCTCGAGTACATTGTCCTGTTTGACTAGCCTTGAGGGAATATTTATTTTTGATGTAAATCAAGACACTTCCACCTTTAGTCCCTGTCTGTGAAGTATCTGGCCTAAATGCGTGGAAGGCATTATAACATTGCATTGTCAGGGTTCTCTCCAAGGCTTTAAACTGTGTCTCAGTGACTGCTTTCTCTACAGTGAAGAAAGCTTCCATGGAATGGGGTTTTCTTTGTTTAGACTACTAGTATTGAGCAGTAACATCTTTAAATTTTCTTGGTATAGATTTTCTAAGTTGGATGTACTTTCAGCTTGGCATTGCCCAAAATAAGCACTATGGGGGTGGGACAATGTTTTAGCTAATATTTGTAAGCCTAGATGGGAGAGATGCAGATCATCTGTTGACCATCTCCTTCCATGCTGACAAATACTGCACCCCCTTAGAATGACACCAGAAATTAAGCCAATTGTTAAAGTCAGTCATCTTTTGTTTGCATTGTGGCATCATCCTTGGAGAAAGTAAAATGCTGGTGAATGCTTGGCTAATATCAGTCTGGGACACATATTTGAGAGCCCCATGATGTCTCCCTTCATATAGTCTGGGGAGGTATGTTTCAGGTCCTTTACAAACACATAGACTATGACTGACTCATACTGGTACATGTCGTCAAATGACCTGAGTGCGTGCGTAATGTGGCAGATTATGGCCCCTGATAAGCAAATGACCATGACTTTTACATTACTCAGCCTGGTGAGAGGGACATCAGTGTTTCTCACAATGGAGTCTACAATAACCAGAATGTTAGATTGTGTGGTGGTTTGTGTTATGGGCTTAAAAGTGGAGGCTCCATGAGAGATGGCTGTATGTGTAGATGTGGGTGTTGCTTTAAAAGGGTGCATTCAGGGCTGCAGTGGGTATTTGTTATGTGTACCTTGTCTAGGAGGTCTTTGGGGTTTAGAAAAGTTACATTTAAGTACCTCAGCATATGTTGGATCTATGTGTCTGCTTTGAATTGTGTGTGATGGGAGTAATACTGACAACCTTATTAACATTAAGAGTGCTTTTATGTGAGAGCTTTGCCTCCAGTGACATTGCGTAAATACATCTCTCACATACAACATCAGTTTGTTTGAGAATTAACTTGTCATCAGTAAACATGAGGCAATTTCTGCATTGCCTCAGGATGCCCATATCTACCAAGCTGGTAATGGAAATTGTAGAAAAGTTCACATCCCCTTGCAACAGACCCTTTTTATTGATTAGGCAGTTGGAGGGAGAATATAAAATAATGTCAGGAGTATCTGGTTTGCAACTCTGGGGGCAGTGCTTGTCACTGCAAATTAGTTGTCTTGTAGGCAATTAGGTATTGGTGAAACTTCAATGATGTTTTTGCAGGAAAAATGTCATCCCTAGGAGTCTGCATCTAAACAGGGCACTGCCAAACAATTGAGGAGAAACTAATAAGTACACACTCACAATTTATGGATGAAGTATTTAGGCAGATATTCCAAAGTTAGGTTAAATAGCAGGAAATCAAGCAGCACTTACTGAAAAGAAAGAATTAGCTTGTCAAGAATGAAGGAAAGAGGGGAATTGTCTGAATGGCTATTGCCTGGCTACTACTATTGCTGGTCTTTCTACAGCTTCACTGATGGAATACAATGCTCTTTTGCTTCTTCTCTCACCAGAAGTAAAGCAGTAACACCAATTCCAAGAAGAGAAATGGGCCACAGGCTGTTTGGTGAGGCATAGTCTTGTTCCAGATGATGCAAGGGTCTGTAGGCTTGCTTTTGCCTTTTTCTGGTAGTTGGCTTCAAGCGTTACCAGACCAATCAGGAAGGTCAAACACAGACACTCACTGCCCAACCAGAAACAGTCAGTAATCAATGCACTCTGCTCCATTTCTCACCAGGAGCAAAATTCCAAGCTGGCACCTATGGAGCAATTATTAGGCTTTCCTATGCTCCTTTCCTTACCAGGAGCAAAACAAGAGCACTAATCCCAAGTTGATTACCAAGAGACAGAATGTGGGATCTTCAATAATTGGTGGTCTTGGAGCAGATTATGCAGATTTTGAAGGTAAGACAAAAAAATGGGTTAATATTGTAAGATATGCAGTGTACACTAAACAGATAGATATGAAAGAGGGGGTAACTTAAGCTTTAGTTATCTAAATGGAGAGTCATTAATTTTAACAGAGCAAGATAGATTGGAAGTAGGTGGGCACTTCGTATTCTCGTTCTATGGAATACAGTAGGATGGCTAATAAATTTAAATAGTTGAAGGAGAGTGATTTCACAACATTATAATTTTGTACTTACAATAGCTGATAAAAGATGAGAAGGAAGGAGACAAGTGGTCAAATTAACATAAGGGGCAAGCAACTAGAAAGACAGCTGAGTTTAAAAACACAACAGCAACAGGGCAGGAGGCTGAGGAAAAACTTAATTTCTGTATGACTCACAAGAGACACAGCTGCGGTCTCTTTTCCTGTTTACTTATGCAAATAAAAGCAAAATACAATTAAAACACAGTGTAAAGAAAGTAAATCACAATATACAAAATAGAAGAAGGCAATGAAGCAATTCAAAACACAAAAAGACAAAAACAAACTAACATTTCCCTCACAGCAAGTTGTGGCAGAATTTGCATGAGCTTTTCCAGTAAAGCCTTGAAATGTTTTATTTTATCCCTTAGATAGAAGGTTTAGTTCTAACTCAACCCCCATTTCACGGGTAATTAACCTTATCTGACCTGTTCTAATTTCTGTGTGACTCACAAGAGAAGCAGCTGTAGTATCTTTCCCAGTTGAATTATGCAATTAAAAGCATAATACAAATAAAACACAGTGTAAAGAAAATAAATTACAATATACAAAATAGAAGAAGGCAATGAAGTAATACAAAATACAAGAAAGCAAAAACAAACCAACCTTTTCCTCACAGCAACTTGTAGCAGAGTCTGGGTGAGCATTTCCAGTACAGCTGTGGTTATGGATGGTCTATTATGAGAGATTTCCCAACATTCCAAGTTATATGGCTCACGACATTTGTAGCAACCTGTTTTTGTTTGGTGTTGGCTTCTAAAATATTTCTTGTATCATAGGCACTTTTTCAACATGATGGTCAAAGCAGACTGAAGAGCTCTCACTTGACCCTTAGTGTGAAACCCCGAAAGGCCATAGCCTGCATTTGCTTTATAATACACTGTTTACAGGTTAGAATCTCCATACTTTTTTTACATTGCAGCCTTTCAAAAACCCCTTAACAGATCATAGCTGAGCAGAACCTTAGGTAGGCTATTAGGTGTCTTGTGCAGATGTTCTTCGTGTTTCACTGTTTCAGTCATCACATTTGGGTTATCTGCCTGCAGGTAGTCCTCAGCTGGCCTGAATACCAGAGTCTTCGGATTTCTGTGTCGGATGCTGTCGCTTCTTCCATCACGTCAGGGCTTCAGGGGTATAAAACATGCAGCCGATGCCATTACATCAGTCTTTCTTGCCGTGCAGTACCCGAAGCAGAAGCAGTTTGCAAGAGCTGGTCGACCGTCTCCTGAAATTTTCATTTTTGAGTTTCAGACCCAAAGTCTTCAAAAAAGATAAGTACCCCGTTGGGGATCCTTTTTTCTTGCTCTATCCAATGTCAGAAAAAATTAACAATTTTCTTGCCTGTGGAAAGCAAATACCTCATAGAGATTTTCATTCTTACTGCATCACCTGTTCAGGCCCAGACCACGACATCCCTCACTGTTGGTTTTGTGCCTTGTTCAACGCCTAAACTATTCATTGTAGGGCTATTTTTGTAGCCAAATACTTTCGTTCTCGATCTCCGTACTGCAAAATGGCTTCATTAAGCCATCCGACTACTGATCTTCCAAAAAAAGGTAAGGATAAAGACAAAGACAGACTGCATAGGTCCAAAACTGCCAATGACGCTTCCGTTAAGCTAGTCACCAGTCCGCTGGTACTCGGTGAGACACTTTTGCAGCCCCTGATACCCACTACTACAGATTCGCAGGCCTCTAATGAGACCCATTCGGAGTCCTGTATGCCGCGAGATGCTTCTTCAACTATGGAACCTGTGGATGTCTCTACCTTGGATGGGTCCGGAGCCACTGTGCAGGCACCGGCTTCTGAGGGTGTATTCAGGCCAACAGACTTTCATATTAAACCAACGGCATTGTTTCTAACTAGAAGTACCAAATTCCTCAGGCCTATAACTCGCACTAAGCCAAGAAAACCGACAACCAAACCACAGACTCAGGCCCATATGCCTCAAAAACAAATGCCTAGAATGGCTGAAGACCTTATTATCTTAATTAGGGGAAACCAGCCTTCCCCCTCTAAAAGACCTAGAACCGATTTTCTTTCTGATTCTTCTGATCAGGAATCTGATATTTCTGCTCCTTCTGATTACCAGGATTTGTCCTTATCTACTTATGAGGATTCTGATGCAAAGGATTCAAGTCCCTCTGCTTCCCCTCCAGAAGATTTTTCTTTTGTGGAAGCTTGCATACTCTTAGGGAGCATTTCCACTGAGAAAGCCAGGACTATTCTGAGTCCAAAAAGAGACTTATGGAATTCTTACTCTTGCCTCAACACAGGCCTCTAGCTATCCCTCCTGTTCTGGCTATTGTAGATGATGTTTTCTTGGAATCTAGCCTTATCCCAGACACTTTACCTCCAGCTCCCAGAAAACCTGACAGGTACTACAGAGTACCTGACTCTCACAAGTTCCTCTTCAAGAATCCTACTCCGGATCCAGAAACCATTTTCTAAGGACCAAAAGGCATTAAGGCTACTGCTGCCAAAAATCCTACCCCTTCTGATAGAGATTCTAGAGCCTTAGACAGATGGGGTAAGAAGGTATACACTTCTGCTACTTTGGCCATTAGGGTTTTAAATTGCCAGTTTCATATGAAGTATCAGCAGCATATTATGGAACTACCTAAACAGAAAATGATGTTGATTCCTGACTGTGCTGAACACAAAGACTTGCAAGATTTAATGCATTCTGCAGAACAAGTTGGTAAACATACTTTGCAATGTGGTTTTGACACTTTAGAAGCATCTTGCAGGGCTGCTGTCACTGGGTCTGTACTTAGAAGGCATGCAAGATCATGTTCAAGCTAAATTACTGGATGCACCCTTAAACCAAGACTGCCTTTTTGGCAGCAAACCAGAAGAAGTCCTCAAAAGGATGGAGGGAAAAAGCTAAATCTATGCAAACTGTTAAAGATTTCCTACAAGTACAGCCTCCCATATTCAGTAGGCATTGGCCTTCAAAGAACTGGTCCTTTCCAGTCCCTTCCAGGCCCTCTCAGTCCAAACCCAGGAACAGCAGACCATCAAGACTTCAGTCTTAGGCTACACACAGATCTAAGCAGTGGGGCCTCCCACTTCCAAAGCAGCGAGTAGTAAGCCATCCCCCTACGGAAAAATGGCACAAGGACTTAACCATAACCCTTCCAAGCCCTGCTCAACTACTTGCTCCCTTAGGAGGAAAGCTCGCCCTGCATGCAAAAAACTGGGAACTCACTACCCAGGACAAATGGGCTTTGAAAATAGTTACCTGAGGATACAGATTCCACTTTCACAACCTGCCAACCCCAAATGGTTGGCCAGACCTCCCTCCAAATCAATGGGCAGAGGCCCAACAGCAGGTTCTCTCTCTCTTCTCAGTATCAGGGCTATGAAACCTGTCCCAGCAGAACAAAAAGAACAAGGTTTTTATTCAAGACTTTTTATGGTACCTAGAAAAGAAAACTCCTGGCATCATATCCTGGACTTCTCTATTCTCAACACCTTTCTGGTTGTTCCAAAATTCAATATGCTAACTCTTCAACAGCTGCTTCCTATGCTAGCCAAGGATGCCTGGCTGGCAACCCTAGACTTAAAGGAAACTTACCTGCACATCCCAGTAAGAGAATCCTGCAGACAATACCTACGTTTCAGGGTGGGCTCCATGCACTTTCAGTTCTCTGCACTTACCTTTGGCTTATCTACTGTGCCCAGAGTGTTCACAATCCATTGCATTTTGCAGGCAGAGAAATATTCAAATTTACCCATACTTGGACGATTGTCTGATTCAGGCAGAAAGCCAGGACTTGTTATTACAACACCTGGCATTTGTAAAGAAAATTCTAACCTCACTGGGGTACACCATCAATACTTAGTACCCTACCAACAGATTGTATTCCTGGGAGAAAGCTTGAACACAACTTCCCAGATGGCATTCCTCACTCCGGAGAAACAAGTTTATTTGACAACCTACTTCAAACTATTGGCCACAAAAACCCAGCTATCTGCAAGGAAAATACTGCAAGCTCTGGGGTTCATGGCCTCTTGCATTCTGCTAATTCCAGATGCAAGCCTGCATATGAGGAAACTCCAATGGTATCTAAAAAGTCTATGGTGTTAACATTCTCAGGATCTGGAAACAATGATTCCTATAATTTCTTGTCTAAGGACAGAGTTCCTTTGGTGGGCAGAGGCCTGCAACCACAACAAAAGATTCCCTTTCACTGTACCCCCTGCCTCCCAAACCCTAACAACAGATGCATCAGACTATGCATGGGGGCTCACATGGCAGGGAAATGCATTCAGGGTAAATGGAACCCGAGACAGATGCACCTGCATATCAATCAAAAAGAAATACTAGCTGTACAGAATTCTCTGACAGCCTTCAAAGACCTTATTCTTCCAGGACAACTATTGGTAAAGACAAACAACACCACAATTATGTGGTACATAGCCAAGCAGGGGGGGACCCACTCCTACCCTCTCTGCAGACTAGCCATGGCTCTGGGGAACGCAGCCTTGAGCTACCAAGTACACCTACAAGCTCAGTTCCTGCCAGGCAAACTAAATTCACTGGCACACGACTTAAGCAGAAATCTCATGGACCCACACGAATGGAAACTAGAACCCAAAATATTCAACCTCTTGAGGAACAAATGGGGGACTCCAGAGATAGACCTGTTTGCCTCCCCTCAGAATTACCAGTTGAACAAATTCTGCACCAGAACTCCCCACAATCAAGCTTCAAAAGTGGATGCCCTGTCCTTTACCTGGGAAAGCCTCTTGGTTTATGCCTTTCCCCCTCTGCCTCTCCTTTCAAAGGTTCTACTAAAGATCAAACAGGACAAGCCAAGGACAATACTGATTGTACCACACTGGCCACGCCAGCACTGGTACCCCCTCTTGCATAGTATGACACTGCTACAACCATGGCACCTGCCTCAGACCCCTTCCCTGCTGTCCCAGCAGGCGGGCCAGATTCTGCACCCTCAGCTTCAAACCCTGAACCTTGCAGCCTGGCTAATTCCTTGAGCTCTCCTCTAGCATCCATCAGTAAGCAGGTGCGGGATGTCATTCTGGAGGCAAGGAGGCCTAGTACCAGAAAATCCTATGCTGAAAAGTGGAAAAGATACAGTTCCTGGAGCCAGGCTCAGGGGATAAGCACAACAATGCCCAGCTTACCTCATATTCTACAGTACTTAACTGAAATGCTCCACAAGGGCCTATCCTTCTCGTCAATTAAGATTCATGCCTCTGCCATTTCAGCACATTATAATACTGAGCCACCCCTCTTCTCTCACCCCTTGCTAAAACAATTCCTTAGAGGGGCCAACAATTTAAGACCCCCCAGGAGAGCTCCCACTCCAGCTTGGGAACTTAACTTTGTATTGGAAAAGCTCACTCTTCCCCCCTTTGAGCCAGCTGCAACAGCAGAGTTGAAATTACATTCTTGGAAAACAGGCTTACTTCTAGCCATCCTTTCAGCAAGAAGAGTGTCTGAATTACAGGCTCTCGTGGCAGTGGAACCCTTCATTATCTTCCATGAGGACAGGGTTTCCCACAGGACTAATCCTTCCTTTATGCCCAAGGTGGTGTCTAGTGTGGCACTAAACCAGTCCATTCATTTGCCTACTTTTTTTCCCTAATCCACAAAACAAAGGGGAATGGATACTGCACTGTCTGGATGTGCACAAGACAACTTAGATTCTATTTGGACAGGACTAAGCCTCTCAGAAAATCTGAGCAGATGCTAGTTGGCTTTGCTGCAGGGGCAGAGGGGAAGACCATTTCAAAGCAAACCATTTCCAAATAGATAACCCATTGCATTCATTTCTGCTAAAAACACCATGGAAAACCTACCAGGGCTGCATCTACCTCTACAGCATTTCTAAGAGGAGTCCCTACCAGGGACATCCTGGAAGCTGCTACCTGGAGCTCTGTACATACCTTCACCAAGCATTACCACCTGCCTATCTTTTCTATATCCAGAGTTGGATTTGCCACAGCAGTCTTGCAGGGCGTAATAGCTGCCCTAATGCTCTTTAACTACCTCCTCCCTTCCTTAGCTTTGGGAATCAACCCAAATGAGATGACTGCAATGGTGAAACATGAAGAACATAGTACAGTTGTGTACACTTACCATAAATGTAGATGTTCAAGTATATTCACTGTTGCAGTCCTGGTTACCCTCCCTCCAACCCCATGACTTCTCTTGGTTCTACCTTTCCTTCTTGTTTGGTATATATTTTTTCATGTGTATTTGCTTTTTGATGGGGGTTTACCATACCATATAATTGCTTCTTATTGTGGGGGCATCTGACATCTGGGGCAAGAAAAACTGATGTAATGGCATTAGCTGCATGTTTTATACCCCTGACACCCTGACGTCATGGAAGAAGCAACAGCATCCGATGCAGAAATTCGAAGATTCTGGTATTCAGGCCGGCTGAGGGCTACCTGCAGGCAGATAACCCAAATGTGATGACTGCAACAGTGAATACACTCAAACATCAACATTTATGTTAAGTGTACACAACTGTACTCTCTCCAGACTGGTGTGCCCCCTTAACTCAAAGGAGGAAAAAGAAAAAAAAGCTTTCTTCAAAGTGAAAAAAAATCTTATGCAGTTCTTTAACTTTACTAAGTTCCTTGCCACAACAATAACAAGTAACTTATTACAGTTACTACCACATACTCCTTATACACAACATGCTTCGTTGCACCAGTGGTGACTGCAAAAGGCAGTATAAGCGCTGAGGTGTCAATATCCTTGCAACGTCATAAATCAATCCCAGAGCTGCACCACTGGTACCTACTGATAGTGCCTCCTAATATCTTGCACCTGAAGAAGCTGCCCATTCACCCCACCCTAGTTATGACTCTGTAGAAGAAGCTTCACAATCATTTTGCCAAACAAGAATAACACATTCTTTATCACAGTAGGTATGGTATCAGTGATTGCATGGTATCAAATGGCTATTTTGTGATTGGCATATAATCACATTAATCATAACAAATAGTTATGCATGATTTATTTTACTCACAATTTCCACACATCCCAGTGACTGCACATGCATATCCCTAACTCTTTGGAGTTCAGTAATGTCTGTATATATAGTGCAGAACCCACCATTAACCTGCTGCTTGGGTTAATTTGTGGTATCCCTTGTGGCAAAGCCAACATTAGGGACAAGAGTAAGGCTCAAGGGGGGCAGTGGAGTAGCCTGGAATTTAAAAAAACTACACTTTCGTAAGTTAAATTACCACCGCAGTAGATTATTTTTTAATTTATTTATTTATTGACATTTGATTACTGGGAAAGTCCGAGTGGTAAAAAGTCCATTTTCAGCAGAGGCCTGGGGTGCAAAGCTCCAAATTATTACAAAATATTTTAAGAACAATCATTTTACAATTTTCAAAAATAAAACAAAAACATCTGCAGTTTAAATAATTATAACAAATTAATGACAATATAAAAACATTGGTTAAGAATTGATACAAGTTATATGACAATCACTTAATATTTATAGAAATTTTAGACATTTTGTAGAGAAAAGGTATATTAGCCTAATACAAACAGGAATCGCAATATGAAGTGAGGGGAAAACAGGCATATGGTATATTTAGAGAGAAAGTCAGGGAAAATAATTTGATAGAAGCAAGAAACAGTGAAGGAGGGAGAGTACTTGTTCGCATTTAGGGTTATAGTTTATCGTGGTTTTGAGCAAGAACAAAGCCAGATTTTACCTAGGAAGTCTTTCAGAGTGGTTTTGAAAAATGGGAGGGAGGGCATTGACCTGAGGGATACAGGCAAGGAGTTCCAGGCCTTAGCAACCTTGAACGAGTACAGACAATGCCTGGCAGATTTGATAGTTTTGTTTAATAGGAAATATGATGTCTTGCTATAATGTGTGAGGCTATTAATTAGCTGTGTGAAACCATATAAATTCATGCTAGATGTAGGGGAGTTAGTGTTTATGTTCAACCAATTGATATTCACATCACCTAGTAGTATGTTTTCTTGTAGAAATGTTATGGATCTGCAATGTAGGATACCTTCCAGTATAGCTGTATTGTCACCAGGAGGGATGTAAAGGACAGTAATACGTACTTGTTTATACTTGTTTGTTTTAAGGAAAGAAATAAGAAGCTCTGCTGAACTGAATTTCGGTATTGGTTTACTGTAAGGGGAGATGTGGAAGTTGTTTAGCAAAGCCAAGCGTAGCGGGCTTTCTACCCGCAGGTGACAGCAATCAGTTTATAGCCAGTACAAAGCAATTAACAGAGAGATATGAAGCAAAACAGGTTTTCTGTCATTTCCTAAGTCTAAATAACTGGCATAAGCAGTATAGTCTACTGGTCAAGGAAAAGGGGACAGTAGCCAACTTAGTAAGAGGTCCTTAGAGTGCATGTATTATTTCACAGAGACTTTCAATCATAGAGCAGGCATGCATTTGACTGATTAAAGTTAATGTGCAGCAATGTTATTCATAATAAATGTGCTTACATAATGCAATGACAAAATTCTCAGTAAACTTGTAGGAATAGGTCCTTGTGGCAGAGTTCCCACAGTATCAAGGTCAGATGTAGTGACCAAAGACTATTATATAATGACAAAATTCCCAGTAAACTTGTAGGAGTAGGGCCTTGTGTGCAGAGCTCCTGCAATATCAAGGTCAGATGTAGTGATCGCAGGCTATTATACAATGACACAATTCTCAGTAAATTTGTCGGAGTAGGCCCTTGTCAAATGATTGCTGCTGCAGTAGCCTAAGCTATATGAGTTGTATCCTGCTAAGAATATAACAGCTGGACAGCTTACAAAGATTCAGGGTACCTTCCACACACCCAAATGTTAGACAGCTCGAGCTGAGCTGATTAAAAGACAGGTTTGGGCAACAAGCCCTTCAGAGCTTTCATGCCAACTGAGAGAAGGAGGCTAAGCCAGGACAGGACATAGCAAAGAATAGCAAAAAACAAATGTTCACAATCTGGCATAAGAAGACACCAAAAAACAAGGTGGATGGAGTGGCTACTACAGCAGTGATCATTCAAATATCTATGTTCATCGTATTTATCACTGCTGCAGTAACTTAAGCTGCATTGCTAGATTACCATAGCTTAGAATAGAAGTTCAGAGGTTCACAGGCAAGTACAAGACTAGCTGCCCTTTTGGTCCATTTTTTTAAGCCGAGCCAGTTTCCCCTTACAAAGGTGAACATCAGACCCTGTACTTTGTGTTTATGAGATAAACACCTTAACCATTCTACCAACCCCCCACACTAAATTAAATGTGTATTTGATTGCCTTCATGCAGTTTTAAGTAGGAACATTTTCATTTGATGTTCATAGGCTAGTTGTAGGCTAACTGACTTTGTGAACCATTTTAAGCCTAGCCAACTATCCCATTTGAGAATTAACCCTGCACATTGGGTCTGTAAGACAAACATCTTGGCCATTATGACAAACCCCATCTCCAGCTCTTTCCAAAAATCCATAGATGAAGCCAAGGTCCTGGTAGACAATGCCTTGACCCTGCCTGGAATAATTTTGTTGAGGTGGAAATAACTAAACCTAATAGCCTGAGACAACCATTTGGAAACAGACAGCTTTGATACAAGTTGTCCCTTCCTCTTACCATCACAAGAAATCAACAAATGATTAGAAATTCGGAAAGATTTTGTTCTGTCAATGTAGTACATGAGTTGCGTGTGGTCATGGAAGGTATGAAATATCCTCTCTCACTTTTGGGTCCAGAGAAGAATACAGGAAGATGGATAGTTTGGATTAAAGGAAACACATATATCACTTTAGGAATAACAGAAGGATTAATTCCCAAAGAAATCCTGTCTCTGTTCAAAATAAGATAAGTCTGATTCACCATAAGAGCTTGCAACTCAGATACTCTTTTGCAGAGGTCAGAGCAATCACTGAAACTGTTTTTCATGTTAAGAACATCAAGTCAGCCAGATAAACTGGTTCAAATGGAGCAGATGTTAACTTCTTTAACACAAAATTAAGACCCCAAGAAGGAGCTAACACCTTTCTTGGAGGTCTGTTATGCAAAACCCCATTCAAAATCACTTTGACATGATAATGCCTTGGAGGAGGGGGGATTCTTGGCAAACTTGGTGAAATGTAAGTCAGGCCATAGGAAAGTTACAAACACAAATATTGCAAAACCAGGGAAATGGTAGCCCTGATTGGCTGCTTATGTATAATTTTCTAGCAGTGGGCTTTATTGCCTTCATTAATACCTGCTGCACATCCTCAGCAAATAGGTGCCTAAAAGGTATTAAGAACCTGTCATCCAAGCAGGCATTTTAAGGTGTTTGGGATTGGGATGCATCCAAAACCACTGTTCTTGTGTGAGTAGATCCAGTCTATGAGGAGGCTTGTGGTAATTGCCCTGACCAGTTCCAAAAGAAGGGAAAAACACTGTTGCATGTGCCAGAAGGGAGTCATCACAATGATCTTGGGGGATTTCTTCTGAATCTTCAGAAGTATACTGGGTATCAGTAGAAAGAGTGGAAAGGCATACAGGCATACATACAAGGCATTCCTGTTCAAGTAAAAGAAAATGCATCTGTCTTCGGGCCTTCTTGCATGGAGTTCAGGAGCAGTATTTTACCAGCTAATTGTTCACATAGGAAGCAAAAAGTCTACTTGAGGAACTCCTCACAGGCGAATCAAACCTTGGAAGACCCCTCCCGATCTAGTTTCTATTTGTGCGAGTCTGCCATTGTCCTGCTCAGCTTATCTACCCAGAGTTTTGTTCTGATGGAATACAGGATGCCCACAGCTAGTGTAGAGGGTAAGATCTGGTTGCCCCCCACTTTGCTTGTTTATGTACCACATCACTATGGCATTGTCTGTAACAACTTGAAGTGGTCCTGGGGATGAAAGATGATTCAAAGAATAGATTTCCCTGATAAGGCAAGCATCTCCTTTATGTTTATGTGCTTGTATCTGTCTTTGTTGTCTGAAATACCTTTCAGTTTTATCCCCTTTGACACTGCTCCCCAAGTAAAGTCCAAGGTGTCTGTCATGGCTGACTGCTTTGGAGCAGAAGGGGAGAAGGGAAACCTGAATTAAGGAATATTTGATGTCTCTACCAAGTGATTTGTCTTCTCAAAAATCCTAGAACTAGAATCTGAAAAGATAATGGGTATTGGTGCTTGAACCAAAGATACCTCAGATGCCATTTATCTTTCTCATGTGGAGTCGTGCCATGAGACCTACTATCCTGAGTTATTCCTTTACAATGACCAAAGTCTGAGTGGAAAACTCTTGGAATAGATGTAAATATAGATCTATTTTTTTTTTCTGTAGAAGAAAAATTTCTTTGTACTGAGATGTCGAACAGATACTGCAGCAATAAACAACCTTATGTGATGGAGTCAAAAAAGACTTCTGAATATTCTCTTGGAATCCCAGCCAGTATATGAGATCTCTTACCGAAGTGAGAGATATCTGACATTGAAAAAGACTCTGCAAAGATAAGCAAGTCATGTAAATAAGTGAAAATGTGGATACCCTGCATCTTGCAATAGGCTATGACAGGAATTAAACACTTTATGAACACTCTTTGAGCAGTGGATAACCCACAGGTTAAGGCAGAGAACTGATAATGTGATCCAGACACACAAAACATTAAGAAATGCCTGAAATCTGGATGAATAGGAATGTGATGATAAATATCTTGTAAATTTAAGGTTACCAAAAAACTCACATGAGGAAGTAGGGGTAACAAGTTGTGAAATGAAAGCACTTTGAACTTGGGCAATACTGCATACTGGTTTAGGAAAGAAAGGTCCAGAACTGATCTCCAGGCATTTTCTTTCTTTCTTTGGCGCTAAAAACATTCTTAAATAAAAAACATTTTCCCAACTGGAAAGTAGGAACTGTTTCTATTACCCCCGGGACATCATCAGCATAAAATTAGCAATGTGAAAAATTCTTCTAAATTAAATTTAAAGGCCATGCTGCTAAACGCTAGAAGTCTTAGCATGAAACTGCACTAATTGCAAGCATTCCTCACCCTGGAGAATGCTGACATTTGTGCACTCACTGAAACCTGGATCAAAGCTGCACAAAGCTCCCCAGCCTTACCAGGTTACTCATCCTACCATACTTTCAGACGCCAAATGGAGGGCTACAAAGCCAAAGGAGGTGTAGTTTCAATACTTATCAAGACATACACACTGCCAGGCTGGTCAAACAGTATGACACCAGGGAGACACTCCAAGTGCAGTTAACTGTTGACAAAACACCTATTCAAATCATACCTAGCTACAGATCCCCGACCATTACTTGGGATGTCCACTCCACCAATCTGGACTTACTTGAATCAATCAAGATTCAACCTTCTACCTGATACTGGGTGATATTAACTATCCAGCCATAGAGTGGAAAACCTATTCTAGCCTAAACATGAACACCCAGAGATTTCTCTACTTCGTCAGTGCCAATGCATTGGATCAGCTGGTCAACACCCCCATGAGAGGTGAAAATATCCTGGACCTGTTATTAACCAACATGAGTAGCCACTGTAATGCCCCTATAGTGACATCTTTCTCGGTAAGCTCTAACCATAAAGCGATCACTTTTTGAAGTTACCATTTCTCTTGATCCCCCCAGTCAGGGTATAACAAAAAAACTTTTCCAAAGCTGACTACAATCTCCTAAGAGCAGGTAAAAGCAGCTTCACAGCCACCATCCCTTCAGCTGGAACTAACACTAATGTCCAAGCTTAGACCAGAAATCTACATGAGCACCTACATAGCTGTATGGACTCAGCAATACCTGACAGGACCAAATCATCTTCCTCAAGGAAACCTGTCTGGTGGACAGCAGCAATATACAAACTCTATAATAAAAGGAAAAAAATTGCTGTCCACGACCAAGAAGGAGCAGGTGCCAAGTTGGAAGCAATCTCTCCTTTGCCTGAACAAGTAAATCAGGTCACAGGTGATATCCTCTAAGGCTAACTTCGAGTCCAAATTGGCCACATCCACTAAGGACAATCATAAGGCCTTCTTCACGTATGTCTGCAGTCTCAAAGATAACACCCAATCTGCTCTGAACTGATGGTCAAGAACACCACATACACAAACACCATAGATATAGCCAACCTGCTGGCAGACAGGTTCAGTGAAAACTTCACCCACCAGTCCCACTTATCAGTAAACCAGGACATCTCCAACACCTACTTCCCTCCCCTCATCACCATGGAGCAGGTCTTTAATGCCCTCTCAAAGGCAAAAAATACAGTCTTCACGGGACCTAACAACATCCCTATATGAACTCAGGCATGAGCTCTCAGCTTCATTAGGCACCCTATTCAACCAAAGCCTCAGAACCGGCTTCATCCCATCTGAATGGAAGAAAGCCACTATCATCCCTCTACACAAAGCTGGAGCACCCACTGACCCAGGCAATTATAGGCCCATCAGCCTAACTAGCCTGAACTGCAAGGCCATGAAACACATTATCATGGACCTTATAAACAAGGACATTGGCAACCTCCAAATGCTGACCCCACACAGTTTGGTTTTGTCAAAGGGAAATCATGCCTGTTAAACTTGGTTAACTTCTTCGAAACACCAGTGGATGAGGGGAAGGTGGTCCTCCGCCTACCTTGACCTAGCCAAAGCCTTTGACACTATTCCCCACTCAGGCATAATAGATAAACTCTCCCAGCTAGACATCAACCTGTATGTTACCAGATGGATAGCTAATTGGCTCACTGCTAGAGCCCACTCAGTCAAAATAGGGGAAGCCACCTCTAGTAGTAGACCCATAACGAGCGGTGTACCCGAAGGATCGGTATTGGGGCCTCTACTGTTTGTGATATACTTTTCTGAGGTGCAAGTCAAAACCTTTGGTCTGTGGCTGACCAAGTTTCCAGATGACTGCAAGCTGGCTGCTGTCTTAAATTCCTCTAGTGATGTGAACATCCTCCATTCCCAAACTAATGAAGCATGGTGTCAAGCTGAATGCCAAGAAATGCATCATTATCCCCTTTGGGGAAAACAGTGTCCCCACTAGTTATCACATTAATAACAACATACTAAGCATGCAATCAGTCATGAGGGACTTGTTTACCCAGCTGATAGCAACCTGACTTTTGACCACCACATTGCCACCATTGTACAGAAGGCTTTCTACATGGACCACCTCATAAGTAAAGTTATTTCACCCAGGAACAAGGAGGTCATAACATCCCTGTACTCCTCCCTTATCAGTCCCATTATCAAGTACAATGTCCTCTTTGGCATGTACCTTGCCAAGCACATGCAGCAGCTGGAGAGACAACAGAGGTTCCTGACTAGGAAAATCCAGGGTCTCAAACACCTGTCCTATACAGATAGGCTAAAAGCCCTGTCCTTCTACTCAGTCTCGTACAGACTGCTCAGATGTGACCTGTGTCTGGCATACAAGGCCATCTCAGACCCAGCCTTGATGGAGTTGCTTCATATCCGTAAGTCAAACTCAACTAATGCAACCCACATGCAAGCCTCAGCCTGGTCTGTGACATTAATAGAACTTGTTGGCGGGATAGATTTGTGTCTCAAAGACTCCCCCATCTGTGGAATAGACTCCCTCTCCATGTCAAGCAGAGCACCTCACTAGCCCTCTTTAAGAGGAACCTGGATGACAGGATGGGAAACAGAAAATACACCCCTCAGATCCCACCTGTGCCCCTGCAGGATAGGGGAAACAGGTGCTGACTTTGTGGGACCATGGGCAAAATTCTTGGCTAGGCTTATAACGGCCTCCAGGCCAACAGCCTAGTATCATCCTATAAACCTATGACCTGAAAAATAGAAGAACCTAAACACACAAAGCAGATTTTTTCTCACAGGAAGGAACTGCAGACAATATATTCCTCATATCTTTACAATTATTCAGACTAAACTTTAACATATAAGCCTTTCCATTTAAATTTCTAAAAATTAAATTTACAGAAGGATACTCCTTTTCCCAAACCTCACAATTGTTTTACCATCCTTGTCAGAAGAGGGTGGATTAGAGTTATGAAAATGTTTGGCAGCAACTGGGTTAGCTAAAGCTATAGCTGCTGGGTCATGTTTGGAAAAGGTGTATAAAAGTTAAAAGACTGAGGAACCTTATACAGTCTATCGGTCTTTTTTTAGGGGAAGCAGGTTGACTATCAGGAAAATTGCAAGCAGTGACACACACATCCAGCAGAGCTGACAGAACTTGGGGAATGGGTGAAGGTTCTGGAAATTGCTTCTATAACAACTCATAGTATTTTCTGTGGGAAAGGAAGTATAAAAGTCCACAATGCACTGCACTGTTGCTCTTAACTGTCTTTCCAAAGCACATTTATTAAATGTGTTGCAGAGCAGTAATATTCTGCTTATACTGAGTAACCTTAAAATGTTAGGCTAGGTGATGATGCATTTACAGAAGAATGCTATTAATGTCAACTATTAGAGCTTGTCAAACTGTAATATTTTTGACAGAGCTCTATCAATGCAGAATTCTTTCATTCATTCATTTTCAAATCCCACATATGGAGAGAGGTATGTTAAAAAAAGACAACAGTCTCAAGATAAAAATGTGTCCAATCCTGTTATGTGCACAGGTGCCAGGACTGGAAAAAAATGACTGTATTGAATCCTCAAGACACAGAAACATTCCTAAAATGGGGTAAATCCAGCCCCCCACCCCCATTGTAGAAGGAAGTAGTTGTCTGCAAAAAAACACATAAACTGGCAGGCCAAAAAATAGCCATACACATGATACAATGAACTTTTGAGGATAAGAAATAAATTATTGTCACTATTATACAAGAAGCCCAGAATTTCCAGATAGAAGATATTCAAAAAATTAAGAGGGAAATTAGAGGAAAGAAAAATATTTGAACAAGAAAAACTGCCAGAAGCTTCAGGTGCAAATGTATGTTCATTATTACAACAAATCAATGGAAAACATTACATAGACAAAGAAATTTGGGACACTTAGAAAAAGAAGTGACAGAAGAATTATAAAAATATAAAGAACAAAACCAAGTGATTTTTGAAAGGTATAAAAGAAAACATGGACATGGGAAAGAAAAAGAGATCTGATATGGTGCAATATTTATGCTTTGGAGAAAGGCAAACTAATCAACACAAAAAAGCAGCTCTAAGATATTTTAAAAGAAATATAGGCAAAGGCACCCAGATATGGAAAAGTTTACAATATAAGAAATAAGATCACAAAGGCAGAATGCAGAACAGAAGATTATCAAAGAAGAAGTTAAACAAATAGAAGCTGAAGTTATAGAATACCAGTGAACTAAAGCATCTAGGGTAGTAAGTCTAATACATGTTATGTCACAGCATGAAGGAACAATCATTTCCCAAAGTAAGGAAAAACAGGTGGAGTGGGAAACATCTGAAAAAAGAATATGGACATGGGAAAGAAAAAGAGATTTAATATGGTGCAATACTTATGCAAAGGAGAAAGCAAAACTAATCAATACAAAAAAGCAGCACCAAAGATATTTGAAGTGAAGTACAGGCAAAGGTATCTGGGTATGAAACATCTCATAATACAAAAAATAGGAAAACAAAGGGGGACAGTAGAAAAGAGGATTACTAATGGAGAAGTTAAAGAAATAGGAACTGCAGTTAGGAATTACCTGTAAAGTGAAGGATTTAATGTAGAAAATGCAACTCTGGTAATGTCACAGCATGATGGAAAAATGAGTCCCCAAATTAGGGAAAAACAGGTGGAGCAGGACATTTGATCATTTGCCACATGATGGTGCTCTGGAGCCTTCAGTAGGAAACCAGACCATAAGTTCAGTTGGAGTTGCACAGTAGGAGAAGGAGCAGGAAGCAGTGGCAACTCTGACCCAATCAATGCTGTGGAGCGATGGGCCAATGAGTTTATTTATTTATTTTATTTATTTATTTGACATTTGTTAACCGGGTTAGTCCAACTGAGCCAAAGGCCCATTTTCAGTGGAGACCCCAGGAGAAAAGCTCCAGTTAATTTACAATCTTATAAAAGTTAGCAACATAACAAAAAATAGTCAGTTGTACAAAACACATAACATGAAGTATATTAGCTACAGTTCACATCATTGCATACTGAAATAGAATTAAAAAATAAAATTAAAAAAGAGTGCCATATATGAGATACACTCATAGTATTTGACAGAAAGAGACATGGCATTTACATAAATATTATGTTTTAAATCCAGGAAGAAAAATGGAGAATTACATGACAGAGAGAAGAGGAGAAAAAAGGGGTGATATATATTGGATGAGTAAAAGATTAGTAAGTGAGCTAGTAGTCATGTGGGGCTTGACATGGGCAGGACCAGGTCTTTTGTAGATAGTGTTTAAGCTCACATTTAAACAGGTGTTTTTGGGAGATTTGTCATATATTAAGGGGCAGTGTATTCCAGGCATGGGCTACTAAGAACTTAAAAAGGGACTTTCCAATATTCTTGTTAGGTTTGTAGATATCAAGGAAAAGTTTGTTGGTTGTGCAAAGGTGACAACGGGCACTGTAGTAAGATACTAGGTTAGAGATGGAGGGGCAGGAAGAAGAATCATTCAGATTGGAGTGGGTAATATGTAGTTGATGAGGTAATAGTTGCTTAGAGAATTCAGTCCATTGGAGTGCCTTAAGTGTGAGACAGTGATGGTAATTATAAGGGGGATTAGTGGCAAATCTGGCTATTTTATTGTAAGTTTGTTCAAGTTTGGAGTGTAGTGCAGTTTGAATATCTGTAAGGATAGGAGCTGAATACAAAAGACAGGGTAATAGAAGTGACTGGGCTAGGGAACGTTTGGAGGAAGGCGTTAGGAATTTCTGATTATGCTAGAGTAGACCAAGTTTCTGGTGAGTTTTCTTTATACATTGTTGGATGTGTATGTTGTATTTTAGTTCATCATCAATAACGGTGCCAAGTAATTTGGTATGGGGTTTGGGTGTAATGATGGTATTGTTGTGGGAGGTGATGGAAAAAGAGGATTTCTGAAGTGCTAGTATTCTTGGAAAGAAGAGAAGTTTTGTTTTTTTTTTTTAAGAAGGAGTTTAGTTTTTTTTTTTTAGGATTGAGTATCAGTTGATTATCTGAGAGCCATGTTTCAACTGAGGAAAAGGTGTCCTGAGTAAGAACTAGGAGATCGGGGATGCTATTGGCAGTGATGATAAGAGTAGAATCATCAGCATATTATAGGAGTGTTGAGATGTTACAGATAGAATGTAGGTTGCTACTGAAAATATTGAACAGGAGGGGGCCTAAGAAAGATCCTTGTGGAACACCAGTGTTGACAGGAAGACAGGGGGAGAAGACAGTTTGCCAGTGAATGGATTGTTGTCTATTGGTGAGGTAACTTGAGAACCAGTTTATAGAGGAACCAGAGAGATGAGGTTGGAAAATTTAGTTAGAAGTCTAGAGTGAGAGACATTGCCGAAAGCCTTAGAGAGATCAACAAATAAACAGGAGACTAACAAGTTGTTGTCCCAAGCCTCAACTACTGTTTGGGTGAAGGAAAGTAGTGCAGTGGAAGTGCTGTTTTAGGGTCTAAAGCCAATGTTCCAATAGGAAAGAGCAGTAGATGATGCAGGATGCAGCTGAAGAGAATATGTAACAAGAAGGTAGTCTGTAACTTTCTGTAGAATGACAACAGGAAACAGAGCTAAGAAAGTGCCCTCAGTTTAGAAGAAAATAAGCTAAGGGAAGAGTTGTTGGCTTTAATAGAAATGGATAGACATGTTAAGATCAATGAAAGGAATAGATTACAGAAACTAAATAAGACCCACAATGTTAGAAGTCTGACAAAACAGATAAATACAGTAATCAAGACTACAAACAGAAATTCATGTGATATAACATAAATAAATAGGATATATTACTGTGCAGCTAAACTAATAACAGATAAAGTTTTACCATAAAAACAGAGCAATAAGGGAAAGGAAGGGAAGAAATCAAATGTAATCACGGAAGCATTGAAAAGAGAAAACTATAAAGCAGTTAAGACAAGAAGTATCACTGTTATAAGTATAGAAGAGGGAACATATCAAGAAAAATTCTTAAAAAGACAGATGTGAAAAAGCAATGCATGATATCGGACCATAAAAGTATCTATCATATACTATTGCAAATAATAAAAGATATCAACACAGGCAGAAAAACTTAGAAGATGTGCAGATAAATATAAAGAAAAATACAAAATAATCAATTAATTGATGACACAAAACAAGTTTTATAGAGAAATGGGAAACAAACCAAAAGGAATAGAAACACCCTAAAAAAAAGAAATAGATACATTTTGGAGAAGACCCTGTGGGACATAACAAAGATGATGAATAGACAGAAGAAGTAAAAGAAACAGAATGAAGTTCAGATGAACAGGATATGAAGTAGGACAAATTAATGGCCAATAAAACTGAAAAAAAAAAAGAAAAGTTCCTAAATGGAAAAACCCAGGCCCAGATGACGTGTCTAACTTCTGGCTAAAAGTATTAACATCTTTACATGAAGATTTAGCCTTCAGTAAGAACATAAACATGCATCCCAAACCAACAGCCAACCTGGTTAACAAAAGGTAAAATGATACCCCTCTTTAACAGTGAACCTATAAGCCATCCTATATATTATAGACCAATAATTTGCCTTCCAATGATGTACAAACTATATAATGGAACTGATGCCAACAGTGTTTATAGTCATTCAGAAGAAAACTCACTCATGGCAATAGCTCAAAAGGGTAACAAAGGAAAGTCATATGAAACAAAGGATCATTTATTGCTAAATAAAATCATAATGGAGAATTGTAAAAAGAGGACGAATTTAAGTATGGAATGGATAGATTACAAAAAAGCATTTGACAGCATCCCAATTCATGGATAAGGGAGTGCTTACAGTTGTATAAGATACATCCTATATTGATCAATTATATTACAGTGGCCATGAAACAGTGGCAAACCACTTTGCACTTTAACCATAACAAAGAGCAAATTATTATCCCAGGGATACAAATTCATAGGGTGATATTCCAGGGTGATTCTTTGTTACCACTTTTGTTTTGCATTGCCTTTAACCCATTAAGCTGTTTAATTAACATATTAGGTCTTGATTATTGTGCATACACTATAGTTTATAAGAAAATATAAATATACTATAAATATAGTTTATTTTAGTATATAAGAATCACTGGAAACATGAACCACAAAACATTATAGAGAATGATGAAGTGTAGATAACATGGGATCACCTCTTACCCACAATTGAAAAAGTAGATGCAAAAAAAAAACAGATATAGTAGTCTATGAAAAAAAGACAAAGTAGCATTGATCAATGAAACTGCTGCACCTAGCTATTACAGTGACTCGTGCAGAGACATACAAACTCATAAAATACTAAGATTTGCATACAGAAATGACAGCAATGCGGAAGGAAGATTCCCAGACAGTTGCAATAGTAGCAGGAGCAGTGGGTCTCATAAAAAAGAATCTGAAGTGGTATTTAGACATGCTACCAATACATGCAATTCCATATGAACTGCACAAGCAGTCATTTCTGTACACATTGTGGGTGCTGCAAAGAACACTTTTGGCTAACATCAAAGATTGAAGCAATACTAATTTCATGAACTTTAATCATACCCTGACTTAGGAATGGGGTCTATTCCTGTAATAGTATTAGAAACCCAAAATGAGGCAGTTACAATTGTTGTTCCCCACTATGTAGTTTAAATATTGCAAAGCCCAAATACCACACAGACACCAGTGTTTATTGTTGCCTGAAAAACCTTCCCTCCTCCTTTTCTTTATTCATCCAGGATTTTAGTACACAGGCAGTCTTTGTGAATGGTATACTCAAAGTTCATGTATTCAGACGAAAGTATATGTCCCATTCATACTTGGATGGAGTGAAGAGAGACAAGTAGCTTCACTTATAATTTTAATATGAAATTTATGTGGAATTATTCTTAACACAACAGTTGGTTGTATATGTAGTCCTGCAACACCCATGCGTGTGCGTCTTTTATCATAGTTAATAGTCAAAGACAAAAGGAAAAATGTCCTTTTCAGGTCAATACATGCTCCTCTGGACCTCCACTCCCCCCACCTTCAGAATCTTCCACTACCTCTGGTGATTTGGTGATTTGTCAGCAGACATGGTGCTGCTTCTGCCATGACTCAGATTCTGTCATATTTGTTAGCAAACATGGTGCTGCCTCTACCGTGACACAGATCACATCATATGTGTCAGTAAATCTGGTGCTGCCTCTGCCTGGACACAGATTATCAAATATGTATGTAAAAAGTATGGTGTTGCCTATAGCATGACACAGACTCTGTTATATCTGTCAGCAAACATGGTGTTATCTCTGCCATGACACAGATTATGTCATATTTCTCAGCAAACATGGTGCTGCTGCCTCTATCATGACACAGATTACGTCATATATGTCAGTAAATCTGGTGCTGCTTTTACCATGACATAGATTATCAAATATATACATAAAAAGCATGGTGCTGCCTGTAGCATGACACAGACTCTGTCATATCTGTCAGCATATATGGTCCTGCCTCTACCATGATATAGATTCAGTCATATTTGTAAGCAAACATGGTGTTGCCCTCTGCCGTGATACAGATTATGTGATATTTGTCAAAAGCACTGTGCTCTCTACCTGACATAAATGATGTCACATTTGTCACAAAAATAGTGCCGCCCTTTAACATGACACTGATTATATTGTACATGTCAGTAAATATGGTGCTGCCTCTACCATGATGCAGATTATGTTGTATTTGTCACAAACATGGTGCAGCATGTAGGATGACACAGATTATGCTGTATGAGCTAGCAAACATAATGCTGTCACTACCTTGATATGGATTATGTCATATTTGTCAGCAGACATGGTGTTGCCTCTACCATGACACAGACTATGTCATATTTATTAGCAAACATGGTGATTCTAATCCTCCCAGGTGATTCCATGGGTGATATGACCACTGAGCTTCCACCAGAAAAATTCACTGTAGAGCTTGTATCAGGAGGTCCAAAAACATATGGATGCAAACTAAGCAGTAAAAATATGTTTGAAATGTAAGAGTAATGTAACACTCAGTGTTGAAAACAGGAAAATGCTAATTACAACTGCCAGACAATCTGAGCCTTATATTTTATCAAGGACAGAGGGTCAAGAAAGGACATTGGCATGTAAATAGTCTCTGTAGGCCAAATGATATGTGTATAACAAAACATCACTATTGATAACAGACCAGAAAAGAAAACATTTAAGGTAATCTATAACAAAAGAGGGTTAAGGGTAGAGTTTAAGGCAGTACCATATGGCTTCTGCTTCTGGTATGGATATATGAAAGGCAGATCTATTTTCTTGTATTCTGTTAGGACATTCAGACTGTGGGAAGAGCTATTTTACTAAGAATTGGACGGACACAAAGTTCTATGTTCTAACAAAACATCCTGAAAATGTAGTGTAGGGTTATGGATGCTGGCCAACCATTGTACACAAATCTGCAAGGATGATTTCCCATGATACAAAGTGTTGACAGATGATGCATTAAAACCCTGCAGCAAAGTAAATATTTTAATTATAGATGACCTCATGAAATCAACTTGTTAAAAATAGTGAAATACAGACATTCTTTACTTGGCAATACCACCACTAAATATTAGTATTATATTTGTCACACAGCTTATTTGTGCAAGAAAAAAAAGCTGCAGCATTAATCTCAGTGCCAGTTCTATTGTATCATTTAAACCCTCAAAAGATAAGCTACAGGCAATTACATTAGATGCGGCCTGAAGGAATATTTTTAGAAGAAAGATCTGAGGATGCAACCTACAACTCTGTGGCTACCTCTTAGTCAACTTAAAAGCTACAACACATGAAGCTTACTTTTTAAGGACCATTGTGTTTGTACCTAACTTGTTGTTAGTACGTCACACGACAGCAGTGTCAGGTATTAAAATAAGAGATGTCTCAGCAAGCTTATTATAGCCAGATGTTACTAACAGCTTGACATGTAGGCATGTGTGAAAAATGAACTTTGCCTGCTTAAAGAGCTAGTGAATGGGCCACCACAACATCGGAAAGTTATATTCTGTTTTTCCTCTGCTTATCAGGTTAGTGCTGACATCACATTTAGTGCTTTTAAAGGCACTATAACTGCACAGGATTAAGAAGCTAAGGAATGCAACAGTATTGTAAAAATATGCAATAAAAGATTCCCACTTAGAAATAAAAGGGGATTACAGTGTATTCTGGGAGACATTTATTATCACCTGACTTAGTATAGCATTGTACTTTATAAGCATTCTCATAACAGCTGGAGTACCAAGTACAAGCAAAAATGCATTTTGTGCCTCATCAATAGATTAATTTGCTAAGATACCAGATTCTTTCAGCAGAGCCAGCAAAAAAAAATTGATTTATGATGATGCTGTGATGCAAGTTCCTCTTCAAATGGATGATATGACTGACTTTGAGAAAGCTAGATTATACAGTCACATGCTGAGGGGGTCTATTTTATATATTCGAACACCTAAAAGTTCGAATCACTAAAGATCGAACTTTAGTGATCGAACTTTTAAATGTTCGAATATATTAAAAATTAATATTTAAAACAAAAAAGTAAAAGTAAATGTTTTAAACAGGGAGGCAAGCCCCCCTGCACCCTCCACACCCCCTGCTACTCAAATATACCAACTCCGAGATTGCACTTCAGTGTGATACAGTGCGGAAATGGAAAATTTCCCATTTCCTACACTGTAGCACGATCTTGGAGTTGGTATATTTAAGTAACGGGCGGTGTGGGGGATGCAGGGTGGCTTGCCCCCCTGCTTACACCCTTTAGTTTTACTTTTTTTTTGTTTAGTTTTTTTTTTTTTTTTTTTTTTTTTTAATATATTCGAACATTTAAATGTTCGATCACTAAAGTTTGATCTTTAGTGATGCGAACATTTAAACATTCGAATATATAAAATAGACCCTGCTGAAGCACTATCAGCCATTTCAAATACACAGTGACAGCCATGTTTTCAACTTAACTTTGTAATTCCCACCACATGAAATAACATCACTCACATAAGCCAGTTTCAGCATCTTCTGATACCAATGACATTTTCACAAGCTTAGTGGAAGGCATGTCATCACAGTATAACAAGTACATAGAAATGTTACTGTACAAAATGAAAAAAGTCTGCCGATGTCACAGCACAGAATAATCATGGTGAATTTATGTTCCATGAAATACCTATTGACGGTCTCACAGGTTTCATTCAAAGACCATTATATCACTGGTACCCTTACCGTGTGAACAACAGCCAAGGGATGGGATTTTTTTATTATAGAACTGGTTGAAATTAATAATCCTGAATCATTTTTGCCTAACATGCAGAAAAGGGAGTTAATCAACATTGCTACACAAATATTATCGGGAGCACTGACAGCCAATGATAAGGTGACAATACAAATAATATTGGCAGCCCTGACAGCTAGTGATATTGTGAAAGTACAAATACTATCAGCAGCATTGACAGCCAGTGATAAGGTGACAGTACAAATACTATCTGCAGCACTGACAGCCAGTGATAAGGTGACAATACAAACACTACTGGCAACACTGACAGCCAGTGATAAGGTGGCAATGTCTGTGTGCCCCAAACTGCAGCACTATGCAGGACCATAAGGCCTTTGAGTCCATCACTGCGAATATAGATTTGTGATGCTGCATGGCTTATTATTTAGAAAAATAGCACAATAGTCTCTTACCTTAATAACAATACAACTAGCCATTTTGTATTCAGTATTTACCATGTATTAAAGGGTTTGGAAATTCTGTAAAATAAACACATGCAGTCTTGAAATCATTGTTGCATGTTTTATTATTTAAAATTTAATGCATTGAATGCAAGCAAACACATGCACACACATGCTCTCTCACGCAAACATACACACAAACATATAGATTCATAGGTTTATAAGTGATTACTAGGCTAATGACCACAAGGCCTTTTTAAGCCTAGCAAAGCTTCCCAAATGTCTGACAACTTCTGGAACCCTTGATAAGTGCAAGCAGGGCCTTAGGAGATGAAGCATTTACAAGCAGGGGCTTGGGAGATGAAACATTTACAGGCTGCCTGTGTCCACTGGAGACATAGGGGCTAAACCAGAGATGAATTTCCTGTTTCCCATCCATTTGTCCAAGTTACACTTGAATTAGGTTAGGAAAGAACTTTGCTTCACATGGATGGAGAACCTATTCCAGAGAAGGAGTTGTCTCTGGGATTCATACCTGTCTCTCTAGCAGATAATATTTACATCATAGGCAAGGTTTAAGTCTTTAGAATGGGTAATTCTGGTGAGGCTTGTTTTGCTGACATGCAGGAAGTCAATCAGACTTGCATGCCAGGCATAGATTTCACCTCAACATCCTGTAAGAGACAGAATACAAGCATAGGATCTTGAGGCAGTCTGCAGAGGACAGGTTACTTACGTCCTGTATTCTTTTTGCAAGGAACCTCTATGAACTTCCAAATTGTTGGATATATCTGGTTAGGTACATACCAAAGGGAGCATTGTACTCAGTGACAGGTCTGATGCATTCTGAATACAGTGGAACAATGACTTCCTTGGACCTGATGCCATACCTTTGTTTATTATTTGCACAACATAGAATGATTTCCTCACTACTGTAGACAAGTGATGGGCAAAGACTAGATTAGTGTCTATATGTGTCCCCAAGTCCCAGACTACTGGGTCAGCTCTTAGGGGTGTGTTGTTAATATGGTAGTTGACTTCCAGAAAGATACTGTTATGCATTTCCTAGCATTTAGTTTTAGTCCATGGCTCTGACACCATTTGTTTGTCTGTACCAACCCTTCCCAGAGAATACTGGCATCAGTGGGGGATTCAATGGCAGCTCCTAATTTGCAATCATCTGGAAATTTAGTCATCTAGAGGGCATTAACATTGACCTTGACTTCAGAGAAGTAAATGCCAAAAAGGTGTAGTCCCAAGACCAATCCCTGAAGGACTCCACTTATGGCTGGCCTCTGTGTAGAGGCGGTTTCCCCAATTCTAACTTCCTGAGTCCTGTCTGTGAGCCAGCCGGCTATCCACTGGGTGACATAAGGGTATTACCTAACCTGCTGAGCTTGTCAACTATGCCTAAGTGGTGTTTTGTGTCAAATTCCTTTGCTGGGTCAAGGTAGACAGTGTTAACCATTTTGCCCTTATCCATTGCTTTGGTGACCTTCTCAAAGACATCCACCAGGTTGAGTAGGCATGACATGTCCTTAATAAATCCAAACTGGGTTGTATACAGTGTCTGGAGGTTTCCTATGTCATTATTGATCATTTATATGATAATTCTTTATATGGCTTTGCATACAAGAGTAGTGAGACTTATGGGTCTGTTGATGGTCCACCTTCGTACGGAGGGGTGACTGTTGTGTTCTCCATTCATGAGGCATGAAGCCTGTTTAAAGGCTACAGTTATATAGCAATTCCAGAGGGCCTGATAGGTCATGATTCATGCCATTAAGAAGGCATCCTGGGATATTGTCTGTGCCCACTGATGCAGTGTTCTTGGCATTAGAGCGAGCATTAGGAACATGTTCCCTAGTGACAGTAGGGGGAGTTATATTTTACTGTACTTCCTGCAGGAAAGTTGAGGGAGAGAGAGGCATAAAGTCAAAGCTGAATGTACTTCCTGCAGGAAAGTTGAGGGAGAGAGAGGCATAAAGTCAAAGCTGAATTTGTTGGCTAATAGGTTTTTTGTATCAAGCTCTCCCATCCTTTCTTAAAGACATGCCCTGCTACTCAAACTTCTCATCAGAACTAACAACTCACCTTCAAAAACAAGTTAAATGCAACTGTCTTCCATTAGAAAATCTAACCTTATTAACTATACTATCTTCCTTACCTTATCATGTTCCATTTTATTCCCATCTCTCCCTGTTCTATTCTGCAATGTTATACACTTTAAGCTTATAATAATACAGAGATCAGAAGTTATTTGTCTTTGTGCATACCATATACATTTCTCAGGTTTTGTGTTTTGTTTTGTCTACATATTTACTCTGTATGGTACATTTCTGCTTTACTTTTTATTTTTCTATTCCTTGAATACTTACTCTGCATGACTTGTGATATAATGATTGCTGTATTGTTTTAACACTCTGGGATGAAACTGAAATTGCTCATATGTGATCAGTGTTCTTCCCAAGTTAAGAAATTCAAATAAATAAATAGATTATATACAAAACTGATTTTTTTCCTTTTAGCAATTTATTGTTGTTTAATAAATATAACAATGATTTCACCATTGTTTGGTAATCTATCAGTAAACAATTTAATAAAAGCCTAAATGAGATGTCTTGGCAACATACCTCTCAATGGTCCAGATTTTCGCAGAATGTCTATTTTTGCCTCATATTTTTGGTCTTTTCCTCGTAAAATATGTGGTTGTCTGACAAATCATTGGGACGATCTGAGGACTAAAGTCACTACATAAGACATACATTTGAGGTTCAGACTTCAAATCCTTCAGAAAATGTATGTTAACACAAACCCTATTACTCTAGCAACTTTCTAAGTTTATAAGAGCAATAACTAAAATCTGTACCTACTTTTGGGCCTTACCCCCATTTTGTCAAGCTTTGTCAAGATTTCTTGCGCTAAGAGGTTGAGAGGTATGCTTGGCAATACTGGTACAGTATAAATAAACAAATAACATAAGCAATGCTGCCCACATAGAAGATGCCATGTATTAAACCTGTTTAAGATTAAAAGTAATTTCTTTCACATTTTCCCAAGAAGAACTTAATGAATGATGAAGGAAAAAAAATTAAAGTCCAGTGCAAAGCCATAACAGTCAAAATTATTTTCTATTGGTATGGTTGTGTAGATATATAGCTATCCAGTGGTCTTTGGTCATAGGATTCACAATTGTTGAGGGAGGTATAACTTTTGATAATAGCTGGCCACAGGCATAAACTCCCAAGAAACTCTTTCTGACAAAAGGATCAGTCTGCTGAAAGACGGTTGGGTGTTCATGTTAATTAAAGTCAAAAAGATTTTCATCTTTGGTTAATTTTGAGTACATTATCAAATGTACCATATACCAGCATAGTCAATGTAGCTAAAAGTGGTTTGCAAATCACTTTCTCTCCAGATCCCCAATAAGACTCCCCACTGGCACAGCTATAGGATCCAGATCTCAGCCTAGTGGTCAAGCTAAAACATCCAGCACCCTCTCTGTCCAACCAATGCTTTGTGTCCCTGCCCAAGTAGCTGACACACACAAACACTTTAAGATCCAATGTATATGCAAACACACAGACACTCCTGGGGAAGGCTGGCACAGGCTCTCTGGCTATGCCTCCCCCCCCAGTTTTTCACATTACATATTCCCATTTTATTAAAACATTTATTCTCCAAAATATTTTTGAATGATAGATCTTTTCTAAAAACTATTGTCTGTTTACCACCAAAATACTCAATGACCAATTTCTCAATTAAAAATACATTCCAATTCTTATTGATCATGGTTTTGGTTTCCTAGTTATTCAGCAAATTGTCCCTGACGCTCAAGGGAAAATATTATCTGAACATTTAGAAGTATGTGAGCTTAAGTGGCAAATGTGTTTGAATGCCTTTTTTCCCCAGGGCTGAATGAATACGCTAGTATTAACTGTGTTTTAAAATTAAGGCATTTAGAATGGTAGTTAATTACTCAATTTGTTTTAATTGTTTAATGATCTCATTACTTGTATAAAAGGTATGTGCTTGATGTGTTTTTTAGTTCTGATGAAGTCCCTTTGAAAGCCTGGGATGAAAGCACTTAATTTTGTAAAATAAAGTGGTTTCCAAATTTACTTTTGGTTGTTCTTCATTTATACTTGGTGGTTTTACAATTTTGGTTACTATGTCAGACAGTAATCTAGCCTTTCACCGTCCCATGTCTACAGTAGTGAGGACATCATTCTATGTTGTGCAACTTATAAACAAAGGTATGGCATCTAGGTCCAAGGAAATCATTGTTCCACTGTATTCAGCATTCATCAGACCTATCACTGAGTACAATGCCCTCTTTGGTATGTACCTAACCAGGCATATCCAACAACTGAAATGTCCACAGAGATTCCTGACTAAAAGAATACAAGTCGCAAGTAATACGTCCTGTGAGCCTCAAGGCCCTATCCCTGTATTTTGTCTCCTACAGGCTCTTGAGAGGAGATCTATGCCTGGCATACAAGGCATTGTCAGACCCCGCTTTGATGGACCTCCTGCATATCTGCAAAACAAACAGTACAAGAATTGCACATTCCAAAGACTTGAACCTTGCCTGTGATATAAATAGGACCTGCTGTAGAGACAGGTATGTATCCCAGAAACTACTCCTTCTTTGGAGTAGAGTTTCTGTCTAACCCAATTCAGGTGTAATGTGGATAATTGGATGGAGAAAAGGAAATTCACCCTTGGTGTGGCACCTATGTCCCTAACGGACACAAGCAGCCTGTAAATGGGTAATTTCTCAGGCCCCTGTTTGTAAGTGTTTCATCACCCAAGCCCCTGCTTACATTTATTAAGGGTACAGGAACTTATCAGAAATTTGTGATGCATGGCAAGGCTTAAAAAGGGCCTTGTGATCATCAGCCTAGTAAACACCTATGAACCTATATCTCATCTCTTAGGTTATAGGCTATACTAGCAAATAATGACTGCAACAACTTCAGTCAAGTCTAAGATCAAGGTCATATAGAATGTACCTCTGACAAAGCCCTTAATGGTCAATTATTGGGAGGATGTCTTTCCTGTATCTTCTACTAGCATGACCAAGATTGTTATATTCTCTTCCTGCAGATCGAATATGCAGTTTATATGCTTCAGTACCATCCTTCATCATTAAACAAAATTAATTCATGCGGTGGTACAGCGGTAGCATTGTTGTCTCACAGCAAGAGGTTCTCCTGTTTGATTCTCGGCTGGAGTGCCTTCTGTGTGGAGTCTGCATGTCCTCCCGGCAGTCGAGTGGCCTCTGAAAGACATGCGTGAATGCCTTTGCTGAAGGTTGGGCATCGGGCTGGCAACTCGGCACCATAAAGATCGACTGCCAATCATTAGCGGACCAGAGTTCCGCTGTGGCGACCCCTAACCAGGAAAAGCCGAAATGACAAACTAACAGTTTAATTTTAACATCCAAACCATTCAGAAGCAATTTTTCATGGAAGAACAGGTCGGCAAAGACTGACACCCACCAGTTCTGTCACACACTATTTTGGATCAATGCACACTGTTTTGTTGTGTTGTTTTGGAGTGTCCATATAAAATAACCCCAATTAGAGACTGGTAGCATGTGTGTCACCACTTAAGCAGTGATTCAATAATTTCTCTGGAGGGGTAACTGCTACTATTATGACTATCAAATGATCACCTGGTATAACAACAACCTGACTAAAAATAGTAGCCATTGGATAATTTATTAACCACATCCTAGCCCCAATCTTTGGGTGTTGCTATTAGCTGCCTTGGTGAACTTGCATGGTTGTTATAACATAATACTGTTAAGATTGAAGTAATCTTCAACCGCAGAATGTACAAGTCAACTGGGCCATTTGACCATTTGCACCTTGCCAGTGTCCAACCTGATACCCTACCTTCTTTTCCAGGGAACAGAAGGCCAGTCATACTGAAGAAGAATTTATGAACACCCATCTAGTTGTCTAATTCTGTCTTAAAGGAAAATAGTGTGTCACATTATTTGTGCTGGAGAGGAGGACTGTTCCAGAGAAGGGGTAGTCACCATGTGATTAATATGTCTGACCAGCGTGATATGTTTATTTGCTGAAGAATGTTTAGATCTCTGGTTGTAGTATTCGCAAAACTGTTTGATTTGTAGGGAGATAAGAGATATGTATTCCTAGATCCCTAATGTTAAACCTCTGTTAACCTTTAAATAGAGTGTGTTTTCATATATTAACCCCATGTCATTCCTAACATCTTCCTGTACTATTCCCCAAGTCATCATATATTAACCTCATGTCATTTCTAACATCTTCCTGTATTATTCCCTAAATCATTTCATGTATAAAGAATCTTAAACCAGCAATGTAAAGAAATTTAAAGAATTGTTATCAGATGTACCTGTATTTTAAGAATCAGTCATGTAAAATAACTATTATTTGTGTTTGTTGGAGCTTTTCTCCCCAGGCCTCTGCTGAAAATGGACCATATATCCAGTTGGATATAAAGCATGCAAAATCTGAAGGTAATGCTACTCAATGCTAGAAGTCTAAACCTCAAAATGCACACTCTCGAGGCACTCCTAAAAATGGAGAACATCGATATCTGTGCAGTAACCGAGACCTGGTTCAAGGCTCCAGAGAGCACCCCTGCAATACCAGGATGCAACTCTTACCACACTTTTCAGCCACCAAACCAGGATTGAAACACTAAAGGTGGAGTAGTGTCCATATTCACCAAGGATATTCACACCACCAGGCTAGTTGCCCAACACAATGCATCTGAAATTCTCCAGGTGCAACTAACACTAGGTAAGACTGCAATCCAAATTGTAGCTTGCTACAGATCCCCACCATGCCCCAAGATTCTCACTACACCTTTCTAAACATATTTTAAAATATTAAGATACAACCAAACACCCTAATACTCTGTGATTCCAACTACCCTACCATTAACTTGGAAAACTACTCATGTACCAACACCTTTGCCCAATGGTTCTTGGAATTCATAAAGTCCAATGCCCTGGATCAACTAATCCATAGTCTCACCAGGGGCTCCAATATCCTAGACCTGGTAATTACCAACATGGGAAATTGATGCTCCACACCTATGGTCACCCCCTCATTGGTCAGGTCAGACCATAAGCTAATCACTCTTAACATCCACATCCCACCCCCACTCCCCAGTAAGGAAACCTCCATAAAAAATGGCTCCAAAGCCAACTTCATGCTACCCAAGTCAGAAGTGACAAACTTCATAACACCCATGCAGACAAGAACTGAAAGTTTGACTGCTGAGTCCTACACTAAGGCACTGTACGAGCACATCCACTCATGTATGAATCGTGCCATCCAAAATAGAACCAAGATAATCTCCTCCAAAAAAAGAAAGCTAATCTGGTGGTCCCCTGCCATAAACAAACTTTACAACAAAAGGAAGAAACTGTTGCAGAAAAAAGGAAAATCCCAGGATGCAAAAAATTCGCTTACCAGCCTCAGTAAGAAGCTGAAATCCCTAGTAAAATCCTCCAAAGCTAGTTATGAAAATAAAATTGCCAAAGATTCCAAAGACAACCACAAGGCATTCTATGACTATGTCAAGAATCTAAATGGTAATGCTCAGATCTGCTCTGAGCTACAACAGAATGGCATTAAATATACTGATCCCAAGGATATTGCCAATATCCTGGCAGATCGATTCAGTGCCAACTTCACCCCCTCTCATCCCCTAAATGGCCCATCTCAATACTGGAAGATTGCCAAATTCTGGTAATAACGGCCACACAGGTAAAAAATGCACTCTCCAAAGCTAAGAATACAGCATCCATGGGACCAGATGACATCCCAGGCTGTGTACTACATGAACTACAAAATTAACTGGCACCTCACCTAAGTGTCATGTTAATCATAGCCTCACCTCAGGCTTCATGCCCACTGAGTGGCGCACAGCTACAGTTATCCCACTCCACAAGGGGAGATCCACCTTGCATCCCGGGAACTACCACCCCATCAGTCTGACGAGCCTGTTCTGCAAGGCCATGGAGCATATTATCATGGAACTTATAAACAAAGATATTGGCAACCTTCAAACACTGGACCCCACCCAGTTTGGGTTCGTGAAGGGCTGCTCTTATCTCCTGAACCTGATTGACTTCTTCAAATCAGTCTGCAGAGCCGTGGATGAGGGTAAGGCAGCCCACACAGCCTATCTGGACCTTGCCGAGGCCTTTGACACCATCCCCCACTCTGGAATCATAGATAAACTTACTAAGCTGGGCATTAATCCCTACGTCACTTGATGGGTTGCCAACTGGCTTACTGACAGAACCCACACTGTAAAAGTAGCTGACTCCAAATCCAGCTCTAGACAAGTGACAAGTGGAGTACCTCAGATTTCAGTCCTGGGACCGCTCTTGTTTGGCCTCTACTTCTCTGAAGTACAGGCCAACACTAAGGGACTCTGGCTAACAAAGTTCACATGACTGCAAATTGGGAGCCATTATTGAATCCCCAAATGATGTGGATACTCTACAAAAGGGCCTTACAGAAACAGATGCTTGGTGCTAGAGCCATGGGCCAAGAAATTTATAGTTATCCCCTTTGGGAAAAAACATGTACCCATGAATTATCACATAGGTGGCAGTACACTAAACACTGAAAGTGTGATAAGAGACTTAAAGACACAGGTGGACAGTGGTCTCACCTTCAATAACCACATCGCCACAACAGTCAGGAAATCCTTCTATGTGGCACACCTCATCACTAAGGGCTTTTCATCCAGAAAAAAGGAGGTCATTGTCCCATTGTACTCATCCCTCATTAGACCCATTATGGAATACAATGCCCCATTTGGTATGTACCTCTCAAGACATCTGCAACAACTGGAAAGGCAGCAGAAATACCTCACTAAAAAAATCACAGGCCTAAAGCAGATGCCCTATGCTGACCGCCTTAAAAAACTCCAGCTATACTCTGTCGCATATCGTCTACTCAGAGGCGATTTCTGCTTAACATGCAAGGCCATGTCAAACCCAGAGCTGTTGGACATGCTGCACCATAAGAAATCCCAATCCATCAGAGCCACATGCTCCAGGGTCTAAACCTTGTCATCACAATAAACAAAACATGCTGGAGGGATAGCTCCTGACCCAGAGACTCCCCAGACTCTGGGATAGACTGCCCATACATTTCAAGCAGAATGCCTCCTTGGCTCTCTTCAAAAGGAACCTTGATGAGTGGATGGGAGAAAGGAAATTCACCCCAGGGATCATGTCAGTTGCCCTGCTAGACAGGGATCCAGGGAAGTAAATAGTGTGAGAAGAAATAGCCAGGGAAATGTTATGGCTAGGCTTGTATAGGCCCTACGGCCGATAGCCTAGTACCAACCTATGAACCTATGGGCCAGCCCGGTCAACAAATGTAAAATAAAAATAATGGCCCAGAAAACAATGCAGAGCTCACCCTTAAGGAGTCTTACCACTCTGAATACAAAGACAAGGCCCTCAGCCTCTCTTGATAGCTCATGTCCTTTGTTACATGTTCTTTTTTGTCAGTAACCTTTGGGGGTCTCTCTAACTATTTCCTGTGTTAAGTTTCATCTCAAAGGGAACACTGCATTCTATTATGGGCTTGATCAGTACAGAATGTAGATTTGTCAGGACTTCTTTGGACATAAAGGAAATACGCTTTGTGATCAATTGCATCAGACCAAAGGATTTCTTAACCAGTTTTGCAACATGATGGTCAAAGGAGAGGGAGTTATTCACTCATGTTCATTTTGTAGTGGAGTGTTTTCCCTACTATAAGATTGATGGGCAGTTTATTTACCAAAAGCAACACTATCACATTTTTTATCATTAAGTTTTGGCCCTTGTCAACACACCAGCTATTAACATGCATAAGTTAGCCTTCTAGCTTCTGCATATCAGAAGATAATTCAAGTAAAACACAGTTTACAATTTTCAGTAAATTTAGTTAACCAATGTTCTTGATTTTTGGCATGGTGATCAGAGAAGTATATGCTGAACAGCGAAGGTTCTAGGATGGATCCTTGTGGTACCCCACTGGTTACTTCCTTGCCCTCTGAGGCTGTGTCTGCCACCCTCAAAGCATGGATCTGTCCCACAGCCAATTAAGTATACATTTAATTATATAGGGATTGATTTCAAGAGCATTTAGCTTGTTGGTAATGTTGACATGTGGCACAGTATCAAATGCTTTTGCAAGGTTGAAAATCCATTGGAACCCACCATTCCAACTAAAGTAAAATGTTAAGGGTGCATATCAGTTACCACTGACAAAGGGAAGATTTCAGCTATTTTTTTTTTCTACTCATGTTTCAGTTGGTGTTCAGGAGAATGTAATTCTGACTTTGTGTACCCTAGTTATATACAGTACAGCAGATCTATAATTAAAATCAGCCTTTCTACTTCTTAGTTTACTGTACCTTTTCACTTTGGATCTCTATTTCCTTCATACATACAGCTTTTTAACACAGCCAGTCCATCTACAAGGGGTCTTTGTGTCTGAGGTAAATAGGCCTCTTATTATATCTTCTGAAAACTAGCAGTCCAGACCCTTCTTATTGCTGTGGTTATCGAGGAGTTATTGTGAGAAAGCTCCCAACATTCCAACTTATATGGCTCACAATACTTGTAGCAGCGTCTTTTTATTTGGTGTTGGCTTATGAAATCCTTCCTAAATCGGGTCTATATTATAATCTCGAAGGTTTAAAACTTCGAATCACTAAAGATCGAACTTTATTGATCAAAGTCTTAAACCATCGAAACAAAAAAAAAAAATACTAAATTAAAAAAAAAACTAAATAGTGTGTAGGCAGGGGGGCAAGCCACCCTGCACCCCCCCACACACCCCTTACTTAAATTTACCAACTCCGAGAATGTACTACATTGAAGTAAATGGAAATCTCCCCCTATGGAGATTTTCCGTTTAAACGTCCGATGTAGTGCGCTTTCGGTATTCTCATGTCAACAATATCGTATTTGATATTGTCAGACTTCAAGATTTTAATATAGACCCCCTGAATCATAGACAATTTTGCAGCATGACAGTAAAAGGAGAGTCAAGTCTCCCACCAGACCCATATATAACTAGGGAACTGTGAAACTCCGATAGGTCATGGCCTGCATTTGTTCTCTAATACACTGTTTATAAGTTAGAGTCTCCATACACCCTTTTTTTTTTTGATATTGTAGCCTTTCAAAAACCCCTTGTGCAGTTCCCCAGACTGGTTTGCCCCTCAACTCAAAGGAGCAAAAAAGAAAAAAATCTCCTAAAAATTACAACAAAAAAATAATCTTTTGCAGTTCTGTAACTGTACCAAGTTCCTTGTCACAACAATAACAAGTAACTTACAACAGTTACTACTACATAATCCTCAAACACTGAGTGTATCATTGCTTCAGCGCTGACTGCAAAAGACAGTAAAAAGCATTGAATTATGAAGTGGTAGTATCCTCGCAGCTTCATCAATCAATCCCAGAGCTGCACCACTGGCACCTGCTGATAGTGCTTCATAGGTTCATAGGTAGGTACTAGGCTATCGGCCCTGGGGCCTATACAAGCCCAGCCAAAAAGGTACCCTGGCTTTTGCCACCCAAGAAAATAATTTTCCTGTGCCACTGTTGAGCAGTGCAACAGAGGTGATCCCCAGGTGAATTTCCTATTTCCCATCCAATCATCAAGATTTTTCTTGAAGAGTGCTAATGAGGAGCTTTGTTTGATATAGATAGGTAGTTTATTCCAGAGTATGGGAAGTCTCTGGGACAGGAATCTATCCCTCCGGCATGTTCTGTTTATTGTGGTGACAAGGTATAGGTCCCTAGAGCGTGTAGCTTGGAAGGATTGGAATTTCTTTAAGTGGAGCATGTCCAACAGCTCTGGGTTTGACATAGCTTTGTATGTTAGGCAGAGATCTCCTCTGAGTAGGTGATATGCGATGGAGTAAAGCTGGAGTTTTTTGAGACGGTATGCATAGGGCATCTGTTTGAGGCCGGTAATCCTCTTTGTGAGGTATTTCTGCAGCCTTTCCAGTTGTTGTAGATGTCTTGTGAGGTACGTACCAAAAGGGTCTAATGAGTGATGAGTAGAGGGGAACAATGACCTCTTTTTTCCTGGATGAGAAACCTTTTGTGATGAGGTGTGCCACGTAGAAGGATTTCCTGACTACTGTGGTGATGTGATTATCAAAGGAGAGGCTACTGTCCACCTGTGTCCCAAGGTCTCTTATCACACTTTTGGTGTTAAGTATACTACCACCTATGTTGTAGTTCATGGGTACAGAGTTTTTACCAAAGGGGATGACAATGCACTTTTTGGCACTGAGCTTGAGGCCATGGCTTTGACACCAGGCATCTGTCTCAGTGAGGCCCTTTTGTAGGATGTCCGCATCGTTAGGAGTTTCGATTATGGCTCCTAGTTTGTAGTCATCTGCGAACTTCGTTAGCCAAAGACCTTCTGTGTTTGGCATCTACTTCTCTGAAGTACAGGCTAACAGGAGAGGACCCAGGACTGAACCCTGTGGTACTCCACTTGTCACTGGTCTGAAGTCAGATTTGGAGTCTGCTACTTTCACAGTGTGGGTTCTGTCAGTGAGCCAGTTGGCAACCCATCTTGTGACATAGGGATTTATACCTAGTTTAGTGAATTTTATCTATAATTCCAGAGTGGGGGATGGTGTCAAAAGCCTTGGCAAGATCTAGATAGGCTGTGTGAACCACCTTACCCTTGTCAAAGGCTTTAGTGACTGCTTCAAAGAAGTCTATCAGGTTTAGGAGACATGATCTGCCTTTTACAAACCTGAACTGGGTGGGGTCCAGAGTTTGGAGATTACCATTGTCTTTGTTTATAAGTTCCATGACAATACATTCCATGGCCTTGCAGACCAGGCTCGTCAGACTAATGGGGCGGTAGTTCCCAGGGTCCATGGTGGCTCCCCCCTTGTGGAGTGGGATAACCATCACTGTGCCCCATTCAGCAGGCACAAAGCCTGAGGTGAGGCTAAGATTGAACATGGTACTTAGGTGGGGTGCCCGTTCATTCTGTAGTTTGTGTAGAACGCAACCTGGGATGTTGTCTGGTCCCATGGATGCTGTGTTCTTGGCTTTGGAGAGTGTGGTTTTTACCTGTGCAGCCGTGATTACAGGAACTTTGCATTCTTCCGGTACAGAGATGGGCTCTTTAGGGGGTGAGAGGGGGGGTAAAGTTAGCACTGAACCTATCTGCCAGGATGTTAGCAATATCAGTTGGGTCTGTATATTTAGTGCCATTGTGCTGTAACTCCGAGCAGATCTGAGTGTTGCCATTGAGATTCTTGACATAGCTATAGAATGCTTTGTGGTTGTCTTTAGAATCAGTGGTGATTTTGTTTTCATAACTAGCTTTGGAACATTTTATCAGGGATCGCAGCTTCTTACTGAGGCTGACCAGGGAGCTCCTCCACTCATGGGATTTTACTCTCTTTTGCAACAGTTTCTTTCTTCTGTTGTACAGTTTGTTTATGGCAGGGGACCACCAGATTGGCTTCCTTTTTTTGGAAGATAGAGACTTGGTTCTGTTTGGGATAGCATGATCCATGCACTCATGTAAGTGCTTATAAAGTGCAGTTGTGTAGGATTCAGTAGTCATAACTGTATTGTCCATCTGCATGGCTGTCATGAAGTTCACCACTTCTGTCTTAAGAAGCATGAAATTGGCTTTGGAGAAATTTTTTACCATGGTTTCCTTAATGGGGGGTGGGGGCAGAATGTGGATATCTAGGGTAATTAGCTTATGGTTGGATCGGATCAATGAGGCATTGACTTCAGGTGTGGAACACCGGTCACTCATGTTGGTAATTACTAGATCTAGGATATTGTTTCCCCTGGTGGGGGTGTGGATAAATTGATCCAGGGCACTGGAGTTTATGAATTCCAGAAAGCGTTGAGCGAAGGAGTTGGTACATGAGTAGTTTTCCCAGTTAATGGTGGGGTAGTTGAAATCGCCCATTATTAGGGTGTTTGGTTGAACCCTAATATTTTCCAGTACATCAAAAAAAGAGGAGTGGGAATACTGGGGTATGGTGGGTGATCTGTAGCAAGCTACAATTTGGATTGCAGTTTCGCCCAGAGTTAGTTGCACTTAGATAACCTTGGCTGCATTATGCTGAGCAACTAGCCTGGAGGTGTGGATATCCTTAATGAATATGGACACACCTCCGCCTTTGGTGTTCCGGACCAGGTTACATGGCCGAAAAGTGTGGTATATGAGTTATAGCCTGGTGGTGCAGGGGTGCTCTCTGGAGCTTTGAACCAGGTCTCAGTCACTGCACAGATATCAATGTTCTCCATTTTAAGGAGTGCCTCAAGTGAGTGCATTTTGAGATTTAGACTTCTAGCATTGAGTAGCATCACCCTCAGTTTTTGCTTGCCTGTTCCTGTTACTGTGGTGAATTTGTCATTTGAACCTTGCCTAAAAAAGGCACTATAGGGGCGACAAGAACCTTAGCCAGTATCCGGAATCCCAGGAGTGACAGGTGCAGGCCATCTCTGGCAAAGCATCTTGGTCTGTCGACCATGTCATCCCAGGCAGACAGATACTGGATCCCTTTAGAATGGCACCAGAAGCTTAGCCATTTGTTGAAGTCAATCAATTTGTCCTTGTACTGCGGCATCATTCTGGGTGATGGCAGAATGCTACTCAGGGCTAGGGTCATACCTGCCTGGGCTACAAGATCAGAGAGCTCTTCTAGTCCAGGGAGGTACATCTCAGGTCATTCACACCAACATGGACAATGACAGAGTCATATTTGTACTTGTTGTGGAGTGACCTGAGTGCGTGGGTTATGTGGTGGATCCTGGCACCAGACAGGCAGCTGACAGTAACCTTCTCCTTGTTTAGCCTGGTGAGTGGGACATCAGTGTGCCTGACTATAGAGTCACCTATGACTAGTGTGTTGGGTAAGTTGTTTTGTCTTATTGGCTGTGGTTGAGTGGCACACTGAGTCTGCGGGCTATGTGTCATTTGGGTTGTGTTGGGGATGGAGGTTGCTTGCGTTTCTGCTTTGGAGGTCTCTGTTGCTTAGACAGATTATTATTGAGAGCCTCCACGAATGTTTTTGTGTTACTATGTGTGAATTTTGGTGGAGTAGATTTAGTGAGACTATGTGATGAGTGTGGTGTGGTGCAAGTGTTTACCTTCTCATCTTGACTGTTAAGTTCAGTCTTGATTAGAGAGAGCTTTACCTCCAGTTTGGCTAGATAAGTGCATCTATCACAGGTTGTAGTGTTAGGTGGTAGGAGGAGAGGGTTGTCTGTGTACATGAGGCAATTTCTACATTGCCCCAAGATGCCCAGATTCATCAGATAGACAGAAGAGAACATTGGGAGCTGACCCTTGGATATGCCTGAATAAAAAAATATTTTCCTCTAGATATGTGAGGAAAGTGAGTACAAGAGCTGTTTTTCTCTAAGCAAGTGAGGAAAGTAAGTAACAAAACTGTTTTCCTCTACGTAATGAGGAAGGTTGAGTGCTGTAGTAATTAGTAGGTTATTTAGTGCTTACAAGTTCTGAACAAGTGCTGATCACGAATAAGCAAATTCAAGTGCTAAAACTAAGAATCTGTATCTAGACTAAACTAGTTACAGGAAAGGGGGGAAACAAGTGCAAATGCGGGCTTTTAAATCAGAAAGTTGAGAGAGATGGAAAAACTGCCCAAACGGCCAATAACTACAATTTCTGGGCCAGAACCACTCCTTATGTGGTAGATAGGTTACCTAGTGCTTACCACTCCCACTGATAAGCTAGCAGGCTTCCCACCAACACAGAAAGCTTGGGGGGGCTCAGAAGCTTACATACAGTCCAGGATACAGCAAATCTGAATCTGGACTACACTAGTTACAGGAAAGGTTTTTTTTTTTTTTTTGTTTTTTTTTTATATATACAGAAAAGTAGCTAAAACAGCAATAAAAACAATTCAAATGCAGTGCAAGCTAGCACACTTGAGTATGTAGCAATGTTAGACCAAACAGTTTAAAAAATGCAATTAAATTAAAAATGACTAAAAACAAGTGCAGAAGGAGTCTATTAGGTAGAATGAGGTGAAGAGATGGGACTGGGGGGAGTGTCCCAGATCAAATCTACAGTGGTGGCAGGCAACTGAAAAAGCCTCCAAAATTAAACAACAAGACAGGAATAGGGAGGGTGAGTAGGGGAAAACCAACACCTTCAGCAGAGATCCGAAAAACTATACAGTGAAGCAAAAATAACAGTGCACAACTCTGAAGTCAGCCAGCAATGATATACAATTAATCAAACAACAATTACCAGTACACAACTCAAAAGTGCCAGAAAAATATACTCAGCTCTGTATATCTCCAGACAGTTTGAAGAGCACTCTGTCAGGACACAGGAAGGCTCCAGCAATGATATGCTGTCAATATCTTGAACCTGAGGTAGCCGTCTCTTCACACCACACTAGTTATGACTATACACAGGAAGCTTCACATTCATCTTACCAAATAAGAATAACACAAATGGTTCTTTCATGATTGGTATATAATCACATTAATCACAACAAATAGTTGTGTATGAATTATTTTTACCTATAATTTCCACACATCCCAGTGACTGCACATAGATATCCCCAACTCTTTGGTGTTCAGTAATGTCCGTCTGTGTGTGTGTGTGTGTGTGTGTGTGTGTGTGTGTGTGTGTGTGTGTGTGTGTGTGTGTGTGTGTGTGTGTGTGCACATAGATATATATATACATATATATATATATATATATATATATATATATATATATATATAGATAGATAAATATACATATATATATATATATATATATATAGATAAATACACACACACACACACACACACACACACATATATATATATATATATATACATACATATATATATATATAGATAGATAAATATACACACACACACATATATATATATATATATATATATATATATATATATATATATATGCATACATATATATATATATATATAGAGAGAGAGAGATACATCATGTGGAACACACCATTAACCTACTACTTTGGTTAATTTTTGGTATTCCTGTGGCAAAGCCAAAATTAAGGATGAGATTAAGGCTCAAGGGGAACAGGAGAGTAGCTTGGAATTTAAAAAAGCTACAGTTGTGTAAGTAAACTTACCATAGCAGTAGATATTCAAATGATCACCGCTGTAGTAGCCTAAGCCATATGAGTTATATTCTGCTAAGTATATAACAGCTCTACAGCTTCCAAAGATTCAAGGCACTTTCCACACATCCAAACCATTAGACAGCTCGAGCTGAGCTGACTAAAAGACAGGGTCAGGCAACAAGCCATTCAGAGCTTTCATGCTTACTGAGATATACAGGCTAAGCCCTGAGAGGACATTGCTAGGAACAACAAAAAACAAATGTCCACACTCTGGCATTAAAAAAACACAGGAAAAAACAAGGTGTAATGGGTGGCTACTACAATAGTGATCATTCAAACCTTCATGTCCATCATATTGATCAATGCTACAGTAGCCTAAGCTGCATTGCTAGATTACCATAGCTTAGAACAGAGGTTTAGAGGTTCATAGGCAAGTACAAGACTAGCTGCCCTTGTGGTCCATTTTTTAAGCCTAGCCAATTTCCCTTCCAAAGGTGAGAATCAGACCCTGTACCTTGTGTCTATGAGATAAACACTTTAACCATTCTACCAACCCACACACTAAATTAAGCTTGCATTTGATTGCCTTCATGCAGGTTTAAGTAGCAACATCATCATTTGGTGCTCATAAGCTAGTTCTAGGCTAACTGCCCTTGTAGGCTATTTTAAGTCTAACCAGTTATCCCATTTGAGAATCAAACCCTGCATCTTGGGTCTATAAGACAAACACCTTAACCATTAGGGCTCCTATCGCAAAATTGAATGTGAAGAATGCCGACTACCGGAAAACCGAACTTGGTAGTTCGAAAGGTGAGAACGTTGAAGCCAAGGAAACCCAAATTCTTTGCCTTTGTCCTGCTCAGCATGTCTGCCACACAATTTTGTTCTGACAGAATATAGGATGCCTATTAAGTGAGACTGTGCTGTAAAACTATATCCTATAACAACATAGCAGTCTGCATAAGGGGTAAGAACTGGTCACCCCCCCTTGCTTGTTTATATACGACATCACTGTGGTATTGTCAGTAGTAACTTGAAATGGTCCTGGGGAATGAAAAGTGATTCAGAGAGTAGAGTGCCTTGATAAGTCAAGCATGTCTTTTAAGTTTATGTGTTTGTATCTGTCTTTGTTATCTAAGATACTTTTCACTTTTATTCCCTACTCCCCAAGCAAAGTCCAAGGTATCTGTTGTGATTGTCTGCTTTGGAGAAGAAGGGAAGAAATGGAAACCCAAATTAAGGGATATCTGATGTCTCTACCAAGTGATTTCTCTTCTCACAAATCCTAGACTTTCCACTGTGTTATACCTTAAACCTATTGGCAACATGGGTTATATGCAAATTACCCTTTAAGGATATCAGGTGTTTCAGCTAAATGGGAATTCTGAATGTCCATGACTTTTTCTTTTACGTTTATCTATGGACAATTTCAAGCCAAACCCTCTAACTGTGGACAGGCATGGTTCTGCCTTCTTATAGCATCATCAGCACAGCATAAGAGGAATGTTTGACTTTTGGAAACACAGGGTTGTCGTACCCAATTGATATCCATAAACAGTAGGGTGTCTACAAAATATCCGAACTAACAAACTGAAACAATGAGCAAAAAGGTCACACAGGAAAACCAAATGTTTAAAAAACACAAAAAGAAAAATCCAGCAAAGCTAGACTTTCCACTGTGTGATACCTTAAACCTCTTGTATCAGAGGCAACATGGGTTATATGCAAATTACTCTTTAAGGATATCAGATGTTTCAGCTAAATGGCATGACCATTCAGCCAAATGTGTGACCGTTTTACTCATTGTTTTAGTTTGTTAGTCGGGATATTTTGTAGACACCCTAATGTTTATGGATATCAATTGGGTACAACAACCCTGTGTTTCCAAAAGTCAGACATTCCTCTTATGCTGTTGTGATGATGCTATAAGAAGGCAGAAACATGCCTGTCCACAGCTAGAGGGTTTGGCTTTATTGGCCTGAAATTGTCCATAAATAGACTTAAAAGTAAAAGAAAAAGTCATTGAATACTGGTGTAGGCAAAAAAGGTCCAGAGCTGGTCTTCAGGTATTTTCTTTGTTTGGCAATAAAAATATTCTTAAATTTAAAAAAAAAACATTTTCCCATCTGGGAAGTAGGAACTGTTTCTATTACCCTCAGGAACATCATATGACTGTACAGTATGAAACAGGGTTAGGTGTAGGGTTGCCACCTTTTCAAATGGGCAAAGTGGGACATTTTTGGTACAAACATCAGATTTCACAGGCCGACACATACCCATGGTCAGTACAAAAGTTAGAACTCAAATTTCTTGCCTAAATAAAAGCTTATTATTGTAGCATTTTAGTTGCTTATTCTGTTTCTTATAACATTTAGGTATTTTAGATACAGAATAACTGTTTTATGCAACTATTACATAAAATATAGGAAATAATTTTGTCCTAAAATCTCAGGACATTTGCCATTTTTACAATTTTTTGTCAGGACACAACTGCCCAAAGAGGGACTGTCCCGCGCAAAGTGGGACAGGTGGTAACTCTAGTTAGGTGTTGATATGGCAGATGTGGAATATATCCCTGGAAAAGAAGAATTTCTTCCCGCTGCTATCTGTAACATTCCTTAATTAGCTTCAGTACCCATTTGTCTGAAACAATCTGTTGCCAAACAGAAAAATGGAGATTTTTACTTTCTGGAATGGATAAAGGACTGCCAGAGTGGGGAGGGAAGGCAAGGTCCCTTTTGTAGTCAGCATAATGATTCTGCCTTATTTGACTGTCCTTTGTTCTGGAGGGTTCCTGCTTCTTTGTGGAACCTTCCAGCCATTTTTTTGTAATGCCTGCTTACCAGGATTCTTCTGTGACTGTTTATTTTGTTTCCTACCAAAACTGGATGAGCTAGCAGAAAAAAAAAAAACCTTGGAAAATGTAAAGAAGTAGGCTTGAAAAATCTGAGAGACTCCCTGTGCCAGCTTACTTCTCTCATCATATTTTTGATAACCTCTGCCGCACTGGGTCCTAAAACTAAATCTCTTTCCAAAGAAGAATTTAAAATCTCATTTGCTACATCTTCTGGAAGATCCTGAGAATGCAGCCAGGCAAACCTCCACAACACAGCACCAGTGGCAACAGCCCTGGATATAGTATCCACAGTGTCTTATTCACATTTGAATCAATGAGTATTGACCTGAGAAACTGAAGAATGTAAAACACAAAGCAGATTTTTCCTCAGAGGAGGTAACAGCAAATAAAACATTCCTCATACTTTATCACAGTTAGAATAAGCTTTAACATATCAGCTTGACAATTCAAAAGTCTAAATATTAAAGATGCAGAAACATACACTTTTCCCCCAAACTTATCAAATTGTTTTAACATTCTTGCCTGAAGAGGAAGGATTGGAATAAACAAAATGTTGGGCAGCAGCTGGATTAACTAACAGTATAGCTACTTGGTCAGGTCTGGGATGAGTGCATAAAAATTTGAAAGAATGAGGAACTTTATGCATTCTATCTGCTTTCGTAGGTGCAGCAGGCTATCTGTCAGGGAAATGATAGGCTATGACAAAGACATCCTCTAATGCTGACAGCACTGAAGAGAAGGGTGGTGATTTTGGGAATTCCATTTGTAACAACTCATAGTATTTTTTGAGGGTCTAAGAAACCTCAGTATTCTCCCTCTGAAAACATTGACACATTCTGTAAATAGTCTGGAACTGGTGCAGGAGCAGATAAATGTTTAGTTTTCTGTTTCTTTTTGACAGGAAAGGTTCAGCTGGGTTTATTAATGGCAGCAATAGCCTCCCCAGGGATGGGCACAACTTTCTGGCTAAGTACCTTCCCTGTCCCTTCTCCCCAGAATGACAAGAGTGTCTCTTTCTTGCCCACCAATGGGACCTCAACAGTTGCAGAGGACATGACTAACCCCCGGTTACACCAGAGGGAAACGGGGGAAAAAAATGAGTGTTCTGAGGAACCAGCTTTGGCCACACCAGAGCCACCCACCTGTCGCTGAGGAAAAATGCTAACCTGCTGTGGCGGTGAAGGCTTTTTAGTTAACTTTTTCTTTTTGTGACTCGAAGAAGGACTGACCATGACATCGGTAGTTTGTTCCATTACCAAGCTGAAAATGGTGTTTTTTTTGGTGGGGGAAGTTATGTAGCACAAGCCATTAAAAAATAAAAGTATTTAAAAGTAACTTTTCCCACTCAAAACACAGTAAAAAGCACTTAAATACAAACTGACAGCCTTATAAAAGATTGATAAAAAGTAAATTAAATACAGTTTCTCCACAGAAAAAAAGTAGTTTTAGAATGTTTTAACAACTTTTAAACTGAGAGAAACAAAAGTGTACTTCTATTTAAAAGTACAGTAAAGTTGTGTGACAGTCAACATTATTGTATTTTGCTAGTCATTCTCATTTTACTTCTAATTACAGCTTGAATTCTCTTGTAACTCTTTTGTTTATTGTACTTTGTGTAACTATGCACTTGGGCTGAGTCTAGAAATGGTCCATGTGGATCGGTGTACTACCCCAGTTAACACATACAACCATGCATTCATGCATAAGTAAATAAATAAATACATACATAACTGAATAAGTAACTGAATGTATATATAAATGTGTGTGGGGAGGGGGAAATATCTATAAATTCACAAAAATTGACAAATGTGCACACACATGAACACAGACACACATGCACAGACACACACACACACACACACACACACACACACACACACACACACACACACACACACACACACACACAAAGCAATGTAATGAGTAAAAGAGGTGCCAGGCAAAGTATAATATATTTTCTGTCTGACACTCAAAAATATATAAGTAGCAGAGGTATGCGGAGCCACCCACATCAAAGGATGCAGTGGGGCAAAGACCTCCTACAAAAAAAAAATTAAAACTGTTTCACCAAGTCCCATATTTTGATGTTTTCATTTTTATCTCACTGTTTTCTGATCACACATTTGGGAATTGATCAATCTAATATCATGTTTCTCTCAGGGAGCCAAGCAAAAGTGCTAATTAATCAATTGTCAGTCACTGTTGATGGAGCACTACTGTTCTGCATTTGCCCCATCAAGCAAGGATGAAGTGATCATCCAAGGGGATATCACCAAACGGGTATGGAATGTATCAAGACAGTGACATCAGTCACTGGGTACTAAGTCTTAATGAGGTAGAAATAGATACATATGAATAAGTGTGGATGTGCAAGTGTTTTGAATATCTGTGTGTTTGTGTATGAATATGTGACTGTTTGTGCTGTTGTGTGCATATGTGTCATGTGCATCATGTGTGCTTGTATAGGTTCATACATTCATAGGTGTTTACTAGGCTAACGACCACAAGCTCCTTTTTAAGCTTAGCCATGCATCCCAAATCTCTGACAAGTTTTGATACCCTTGATAAGTGTAAGCAGGGGTTTAGGAGATGAACCATTTACAGGTTACCTGTGTCCATTAGAGACACAGGTGCCAAACCAGGGATGCATTTCTGGTTTCCTATCCAATTGTTCAAGTTGCACTTGAATTGGGTTAGGGAGGAACTCTGCTTCACATGGATGGGGAGCCCGTTCCATAGATGGGATAGTCTCTGGGATACATACCTATCTCTCCAGCAGGTCCTATTTATATCACAGGCAAGGTTTAAGTCTTTAGAACTGGTAATTCTGGTACTGTTTGCTTTGTGGATATGCAAGAGGTCCATCAGAGTGGGGTCTGACAATGTCCTGTATGCCAAGCACAGATCTCCCCTCAAAAGCCTGTAGGAGACAGAATACAGGGATAGGGTCTTGAGGCGGTCTACATAGGATATTTTACTTACGCCTAGTATTCTTTCAGTGAGGAACCTCTGTAGACATTCCAGTTGTTGAATATGCCTGATTAGGTACATACCAAAGGGGGCATTGTACTCAATGATAGGTCTGATGAATGCCAAATACAGTGGAACAATGACTTCCTTGGACTTAGATGCCATACCCTTGTTTATAAGTTGTGCAATATCAAATGATTTCCTCACCACTGTAGGCACATGATGGTCAAAGGCTACATTACTGTCTATTTGTGTCGCTACGTCAACTCTATTGGATGTGCTGTGAATATAATGGTTACCAGGAATGAATGATTTCCCAAAGGATACTATTATGCATTTCTTGATATTTAGTTTTAGTCCATGGCTCTGACAACAGTTGTTTGTCTATGTCAGCCTATCCTGGAGAATATTTGTGTCAGTGTGAGATTCAGTGACAGCTCCTAATTTGCAGTCATCTGGAAATTTAGTCAGCCAGAAACCACTAACATTGGCCTTCACTTCTGAGAAGTAAATGCCAAAAAGGAGTGGTCCAAGGACTGATCCCTGAGGGACTCCACTTGTGGCTGGCTCTTTGTAGAGATGATATCCCCAGTTCTACCTTCATGGGTCCTGTCTATGAGCCAGTTAGCTATCCACCAGGTGACATATGGGTCTGTACCAAACTTCTTGAGTTTGTCAACAATGCCCAAATGTGATATTGTGTCAAATGCCTTGGCTGGGTCACGGTAGGCAGTATGAACAATTTTGCCCTCATCCATCCTTCTCAAAGAAGTCCACCAAGTTGAGTAGGCACGATCTGCCCTTGACGAAACCAAAATTGGTTGAGCCCAGTGTCTGGAAGTTTCCTATATCTCTATTGATCATCTCCATGATAATTCCTTACATGGCTTTACATATTAAACTAGTAAGACTTATGGGTCTGTAGTTTCCAGGGTCTGTAGAAGGCACACCTTTGTGCAGTGGGATGACTGTTGCCTTTCTCCATTCATGAGGCATGAAACCTGTTTGGAGGCTACAGTTAAATAGTAACTCCAGAGGCCCTGATAGGTCATGTTTCATGGTATTTAGAAGGCATCCTGGGATATTGTCTGGGCACATTGATGCAGTGTTCTTGATCTTAGAGAGAGCATTAAGGACCTATTCCCTAGTGATAGCAGGGGGAGATATATTTGATGATATTTCCTATGGGAAGGTTGAGGGGGAGAGAGGGGTAAAGCTGGTGCTGAGTTTATCATCCAGGAGGTTTGGTATGTCTTCTTGCTCAGTATGGGTGGCTCCATTCACAATGAGCTCTGCACACAACTGTGTATTGCATTTGAGGTTGCAGACATAGCTAAAAAATGCTTTGAGGTTGTATGCAAACAACATACACACTTACACCATTACATAATTAGGTATTAATATAATTTTCATAGCAATTTCTGTTTTTTCTTTCTTTCTTTGTCAAGTCTGCACGCCCAGAATAGCAGCCATCACATATAACAATAACTTTCATTATCTATGATATATTTACAGAATATAAGATGGAGAGCTGCTCAATGAAGCTCTACAGTCTACAAGTTCACTATCTAACCTAACATTTTGTACATAAATAAAATAATACATAAAAGACTTACAACAATAGCAATAAGCATAAAGAATTTTAAAATACTTCCTTCCCAACCAAACAATAAACTTGTCAATCATGCCCATGATAGCCTTTGTATAATTTCTAAATACCTATGAATGGCATGCTCATTATCAGGTATAAATCAACAGCCCCCTGTTTTAATGAGTACGCATGTACCTGCCTTAGGAAAAAAGGGTGAAATTGAGCCCTATTTGGTTTTGTAGTATTACACTATGCATACAAATCATTTCAATAGGAATCTGATTTACTGATTACTCAATACTTCCAATAATTTAGACAGTTTTCTTAATTCCCAAATTGACTTTACTGCCCCATAGCAGGTAAAATACCTGCTCCTGAAAGGACATAATCACCCAAGTCCATATGTGACAGTCCTTGGAATGCAGTCTTTTTTATACTATAATAATAAATCCAGGAAGCATCTATCTTTCCGACTGGATTTTTTAATGTCCTTTATCTCCCCCTTTTAACAAATTTTCCCACTAGGTAAAGTCTCCGTATCGTAAATGACTGGAATAATATGACCAATGAAACAACATCCTGACCAGCCTGCTTGTAGTCCGACATAAGCTTGATTTCCACATATATTGTAAAGCTCCTACAACATTGTCATGCCATGTCCTTCGGCCCCATTATATAGTCATCCAGTGATATTACAGGTACTCCACCCAATACAAAGTGTTCCTTTTTAAACATAACAAGTGTGTCTTTTTACAGTCATTGGTTGTTGGAGTGGAACGAGTGTGAAGGAGCTAGCATTATGATAAGATTATGTCTGCCATTTTTGTTTTTGTCATTAAAATTGTTCCAAATGTTGCTATTTTTGTCCCGTTGATAATACCAGAAACAACTGAATATCCCTGTCAAGAGCCATTAGCATTTTGTGCACACTTCCAAAAGTTACTGACATTCATTGTCTTGGCATACGTGTATAGTACAGCAGAAAAAGTATTGAACTTAGGATGCCAATCTGGTGATCTTTGCTCACCTTAACCAAATGCTTATTTTTGATAAAAAGAAGTTCAGTACTTACAGTTCCAATGCCTACTGATGAAAGAAGTAAGTGCAATAGAAGGATGATAAATAGCAGTACAATTGTTTCAGTGATAAGTCCATATGAATATCAAACAGGCTGGGGCTGCAGAGGATTCTCAGAAATTTGAAAAAAGGATGATGCATCTTTTTATAATTTATATAATAATTTCCAAACAAACTCCATGCTGAGTCCTAGGGTGATGGAAGTCCTGTGAGTGGTGCATGGTTGCCTACTCATTTCCCAAATCCTGAGCCAATTCCCACTCATCATCCATTGCAGATGACATTGCTGTTTCACTAGGTCTCATTTCCAGGTCACTAGGATTTACTTCTGACCACAGTGGTCTCCCTGTGTTTTCTTCTGGTACTGTATGCAATTGGCTCACCATTGATAAAGAATGGAATGATGTTATCAACATCTCATTGATTCCCATCACTAGGGAGGGCCTTCTTAACATGGAGAACATGAATCCAAGTAGTCGATCCTTTACTCTGAATAACTGTAGTTGTCAAAACGAGCCAGGAAAGGTCCTTTCTATCTTGGCTGGAGGACATGTTGTCTGGAGAAGGATCTAATGAATACGTAGTCCCCAGAGCCGACACTATGACATGAGGCAGTATCAGGTTGTTGTTTGGCTTCAATAACCTGTGAATGAATATGCGGCAGAATAGAAAGAAGAGACGTGCAATAAAGGAAAAATAGATGCATCAACAGCTTGCTACTCCAAATTACTGGGCAATGGGGTAGCTGACATTCTCATGATTCTTCCCATAAAATGTTATGGGGAGAATATTTTCTAGGGGTACTAATTGTGGGTCTACTTTGTTTTGTTGAATCTCATTTCACTGAATTTCATTTAACCCCCTACCACATCGCTGAAAACACAAATAACTGAAAACTCATTTCCCTGACTCTCGTTTCACTGAACTGCAGTTAGTATATATGGCACTGTGTAGAGTACTGCAAGGAAGGTAAAAGGTATGTGCACTTTTTCCCACTGTAATGCAATCCTGGAGTTAGTATATATAGTTGGGGGGGGGCAGTGCCCCCACCATTGGAAGCTGTGGGGGTGTAGCCCCCCCCCCACTTATTTTGAGTACATATTGTTTTCCGGAGAGAGGTAGTCATTGGTGTTGTAACTATGCATATTTATTGTTTAAAATGTATTGTTTTGAAGTTTTTAGTAAAATACAATATAAAACAAACAAGGTGGGGGGCTATGCCCTCCACACCCCCCAATGTGAGGGGCTGTGCCCCGCACACCCCCCAACTATATATACTAACTCCAGGTTCTCACTACAGTGAGGAAAAGAGGATATACCTTTTACTTGCCTTACAGTGCTCTAAACAGTGCCAGATACACTAAGTTCAGTTCAGTGAAATAAGATTCAGTGAAATTAATTTTCAGTAATTTGAGTTTTCAGCGATGTGGTCTGGGTGAAATGAAATTCAACGAAACAAAGTAGACCCACTAATTGTACTGTGAATACTAAATAACACTACAGGCAATGCCTCTGCCATTTAAGACCAGTCTCCTCACACAACTTTGGAATTCTACTTTTTAAAAGTCTGGATCATTCTTTTAACAATTCCTGAAGCTTTGGGTCTGTGCAGACAATGGTATTGCATTTTCACACTCCTAAGTTTAGACAGTTGTAGTATTACTTGGCTTGTAAAATGGGTACTCTTATCTGTCTGAATACAAAAAGGAGCACCACAGCTTCTTGCTGACTGTAGTTGCATCATTTTTGGGAAAAGGATAAGCTTCAACCCATTCAGAAAAAAAAAAAACATCTAAAATTACTAGAGCCTATCTGAATTTTTGATGTTACGGTAATTCAATAAAATCCCATTGTACACAAAAAAGTCACCATAGCTTTTTCAAAGACTGCTGATGAACAGGAACACATTTTAACACGTTATATTCTACATCCACTTTCTATATGTATTTACAAAATGCTGAATGACTTCAGAAATGTAAAAGGCATAACCAATCAGTCAAAATTTGTTTTATTAGTGCATTTTCCTCAAATAAGAAGGCAAATGAAAAGCCCTTACCAACTGGACTGGAAAAAAACATGGGGCTACTAGCCTCGCATCCGGATGGCACCACAATAAATCCTGAGAGCAGCTACAGCCATCATGTGTCCACCTTACTCTTTAAAAATCATCAGCTTGATTCTGAAAAGACAGCACTTCCTGTAAAGAAACAGGTATATTAGTGTCTAGTAGTTGCTGAAAATATGAAGCCTGAACAGGATAGGACAAAGCTGTGTGGCCCCCACATCAGTGAACATATTTCCCTTTGAAATATAAAAATCATCAGTCTTATGAGTGGCCACTTGGCTGCAGTTTTTCCCTAGGTAATAGAAGTACATTTAATAGTTTATTAACAAAAACAGAATTTTTAATAAGAACTCCTGCTGATATCATATACCTTCTTACTCTTCAATCGTCCCTAAATTATGAGTTGTCCCATGGGCATAAACTGAATCTGTAAAAATTGTTTCTATTTTGTCCTTTGCTAACTTGCATCTGTCAGTAATGACTATAAGTTCAGCTATTTCTGCAGATACATTTCTGTTTAATAATCCAGTCAAAAATGCTTGGTTTACAGTACACATGGAAAATGCTGCTACTGGCAAGCCTTCTTCTGTTTGAACACAGAATCCATCAACAAATAAAAGCAACTCAGAATTCAGTAGTGGCACATGTTTTAAATCTGGTCAAGGAGGAAGCACATGCTTAACTAGTTTAGCTCAGTATGCTGATGACTCAACATCAATATGTGTGGCCTCCATAATACATAAGCTCCAAGACATTACCCAAAAATCTTTCTCCTCTGTAGAAACCTGGCTCAAGGAATCAAACCTCATACTCAACCGCATGAAAACTAAGTTAATGCCTTTTACCTCAAAAAGTTGCCAAACTCAAAGCAGTATTTTACCATAAAGTCAGCAAATAACATTGTCATTAAACCTGTAACTCCCAGTAAACTTCTAGGTGTTATAATAGATGACAGTCTCAATAGGATCAATAGATCCCTTACAGATACGGCAAGGAAAACTCCAGCCACCACATTCTTAGTGCCATCTCTCTTATATGCTGCTCCTACCCTAAGAAACCTAAACAATACCTAAAGAAAGAAACGTGCCTCCTGCTACAATAAAATAGCTAAATTTGCCTCCAAGCTCCCTCATAGGACCCATCACTGTCATAGCTTAAAGCAATTAAACTGGCCTGAATTACACAGCTGCCTAACATATTCACCACTAACTACAGCACACAAACTCATTCATCATCCAGGAAAATGCCCTGCACTACAAAACTTATTACTGCCCTACTCTCCAGCAAGGGATGTCCACTATTAACAAAGTCTTATTACTTACAAATAAGTCAAATAATGTTTCAGGATACTCGCTCTACTCCCAGTATGTTGCTAAACTCTGAAATAGTATCCCCACGCAAATAAAATTCTCAAACTCAATAGTTTTAAACCACTGCTTAAACAACATTTTAACCAGTCCTGATCCTGCACATGCTCAGCTCAAGGTTGAGACTTTGTATTCACCGTACAATACTCTCCAAATACTCTCCTTAAACGGAATACACACAACCTCTTGTATATGGGCTCTCTCCTCAGTAACTTCCACCTCTGTAAAATCTTACAGTGTGTAAATGTAATTACTGTTTGTGTATAAATGTAAATAGAAATGTAACTACTCTGTATTTAATTCAAACTTAGTATAATTTAATGTGAACAAAGGGAGCTTTTATCCCCATGCCTCTGCTGAAAATGGGTATTACCAAGTTGGATTTTCCTGGGAAACACAGACAAATAAAAAATAATAAATAAATTAACTACAAATACACAGTCATGGGTTTTGCCTTCATCCAGTGCAGGGATTAAAGAAGCAGAGTTAAGAAGTAGAGATCTTATGACCTGCAAAAAAGAATCGTTAAGCAAAGACAATTTATATTTTTTTAATAACAGTGCTTCTGCAGAATGCGAAACTGCCCAAAACGTCTTGCTCCTGAGAGTTAGGTCAGCCACCATTTCTACTATGCATGCTGCTACAGTCACTGCCCCAAGGCAGTGGGGGAGGGCTGCAGCTACGGGACTGAAACAGGTACTGAAAAAAGCAACTGGTCTAAAACCATCATTTCTATGTTGTGTCAATAACACTTACCGTACTTTGTTTCTTTCACAGCAGAATGCAAATAATATCTTGGAATAATCAGGTAGCCCAAGAACTGAAGAGCTTGAAATCATGGACAAAAGCCTTTTCATGGTGCTCCTGCCAAGGCAAGAGCTCAGGGGTGTCTTTCTTCAATAATTTCAAGAAAGGCTTTACTACTTCTGCATAATTTGAAATTGTTGGCAATAGCCTGTCATTCCCAAAAAAGCATGTAGCTGCTTTAACTTTGTAGGGAGTGGTGCAGTTTGAACAGCAGTAATGCATGAGGGTAAAATTTGCAGGGAGCTTTCTGAAATAAGACGCCATAAATATTGGACTTGTGGTTTCTACAACTGCAATTTTGCCATATTAACCTTAAATTCTAGTTCTGCTAACTTGGTCAAAAGGAAAATAGTATCTGTTGACAGCTAGAGTAACAGTCAGAAGCTAAGAGCAAATCTTCCACATACTGTACTAAGGTGTACCAACAGGGAAATTGGATTTTATCCAATCATTTCTTCAATTCTTCAGAGAAAAGGGTAGGCGATTCTACATATCCTTGAGGTAACCTGGTCCATGTATACTGTTGCCTCTAAAAGTAAAGGCAAACAAATACGGACTGTCTGGGCTGGTGGGAATAGAAAAGAAAACAGCTGAAATATCTATCCCTCAAAAGCTTGTAGCTGTCAGAGGGATAGATCTTAATATAGTAGCTAGGTTAGGTATGCCAGAAAACGTTGGCAGTACTACAGCAGTAACTGCTCTTAGATCTTGCACAGATCTGTAGGTATCTGCTCTTAGATCTGTAGGTATCCTTGCCTGTTGTAAATTATGCATGTTACACAGGCTTCCAGTAGGGACTATTATTCCTTGCTGGAGTAATGCAGAAATAACAAATTCTTTCTCTACCGTTGTTGATAAAAGTTAATGGATTACAACTGGTAGAGACTGATAAGGTTTTAAAATACCTCAACTGGTTCTTTACCCTTTATGAATCCTCCCTCGTTGTCATGGATATTCCACAGCTGCAGCAGAACAGTTGCAAGTCCCTCCAAGTCAGCAATACTGGAGATCTGTTCCAATTCAAGTATTGCAAACAGTGTGTTTTTGTCTGAACAAATATTGGCTGCATAAAGAACCAGGTGGGAAGACTCATTCGGGATATCTAAAAAGACTAAAAAAAAACTTCAAAAGTTGCAAAAGCAGTGGCACTTCAGAAACCAAAGAACACAATAAAATCAACACAGAGACATTCACAATATCAACACACAGGAATAACGAAGCATTAAATAAAAACATTTCATTAAAAACTTTAAGTGCATTCATCCCAAGCACAATACAAGACTTCATTAGAATGTTAATAAAACCTTTTTACTTAACATTTGATTATTCCTGTGTGTTGAAATTGTGCATGCCTTCATGGTGGTGTTATTGTGTTTTGAATATCTAAAAAGACTCAATCCAGAGTGCAAAACACAGTGCAGTGTAATTTATACAACAAATTGTCACCCAAAAGATTTAAAGGGACAGAATTTCCTACAATAACAACATCCTGATCTTGCAATGGACTATGTTGAAATATGATCAAAGTATGTTTCTGGATAATCCAGTGGGATTCCATTCCAGAGACCCGCCCACCTCAAACTGATTTTGTTGAGAATGTGAGGCTTTTCACATTAGATGAAGTTATCATGGAGTAAGTTGCTCTTGTGTCGATAAGAAAAGGAAGAGTAGAATTACACACTGTAATGTTAACAAAGGAAACTTCCTGGTGAACTGATACCGAAGGAAGTAGCTGTGCCTCCTGTTCATGGCTGCCCTATTGATCATCCTGCCATGTTGGTGACTGTTAAGCAGTCTGTTTTCCCTCTTGCTCTGATGCCTAGACATTGAGCTGACTGGTAGGTTGAAAGGATGGATTTGTTGGTTGAAGAAAGGGACACATTATACCAATGTACACTCCGGCCATAGTTAAAACAAAGGCTGTCCCATGACCCACACAGCTGGGTTTGAGGCAAAGTAGGAGGTAAAACATTTGTGGAAATTGTCCTGGGGCTTGTTTTTGGCAGAATATGAATCTACCTGTATCGCCCCTGTGTTTCCTGCCCTGCCCCCTACCCTGTGAATCTATGTTAAATTGCTGAAGTTGAACATCTACAAATTTTTTTTTTGTTCTTTCTCCTCATGGACTATCTGACTGATTCACAATTTTATGTATACCTAAACTGGGCCACTTTAAAAAAAACTTTTTTTATCTGATCTCATATTGGTGACAATAAACCATTTAGAAATGTTGCTGACAGCCCACTGGCTGCTATGCCTATATTAGGTTCTGGATGTACTGAAAAAGCAACTATTATGCACTGTAAGTATGCATCAATCAATTCATTTTTCTTCTGTACAATAGCTTTAATTCATGCCCATTTAGGTGTTTGAGGGTCTGCTGTAGTTATTGCTTTTAGTAAATTGTCCCTCATAGTTAACAATCTTGTACCTGTATGCTTTGGAATATCATTATCTCTAGCTGACTTTTCCCATATTTTCTTAAAAATATCTGGAGGAGTAGAAGCCTTTAAAACTGACTGCATATCTTCAGTTGTAGGGTTTTGCAGCTGTACAGAAACTTAGCATATTAAACTGAATGTGTCTGAATGTGAGGGAGGGTTTTCTACAATAGTTTGAAAATCTGCTGCAGTCCACAGGCAAACTTTTCTTGTAGTACACCCTGCATCACCGTCCCAGGATGTTGCAGGGTTAGGTACTTCTCTAAAAGTGTGAAAATGAGTATTGGGTGATGAGGTGGAGGTGGGTTATTATCATCAGAGAATGAGTCAGAAGCTGATGCATCCTCAGAACTTTGTTTGGAAGGTGAGTTCCACATGTATTTTTCTCCATTAATGATTATTGGAAATTGTGCAATTAACATTTGTGCAATTAACTTTTTAAAGACGTTACAAAGACATGCGTCTGGAGTGTTTCTCCTCCGGCCTCCACTGAAAATTGGCTTTCTTCTAAGACCGTCTTTCTCAGTAAATAAACATTAAATAAATACATTGATTTCTTTAATTAGTTTACTAGAGGAGGCACTTAATTTTATTACCAAATTGTTTTAATTTGTCTATATGCTTTGTCCCAGTAAAATGACTTTGTTTCAGATGGGACTGCTTACTTTTGTTTCCTGTTCTCACTAACCTTTGTAATGCAAATCCAGAAAACAGCCAGCACCACATGGAGAATCAAAGACTTTATTAAGTCTTAGTACATTTTGAAAAAAACAAAGACTTTCTTAAGTCTTTATACAGACCGGTTTCGGCCCAAAAGCCTTTATCAATGTGATACAACAGCCAGTGGTGCTCCCTTTTATACAATACAGTCACCCTCACAACCAATAAAGAATCCCCAATAGTTAACTAACCTAACTAATACAATCCCCTTAAAATGAAAATGAGCATACATATATATTAATGAAAAACAGTAATTCAAAAAAGTAACAACACATATAATATATGTTGTACACACCATACTAAACAATAATCATAAATCTTTACAGATGTTCATTCAAGCCAGGTGGGAATAACCCACCCAGTCTAATGATCCATGCTTTTTCCTTTTTTATTTAAAAATTCATGCCATTTGGTTTTGTTGAATCTTTGGCCAACAACCTTATCAATAATGGTAAAATGAAAATTGGCCATATTATGAACAAGAGTATGTTTATATAGTGCATTGGTAATAACCTTATTCCTTATATTACTCAAATGTTCCGAGATGCGCAGTTTTAGAGATCTAGACGTTTGACCACTATAAAATGAGGAACAATGGCAAACAGCCAAGTACACTACCTAATTACTATTACAATTGGCAAACGTCTGAATCTCAAAAATATGTTTGGCATTTTTAGTTGTAAACTCCTTTGTTTTAAACACATATCTACAAAAACTACAATGTTCACAAGGGAAACATCCAAATAATCTAATGCCATCCAATGTCCATTGGATTTTCATATTAGAAAATGTGTGTTTTTTATAAAAACTAAGGTGCCCACCTAATGTGACACCCCTACAAAAAGAAAAAGCACACCTATTATCCAATATTTCACCCAAATATTCATCTGATAAAATATCCCAATGTCGTTGAATTAAATTGGTCAACTGTTTTGTATTCCTACCAAATTTTTTTTTTTTTTTTTTTTTTTTTTTTTTATGTAGTCATAAATCTAATTTTGGATCCACTGTTGGACTTATGACTCTGATAAGTAAACAATTCCTCCCTGGGCATCTTACCAACTGTATCACTGGTTTGCATTAAATTTTTGACAAAATAACCCCGTTCAATAAACCTCCTTCATCATTACATTGTCCGAAATAACTCCACCAGTGCTTGACAAGGTATACACCAAACAAATCCAAAGAAAACCAAGTCAGTCCAAAAGGAAACCACAAAGCAGCGTTTTAATAAATCCAAGTAAAACAGAGAATGGTTAAGCTCTTTCGTCTGTCAAATCAGACATCTTCAGAACCACCCATATTAAACTCAAAGTTCTACTTAAAAACATTCAAAGAAACACGCCCCTCAAAAACAACCAATGCATTTAAAGAAACATGCTTACAATAAATACATGTGAAGAATTAAGATAATTTGAAAATAGTTAAAAATAGTTAAAAACAATTACATTTCCAAAGCCCTTCTCTTTAATTCACTAGAAATAGAAATATTGTCATTTAACCCTATTGGATATGCAGCATCAAATTTAAGCTGCCATTTAACTTCCTTCCTAAGTAATTCATTTCCCAATCTCCACCAGTATCATGCAAAACCTGCTGTTCCAAAATTAAAAACACAAACTTATTAAAGTTTAAACAATATAATGAATTTCGAGCAAGTGCACTTTTATTATCCCTTCTTCTAATACTATAAATATGTCGATAAATCCTTTATTTAAGGGAATTATTAGTTTTACCAATATAAAATACATTGCATGAGCAACAGGTAGCTAAATAAATAAATAAATTACTGTTTTTCATTAATATTTATGTATGTTCATTTTCATTTTAAGGGGATTGTATTAGTTAGGCTAGTTAACTATTGGGGACTCTATTGGTTGTAAGGGTGACTGTATTGTATAAAAGGGAGTACCACTGGATGTTGTATCACATTAATAAAGGCTTTTGGGCCGAAACCGGTCTGTATGAAGACTTAAGAAAGTCTTTGTTTTTTTTTAAATGTACCAAGACTTAATAAAGTCTTTGATTCTCCTTGTGGTGCTGGCTGTTTTCTGGATTTGCATTACTCAGTTTTTGACCTTTGCACTTGCTGTCCTTGTGAAGCTACTCGCTTGTTTTGGTCTCATTAACCTTTTATCAGCATTTGAAACAGCATGTTCCTGTTGCCAGAATCTAATGCTGTAGAAAGACCCTTTATGGTGGGTTGATGTACTGGAAGTGACTTGGGAAGTAGAAATATCAGGGGAAATATTAGAGGGGCTATCTTCGATCTATGCCCTTACTGCTTACTTTCCCAGAGAGGGAGGGCTATCTACTGCATAAAAAGCAGGATGGTCTTCATAAAGGGGAAGGGGAGCAGTAGGAATGAGAGGCCAGTCATTGTCAGAAGAGTCCGACTAAGTTACCTTTCATTTTTCTAATTGTTTGAAACAGTAAAATCCCCAGGTACCATGCAAATTCTTGCCTGCACATTTCTGTAATATATTAACTGTTCTATTAGCTACAGCTGTGTTTTTAATTTAGCAGAATGAAGTTACATTTTTAACTCAGGATTCTTTTTCCTTATTCTTAGATACTTCTTGTCAGTCATTAACAGCTGACCAACAAGAGGCACATGCTTTGTTTCCTTTTTGTTTATGTTTCTATCATAAGATTTTCTAAAATACCTGAGCTCAGACCATTTAACTAAGCAGTTATAGCTGTCACTTCAATATTTATAAAACGTATGCTTATCTTGTGTTCCAGGCTTAATTTGTTTTAATACCCCCTATATTTACACCCATTGTGAATCTGATACAATGGAAAAATTGCCCGCTTTCATATGATAAAACCCACTCTCATACTATAATTATGAAACCAGCTCTCATACAATAAAAAACAGACTCATGCTGCAATATAGTGAAACCAGTCCCATACTATAATATAATGAAACATACTGCCATGCAATAACTCACTCTCATACAATAATTACTATAATACTGAAAAATCACTTAGCAAAAGTTTACCTATCACAGATTTCAAACTCTGCTGAAGATGAAAGATATAGCTGTGAGCTGGCACGCCAGAAGTGAAATGGACATAAACCTATTTAGAATGGGCCCAAGATACAATTTCTGCTGCAGTACCTCACAGATGACTTGAAATTATATTCATTCATTTATTTATTTATTTATTTATTTATTTTTCACTTGTTTACTGGGAAAGTCCGACTGAGTGGTCACCCATTTCAGGGAGGCCCAGGGAGAAAAGCTCCACATACAGAGAAATACTAACAAATAAAAACTCCACATATAGAGATATGCTGACAAATAAAAACTCCACAAACAGAGATACTGACAATGCACTTAGACATGATATATCAAGCTTACAGTTTTAGTATAATTGGGATTAGCCAAAGCTAGTCTATAAGAATAATGCAAAAACTGATCTACAAGAATAATGACAAACCCTCTGCAAACAATGCTCAAACATTGCCTTTTTTACAGCATATTAAGTAGTATACATTTGAGTATGTATAAGTAAGGAAGAAGAGGAGCAGTTTAGGTGGTTAGTAGTAGGGAATTGTTTATAAGTGGGGTTTTTAGTAGTTGTAGAAAGAAGTGTGAAATATAGAGCAATTTTGTGGCTAGTTTGCTGTAATGTTTTAAAGAAACACTAGGCCTAGGGGTGGTATTTTATATCTGAAAGGCCAACCAGGGAGTATTACATGAGCAGAGCCATTAGATAGGTGATTTCTAAGTAGTTTTTTGAAATGTGTAGTGTTTGCTATGGATCTGATGGAGTCTGGAAGTGCATTCTAGGCTTTTGCTACATGACTTGAGTAGAGTGTTTTCCCTGCAGTGTTAGTAGCCCTGGTTACTTTTAACAAGGACTTGTTGGTGGAGCGTAGTGTGCAGTTGTTGGAGTAGGGTACTATTATGTTCTGGATAAATGGTGCTTTGTTGGGTTGGTGGAGTATTTTATGTGCCATTGTCAATTGATTATAGGACATTGAGGTAATTCTAGTCAGGATAGTTCTTTTAGAGCTCAGCAATGGTATGTCCTGTCCGTCGAGTCTGTGGAAGATTTTGCCATCTTATTATAGCCTATTTCAAGTTTTTCAAGGTCTGTTTTCTTGAGGTTAGTAAGTCGTGGAGAGGCATAGATGAGTGTTGATAGGAGGTGGGTTCTGGCAATAGCTACCCTAGTACTATTGGTTAGGAATTTTTTGTTTCGATATAGGGTACCCAATTTTTTGTGGACTTTCTTTATTATTTGTGATATGTGTTGGCTGAATCTAATGTCATTGTCAGCTATTACTCCCATACTCCCAATAGTTTTGTTTGGGATTCTGGTAAGATAATGGTGTTGTCTGTGGCTGTGATGGAAAATGTGTGGAGGGGGTATGTTGCTTTAGTGGGGTGGAAGATTGTAAGCTTAGTTTTGCTTGGGTTAAGAATGAGCTGCGAGATTGAGAGCCATGATTCAATTGCAGTGAAGGATTTTTGTGTTATGTCCTTGAGTTGTTGTAGGGTAGGTGCAGAGCATATGAGTGTAGAGTTGTCTGCATATTGGATCATAGAGGCTAGAGTTGCGGCCGAGCTAAGATTGTTGGTAAATCTGATACTTCATGGCACCAACTATTATGGTACTAAAATAACTTCATCCAACACACTTAAGCAGAGTAGAAGAATCACCTTTACTGCAAAAGAACACACATATGTGGTAAATTAAGCAATCAAGGCCTTGTCTCCTCAAACACTCAAAACTATGATCATCATATGCTGTAAAAGCTTATGTGCAAACATTTTGTTATCTATCAGACTATGACCATTGACCAATTAAAACTAAACAGCTCTGCATGGTTTTGCTTATTAAGAATCTGCAGAGCCCTTATCTGTGCCTTTCCTTATTAGGTACTAGTTCTGATCTTCCACGTTGGCATTTAGAAAATACCAAGACAGTAGAAGAAACTTTAAGACAAGCCTAGGATATCAGGATCCATCTTGAAACAATATGGAATCCACTTCTTAGGAGAAAGTATTATACAAACACAGAACACTTTCCCTTCTTTTACACTTCTCAGTTTTCAAGATGTTCTGGTCTCAGGTAACCTAATGAATAGATTGCTGTACGTCGTGAGTTATGATGAAAAGTAAACTAACAATATAGCAGCTAAAGTCTTGTTTTTTTAAGCATTAAATACCAATATTAAATCTCCTTCCTTAAAATTCAACCAATGGGGAATAATGACAAATGATCCAATCTTTTTCTGTATCCCATACAGTTAAGTGCAGAAACCTATCTAGTGAATGTTTTCTGTATATCTAGTATTGTAAAAAGGTCTATACAATAATTCAGTATACTAAGCTGGCCAGTTGTTAAAGAAATCTTGTTAGGGTCTTCACGACAAAGGAACACAGCAGTTTACAAAAATGGATTTTTCAAAGATATTTCAACTTTTTATTAGTAGTACAGAAGGCAGTCCTGGGGTAAATTTTCTGTTTCCCATCCACAGATCTAAGTTGTGCTTGAATGTGGACAGAGATGAACTTTGTTTTATGTGGATGAGGAGTCTGTTCAACAATGGCGGTATCCTCTGTGAGATATACTTCTCCTTCCAAACCATTCTGCACATGTTGCAGAAAAGGTTTAGATCCCTAGACTGAGCATTTCTGATACCATTTGACTTATTGATGTGCAGTATATCCATCAGTAATGGGTCGGAGGATGCCTTGTTTTCCAGACAAAGGTCACCTCTTAGCAGTCTGTAGGATACAGACTATAGTGACAGGGCTTTGAGTCGGTCCATGTAGGACATGTTGTTTAGGCCTTGTACCCTTTTACTAAGGTATCTCTGTGAGCATTACAGTTGTTGCATGTGTCTGGATAGATACATGCCAAAGGAGGCATTCTAATAATAAGGCATTATAATAAGCCTAGTAATGAACAAGCATTTGTTATAGCCTCAGAAAAGTGAGTTTAGGAATTCACTTAGAAGATAACAATTATAGATAAATTGTCATTAATTGTAGAATCTCATTTTTTTTTCTCTGCTGTGGGGTTAGATTTATAAAAAAAATTCATGAAGGAAGAATTGAAGACTTTCCTTAGTGTTATTTTAAAGCTAAAGGGGAAGCAGTACTTTTTTTCTGATAGAAAACAGAATTGACTTCAACCTTATAAATCTTATAATAAGTATGCATATGTTTGTGTACACATACATACGTGTGTGTGTGTGTGTATGTGTGTGTGTGTGTGTGTGTGTGTGTGTGTGTGTGTGTGTGTGTGTGTGTGTGTGTGTGTGTGTGTGTGTGTGTGTGTGTGTGTGTGTGTGTGTGTGTGTGTGTGTGTGTGTGTGTGTGTGTGTGTGTGTGTGTGTGTGTGTGTGTGTATGTGTCTTTGTGAGTGTCTGTATGCTAGAGGAGAAACTCCGAAGAGATTACAGTAATATGCTTCCCAAATGTTTTCAAATGCCATTAAATGAATGAAATGAGAATATTAAAGATTAGTAATTTTAAGGCAGAATTTCAAGCAGTCTGGATGGACAACTAGTCTTTCTGTGCACTTAGCTTTCTGCATCTCAGGGTTTCTTTTGTATGGTTGCAGGCAATGAACAAGCAGGAAGCTGAATCTCTGGAAATGACGTATAGTGACTCGTTCTCTAATTCTACTGCAGAGGAAGAACCCGAAATGATTGTTGTGGGTGCTGGCATACTCGGTGCAGCTTTTGCAGTTACCATGGCGAGAGAAGGAAGAAAGGTACTACTGATTGAGAGGGATATGAAGGAGCCTGATCAGTTTGCTGGAGAAGTGCTACAGCCAGGTGGTTATGAACTGCTTAAAGAACTGGATCTTGGCGGTAAGCAAATAAACATCTCCAAAGACTAATAACATATGATTGCTATAAGAACACTTTCGGAAACACCATCTAATTAGAAAATGTACAGGTTCACCACTGTTCACGTTAAAGCTTAGAGAGTGAATGTAAAAACACATACAACTTAGATTAAATATATACATATGAGCTTTTGCAGCAAATAAAATTAGATCAGTAAAACATGCTACTAAATCCTTTTGCTGGCCTAGTATATTTGCATAGGTATGTGTGCGCACATGTGTGTACGCATACATGCATGTAAGTGTTTGGCATAGTTTTTTTGTGTCTTTAACTGCACCGTATATAAAACATTTGTTTTTGCCAATTTTACATGTTCCACCCACAATGATTTCCCTCCTATAATTTAATAGTGTATCACCAGGCATTAAGAGAATAGCAGGAACTTCCTGCTTTCCCAGAATACATCTCAAAGGAATTTATCCCAAAGTGGCTGGTGGTCTGAATATTAAAGAAAGTAAACATCTGTGTGAATCAGAAACTTTTGTGCAAAAGATCCTCAGGAAGGTAAAATAAATAAAATCTAACAGATTTCAATAGCAAAACAATAAATAAATTCATGGATCCCCAAATTAAGGAGAAACCAGTGGAGCAGGAACCATCTGATCAGTTGTCATATGAAGATACATTAGAGCCTTCTATAAAAAGACAATACAAATGTTCAGTTGGAGTTGCACAGCAAGGAGAGGAGCAGGAAACTGTGGCAATTCTGACGCAGTCAATCTTGTGGAGTGATAGGACAGTGATTTCCCATATAAAAGAGCAACAAATGACACCAGGATGAAACTGATAAGTATGTGGCACAGGAAGATGCTCTGGAACTTTCTATGGAATGCCTGCAGGAAATGGAGAACAAAGACTGTGCCCTCAATTTAGAAGAAAATGATCTATGAGAAGAGTTGCTTGATTTAATAGAGGTGGACAGACATATTATCATCAATGAAAGAAATAGACCAGAAATCAATAAATCCCAAAAATTTAGAAGTTTGAACACAGTAATTAGGACTGTTCATAGAGATTTGTGCAATATAACAGAAGTAAATAGGTATTACTGTGCCGCGGTGGTGCAGCGGTAGCGTTGTTGCCTCACAGCTAGAGGTTCTCCCATTCGATTCTTGTCTGGAGTGCGGGGAGTGCCTTCTGTGTGGAGTCTGCATGTCCTCCCCGTGGTTGGGTGGGCATTGGAAATACATGCATAAATGGGCGTGCCTTCGTTGAAGGTTGGACTTTGAGCTGGCATCTCGGCGTTCGTGAAAATCTACTGCCAATCATTAGCGGACCAGAGTTCCGCTGTGGCGACCCCTAACCAGGAAAAGCTAAAAGACAAACAACTGTGCAGCTAGTCTTATTACAAAAACAAAGGGTAGCAAGGGAAAGGAAGGGGAGAAATGGAATACCATCATAGAAGTATTGAATAGAGAAAACTGTAAAACAATTAAGACAGGAAATGTCACTGTTAGAAGAGTATAGAAGAGGGAACAGATCAACAAAAATACTCAGAAAGATAAACGTGATAAACGTAATCAGAACAGATCAGGATCTCTTGTGCACTATTGCAAATAGTAAACTGAAAATATCAGCACAGGCAGAAAAACATAAAAGATACACAGAAAAATATAAAGGAAGAGTATAAAATAAGCAATTTTATTTATGATCTAAAAATATTTTATAGAGAATTAAGAAACAAGGCAAAAGGAATTGAAACACCACCAAAATAAGAAGAAATAGATACAGATTGAAGATATATCTATGAAGATTCTGTGGAACATAACAAAGATGCCAAATGTATAGAAGAGGTCGAAGAAAGAATAAGTTCAGATGTACAGGATATAAAGTGGGATGAAGTAGCATCCAGAGAGATTGAAACAAAGTTAAGAAAAGCTCCTGATTGAAAAACCTGAAGCCCAGATGCAGTACCGAACTTCTGGTTAAAAGTATTAACATCTTTACATAAAGATTCAGCCATGAGTAAGAACTATTTATATGCACACCCCGAACAGACACCAGTCTGGTTAACAAGAGGAAAACAATACTCCTACTTAAGAGTGAACCTGCAAGCTATCCTAAAAACTATAGTCCAATAACTTGCCTTCTGACAACGTATAAACTATATACCAGAACTGATGCGGACAGGATTTATAGTCACTTAGAAGAAAACTCAATCATGGCAATAGAACAAAAGGGCAAAAAAAGAAAGTCATATGGAACAAAGGATCACTTGCTGTTAAGTAACGTCATAATGGAGAACTGTAAAAAGGGGGAGAATCTAAGTATCTTATGGATATACTACAAAAAAAGCATTTGACAGTATCCCCCATTCATGGATAAAAGAGGGCTTAAAAATATATAAGATACACCCTACACTGATAGATTACATTACAGTGACCATGAAACAGTGGCAAACCTCTTTGTAGTTAAGTCATGATATATACTTCCAGGGATAAAAATTCAAAGGGGAATATTCTGGGGTGACTCTCTGTCACCGCTTTTCTTTTGTCTTGCCCTTAACCCATTAAGCTGTCTACTTAACAGATTAGGTCATGGCTACAAACTGGGTCCCAGGAAACAACAAAGAGTAAAGACTTTGCATCTTCTTTTTGTAAATGGTTTAAAACTGTATAGTTCATCAGATGAGGAACTGAAAGCACAACTGCAAATGGTCAAAACTTTTTCAGATGATATAAGAATATCGTTTAGTCTTGATAAATGTGCAAAAGCAACCTTTAAAGCGCAGAAGCTGCAGCACCAAGAAAACAGTTTGGGAAAGGAATGTGATATAAAAGAACTTAAGGAAGATGGAGTGTATAAATATTTGGGAATTGATGAAGGATCAACAATAAAACATGAACAATGCAAATAAAATTTAGCAAGGAATATTTTAGAAGACTAAAATTAGTACTGAAAACAATGTTGACATCTAGGAACAAAGTCCAAGCTATAAACCAATTTGCTCTTCCTGTCCTAACTTACACTGTTGAAGTGACTGACCGGCCCCAAAAGATATTGCACAGGTTGGACAGGTAAACAAGGAGGATGCTTAATCATTAAATGATTTATAAAAATCAGTGTATACCAACACTATATATTCCCTATTCTGAAGGAGGTATGGGCCTCCTCGAAACTGATTACATGTATAGATCTGCAATCGTGGGACTGCATACATATCTGCTGACCTCACAAGTCCCAAACATAGTCAAAGTTTTGAAACATGAAGAGAATAAGTCTAAGATGATTCCCTGCTTAGTTTAGCAGAAGCATATTGACATCAAGCAGGAACGGAAATCAAACTAGAAGTAGTTACAAATCAGGCAACAACTGAATGTGCCAAAAAACAAAAGAAGAATACAAGGTGAAGGATCAGATGAGAAGGCAAAAAATGTGGGAAATGCATAAATATAGTTGCAAGTATAGAAAATGCTTGGAACAACCTTATGTTGATCAGGATCAACTGCAGGAATGGTTAAGGAGAGGTGAATTTAAATGAAAAGATGAAAGATTATTACTGGCTGCCCAAGACAGTGGACTACGTACATGTTAGTTTATAAAGTCCATTGAACATGGGGAGAAACAGACAAATGTAGGTTTTGTAAAAACAGAAATGTGACAAGACTGTTGCATTGGGGATTGTGCAAACATTATAATACTGAAGTAGCTGAAAATCACTGGGAACTTGAGCCACAAAGCATCATAGAAAATGATGAAGTTTATATCACATGGGATCACCCATTACCAACACTTCAAAAAATAGATGCAAGAAAACCAGATATGGTAGTCCATGAAAAGAAGATGAAAGTAGCATTAATCATTGAAATTACTACACCCAGTGACTATAGTGTCTTATGTACAGATAGACACAAAGTCATAAAATACCTTTGCAGGCAGAAACGAGAGCAACATGGAAGAAGGCTACCCAGACAGTTCCAATAATAGTGGGAGCAACAGGTCTTATAAAAAAATCTACAATCATACTTCAGTATGTTACCAATACATATAACCCTTTATGAATTGCAGAAGGAGTCATTACTGGGCACATTGCAGGTGCTGCAAAGAGCATTTCTGGCTAACATCAAAGACTGAAACAATACTAATTTCATGAACTTTAATCATGCTTTCACTTAGGAATGGGGTCCATTCCCATCATGGTAATAGAAACCCAAAAGACTTCGAGAAATTAAAAAAAAAACTGAGCTGTGTGTCATGGCTTAACCTGGCTGGGGATGAACTAGAAGCAGTACAGGTGAGAAGGCTTATAGAAACTTTGCACATTATTATTCTTTGAGGTGCTATCCACCCATGGCATGTATAAGGGCAGAATGCAACACACCAGTGGTTTCAAACTCTGGCTGAATAACTGCTACAGGTCACATGACTTTAGCATCAATGAGGGCGAGGAATACATTTTAAGGTATGCAACCTTGTACTGGCATGATCACTCCATCTGTTCCTGAGGGAAGCCAGGTTCCTACAGGACCTTAAGTAATAGATGAAGCTGTTTCATTAATAAGAAGTTAAACTTAGCCAAACTGGGAGGCAGAGAAAATCAGAGAAATATCAATGTCTCCTATCAGGGTAATTATTGGTGTTCACCTTGTAGAATACTTTATGGAAATGGGTAAAACAATGGGAAGAAATGCACACTCAGTTAAAGCACAGATGAAGCAAAACAGGCAAGATGAATGTAGAATGGATAGCAATGGCTACCAATCGCACAAACTAGCAAAACTGACCTTATCTGCTTGTTCCAAGATGTAGATGGATAAATCCATCACTATGACCCAGATCACTTAGGATACACTGGAGCTACTGTGGAAGAGTCCGAGTGAGCAGTTGATGGTGGCTGACCAATCAGGGAAGGGGTGGGGTTACCTAGTCTGTCATAGTTCCAGCACCAGTATGACAAGTAGCAATTAGGCCAGAGATGTGTACAGGTCTGCCAAACCTTTTATGTATGGCAGCTTCTGTTATGAGCATATGTAGGAGCATGCATGTGTACTGGGGAAGACATAGCAATGAATTAAACCAGACAAGAGGAAATACTCTCATGGCTGCCAAGATGAAGGCCACTCTCACCTGGTGATGGGAAGGAACAAGCTTGCTTAGTGGTGGTTAAATAAATGCAAGCAATGGGAATGGGGAAAATCATATAAAAGTTATTTGATCATGTACCTTTGGAGTAAGAATGGTATATTATATTGTGACAGTGTGAGAAGTATGATATATATGCATAAACATGAGTTAGAAGCAAACATGCCAGAATACACAATATATAGAAGGAATAGAGAGGATAAACAATGAAGGAGATATCACTATGTATTCACGAGGAGATCAAAGCAACAAAGCAAATGAGTAAACAAGAAGGTGTGGAACACTATAGATCACTCTAACAAATGAGTAAACAAGAAGGTGTAGAACATTACAAAACACTCTAACAAATGAGTAAACAAGGTGTAGAACACTATAGCTCACTCTAACAAATGAGTAAACAAGAAGGTGTGGAGCACTATAGCTCACTCTGACAAATGAGTAAACAAGAAGGTGTAGAACATTATAGAACACTCAAACAAATGAGTAAATAAGAAGGTGTAGAACACTATAGCTCACTCTAACAAATGAGTAAACAAGAAGATGTAGATAGAACACTATAGATCACTCTAACAAATGAGTAAACAAGAAGGTGTAGATAGAACACTATAGAACACTCTAACAAATGAGTAAACAAGAAGGTGTAGAACACTATAGATCACTCTAACAAATGAGTAAACAAGAAGGTGTGGAACACTATAGATCACTCTAACAAATGAGTAAACAAGAAGGTGTAGAACATTACAAAACACTCTAACAAATGAGTAAACAAGGTGTAGAACACTATAGCTCACTCTAACAAATGAGTAAACAAGAAGGTGTGGAGCACTATAGCTCACTCTGACAAATGAGTAAACAAGAAGGTGTAGAACATTATAGAACACTCAAACAAATGAGTAAATAAGAAGGTGTAGAACACTATAGCTCACTCTAACAAATGAGTAAACAAGAAGATGTAGATAGAACACTATAGATCACTCTAACAAATGAGTAAACAAGAAGGTGTAGATAGAACACTATAGAACACTCTAACAAATGAGTAAACAAGAAGGTGTAGAACACTATAGATCACTCTAACAAATGAGTAAACAAGAAGATGTAGATAGAACACTATAGATCACTCTAACAAATGAGTAAACAAGAAGGTGTAGATAGAACACTATAGAACACTCTAACAAATGAGTAAACAAGAAGGTGTAGAACACTATAGATCACTCTAACAAATGAGTAAACAAGAAGATGTAGATAGAACACTATAGATCACTCTAACAAATGAGTAAACAAGAAGGTGTAGATAGAACACTATAGAACACTCTAACAAATGAGTAAACAAGAAGGTGTAGAACACTATAGATCACTCTAACAAATGAGTAAACAAGAAGGTGTGGAACACTATAGATCACTCTAACAAATGAGTAAACAAGAAGGTGTAGAACATTACAAAACACTCTAACAAATGAGTAAACAAGGTGTAGAACACTATAGCTCACTCTAACAAATGAGTAAACAAGAAGGTGTGGAGCACTATAGCTCACTCTGACAAATGAGTAAACAAGAAGGTGTAGAACATTATAGAACACTCAAACAAATGAGTAAATAAGAAGGTGTAGAACACTATAGCTCACTCTAACAAATGAGTAAACAAGAAGGTGTAGAACACTATAGATCACTCTAACAAATGAGTAAACAAGAAGATGTAGATAGAACACTATAGATCACTCTAACAAATGAGTAAACAAGAAGGTGTAGATAGAACACTATAGAACACTCTAACAAATGAGTAAACAAGAAGGTGTAGAACACTATAGATCACTCTAACAAATGAGTAAACACAAAGGTGTAGAACACTATAGAACACTCTAACAAATGATTAAACAAGAAGGTGTAGAACACTATAGAACACTCTAACAAATGAGTAAAAAGAAGATGTAGAACACTATAGATCACTCTAACAAATGAGTAAACAAGAAGGTGTAGAACACTATAGAGCACTCTAACAAATGAGTAAACAAGAAGGTGTAGAACACTATAGATCACGCTAACAAATGAGTAAACAAGAAGGTGTAGAACACTATAGATCACGCTAACAAATGAGTAAACAAGAAGGTGTAGAACACTATAGAACACTCTAACAAATGAGTAAACAAGAAGGTGTAGAACACTATAGAACACTCTAACAAATGAGTAAACAAGGAGGTGGAGAACACCTTGCATTACCCTAAGGAATTAGTAAACAAGGAGGTGGGGAACACTGTGTATCTAACAAATGAGTAAACAAGAAGGTGTAGATAGAACACTATAGATAACTCTAACAAATGAGTAAACAAGAAGGTGTAGAACACTATAGAACACTCTAACAAATGAGTAAACAAGGAGGTGGAGCACACCTTGCATTACCCTAAGGAATTAGTAAACAAGGAGGTGGGGAACACTGTGTATCACTCAAACAAATCAATAAACAATGAGGTGGGAAACACTGAGGATCACTCTAACAAATCAGTAAACACGGTGGTGGGTAACACTGTAAACAAGGAGTTGGGGAACTACTGAGGATGATTCTAACAAATCAGTAAACAAGCAGGTCTGAAATACTGTGGAAAACATTGCAGACTGGAAATGGCAGCACAGTTTCCATGGTGGTTATGTGCAGCAACTATGTTTAAGATGATGCAAAAGACAGTAAAGTGATGGAACAATATATGGGATTCAAATGCATTGGGTTCTAGGGAACATGGTTCGTATGCATTAGAAATGTGTATTTATAATTCAAAAACACTGTTACCCAGTAAGGTAAGTCTCTGTAGGTCATGTTACATAATCTGTAGCCACAGTACTTGGTGTATGAAGCTCTGCAAATTATCACCCTCCTCAAGACGAGTCTGCAGTGATGCAATAACCTGTGCCAGTGATGGTCCCCGCAATGTAAATTATAGGATGAGATCTGAGGATTGTGAAGCCTGTGTGATTAACTGATCCCCTTTCTCTGTTGATGTGTTGCTCAGCTTATAAAGCTAAGAAACAACATCATTGCATATATAAAAAATAAAAATGTAAAAATACTTTTGCATGATTGGAAAAATCCTGCCAGTTATGATGATCTCCACTGTGCAGGCAAACCTACTACACCAACTTCAAATGTTCCTGCCTACAGAAATCATTCAATGATACCACAGCCAATGGGAGACATACACCAAGTACACATTTACATACATGAAAATAAGGAGCAGTATGCATGCATGCCTAAGTATCCTTTTGTTTTATGAATGACTCTTATGCAGGTGCATATATTAGTGGGAAAATGCCTTATCTACCTTTATTGACCAGCAGGGACATGAGACAATGAACATAACAGTACAATAATATATAGCATTGTGTCCATTACTTAATATGCAGTAGACACAGCAGTTGCTCTCTTTCATCTATTGTCTTTGCAATAGTGTACTACTGTTTATAGATGCACATTTGTATACATTGTACACTGGCATGCAATGTGCTGTAACATTAGCATAATTCACTTCTTCGGCCTCATATTGACTTCTGCATTATGTATTACATCATTGACCACAGCAGTTGTACACCATGGCATACAGTGTATATGAATCCCATGGCCGATTCCTAGGATAATATTACAGCAATTTACTGGAATACATTTCTGCAGTTACTCTTAAGGGCACTAAAATTCTTGATACTGTACATGGGGCAAACTTTAGCCAGGTAATAAAACAAATTTAATTAAGAGACAGTGGCATTGGACCTGATGTTTGGTGGATCTAGAAATGGGCAGATGTGATAATATGCTCAGCATGGCAAATGAGAGTTTCAGATTTAAGGGAAAAAAATAAAAAAATGGGGTGAAAGCAAAGCATAAGTAACAAAAGAAATATATAAAAATGTCATCACAGAAGCAACAAAGGAATGAGGAAAACATAACCAGTTCAGTTAAGAAAGGGGATAAAACATTTATATATACACAAGGCAAGTAACAAGAAAAAAATGGAAGAACAATGAAACTTAACAAGTTAGATAGGAAATGAGCAGAAATGGATATTTACAAAGCAAAACTCCTAAAGGAATACTCTGTGGTAGAAACCCCCAAACATTGAAAACACACACACAAAAAAAACACCCAAATACAACACAAATTGCTCTATGTAGGGGGGCAAGCCCCCCTGCACCCCCCCACACCCCCGCTACTTAAATATACCAACTCCGAGATTGCACTACATTGCTGTAAATGGAAATCTCCCCTTACAGAGATTTCCGTTTACATGCACGATTACTTTCACTTTCGACATTTTCGTGCCAACAATATCAGCTTCAATATTGTCGGCCTTTGACAGGGTGAAGTAGACCCAATACTGCTAATGACCATTTTCAACAAATAACAGGAAGAAAGTAATATACCTGAAGAATAGAGGAAGTCATATGTGATTCCCCTTCACAAGACAGGAAGCATGACCTAGCTTAAAACTATTATTTTGATCTCAATAATAGAAAAACATCATGAAATCAAAGCTATTGAAATAAATGTAGCATATCTAGAAGCAGGTGGGACAGTGTACCCAAGGTATCATGGGTACACATTCACAAGGGTTATGTCAGACAATTCTAATAGTGTTCAGACACAACCCATCCTCTTTTTTTTTGTGCAGCAGTTAGCATTGTCGCCTCACAGCAAGAGGTTCTCCCATTTGATTCTAAGCTGGAGCACTTTCTGTGTGGAGTTTGCATGTCCTCCCCATGGTTGAGTGACGATAAAGACATGTAGGTAGGTGTATGCATGAATGGGTGTGCCTTCTTTGAAGTTTGGGCATCGGGCTGGCAACTCGGCACCGTAAAAATCCACTGCCAATCATTAGCGGACCGGAGTTCCGCTGTGGCGACCCCACAGCTGAAAGACATTACTTTTTTCCTGACATGTCTATTATATATTATAAATGATCTATTAGTAAAGATGCATGGCCTGGTACCTCAAAGTTCAGTGACAAGTGTATTAGACTGCACTCACACAAGCAAACATGCACACATACACACACATACACCACAGAATGTTATAGGCATGACTGGGTCCTCTAGACATTCTGCCTCAGCCCCAGCTTCCATTCTCTGCTATACCACTACTTTTCAATAAAGATAAATGAAGGTTCTTTTTTCAACCCTTTTGCTGGCATGTGTATGTTCCATATGTTGTGTCCATTCACTGTTGCCCTGGTCTGTGAGACATGCATGTCCCCACCACAGTCCTTGTCAATCTGTCCCAGTATTAGAATGACCATCTTGCATGCATTTGCCACTAGATATAACTTAATGCCTCCTGACCTGTTTGGATTGGGGTCTCTTGAAACAATATGATGTCTCTGCTCCACATTCTTCCTATGTTGGAGCATCCACATATCATTAACAATCTTCGGAATCTTCCCATCTGCCCACTGTCCTGTCACAGTCCATTTATTCTACTTATTGGGAGATCATCAATTCTCAGAATTCCTACTATTTAAATACTGGTTGCATTACACCACAGCTTTAGCTATTTTCAGTATGCAAAACATATATACGACACACTGTTTTATAGAACTGCATTACGAAGCATGTTTGTAACAAATGACCAGTGATACCAGCATTGTTTTTGTCTCTTTCTAAGTGGCTAATACACCTGAGTACTCTCTAGCCATACCTTGTTTCAACTTGGATAATGTCAACCTGCTCAAAAAGTTAATTTTATAAAACAAATATGAAAATAAACCTGGGAACATCTATGTCTCATTCCTTTTCTTACAAAAATCCAGGCCATGATATAATAATTTTATAGCAGAAAAATATGCTAATACAGTCAGTTTATAAAAAAAATTTCCATAATTTTGCATAACTAGCATACTTAAAATCCTTTAAAAAACTTTCACCTGTCCTGTCATATCTTCATAAAATAAGCCTACTAAAACACATAAACATACAGCCATATACCTCCATTTAACTCCAGACAACTGACAAATATCTAGAACATCAGGTAACTTATTGTCTAGTCTGCTTGTAATAATTTTCATAGCCAATTTAAAATTTGTATTCAAAATAACAAAGACCTTCCATCTTTTAAATTTTATGGACATACACCTTTTAAAAAGCCAATCCATCCTACTTTAAAATTTTCACTTTCCTGTGCTAATATCTTCCAGTATATGTATTCATTTTTTACATGTAATTTCTCATATTTTTTATCTTTCCATTGGAAGCCCACAGATGTATGACATTTTTTTTGTTTTCCATTTTTATAACACTAGTCACTTCTTCCTTTGTTTATAGGGGCATTCAGGAACATTCCAATCTACAACTACCACTAGTGAAATAGTCTGACTCAAAAAGCCTTTATATTGATAACTAAATTCCCATGTTCACCTCCAAACCTTTGCATAAACATATTTTTCATAATTACAGTCTTCAAAAAGACATCCTACCATTTTTACTAACTTGCCACTGGGAGGAGGTAAAGCACAATATTATGCAGTACTTATCTGTGACATGATGTCTTCAGTAATCGACAATTAAGTGAGAGCAAGCAGTACTGGGTGCATACTGCTTTAAATTTTGTGACTGGGGCTCTTCACATTTTAGATCATTTAGTAATCATACAGTATTTTACGTATCTCCACCTTTTCATCTGAGATTGTCATCATTTGCGCCTTTACTTATATGTCTGTCTCAACGTGAATTATTGTGACTCTTTCCTGACAAATATGTGTGCTTTCCGCTCCTTGCACTCATTCTACCCTCTGTTCTCCACTTCCCAGACAACTATAGAATGAATACAGACAGCAGGGACTTCTGTACAGGCAGAAGCAATAATTTTACTGTACTCTAAAGTCTTGATGATACCATTCTTAGCATGAAAAATAGGACAAGCATCTTAATTTCTTTGATCAAGAATTCTGGAGAAAACAAGTAATGAGGGGACAAAAGCTGAAAATCAGGGACAATTTCTTAAATATTATTCGAATTCACAAAAAATGATTGCAACATTGACATGGATGTTAAGGGGTTCACCTTGAGAGTAAAGCTTGAAAAGTGAATCTTGGCACCCAATGTTATCATAAAATTCACATGATGATGAAAGTATAACACTAAATATCTGAGACGAGACCATGACCATGCAAAGGGGGGAATCCAGACCCTCATCCTTCAGTCTCAGTCTGTGAGTTGGCCACAAATATCTCTGTGTTGACTTAGTTGAGACACTGCCCAGAAATGATATCAAAGCTTTTCAGTAATCCAGCTTCCACCTATCTGAGTGAGATCCTTGCTTGGGTTCTGTGTAAGGACTAAACAATCATTCATAAGTACAGCCCTTACTATCCCACACATGGATTGCCCATAAATGGATCTAGTCTGCTGAAGAAACCTATTTAGGGGTTATACAGTCAAAAGAAAAAAGAATGAGAAAATTGACAATCCTAGCAAGTGCCCTTGTGCAAACTAAAGGAACTAGACAATAAACCATTACTTAAACATATATTTGAGGAGGGAGGCTTCATTGCAAGATAATCACAGATTGGGTGGCTATCTTCAAAGAACTATCTCTAACCAAGTTGAAAATCTTCTCAAAGTCAATTAAAAGCACCAGAGCAGGCTCAACTATTCCTTGCAGTCTTGACATAAAGGAGAACTGTCCTTAAGAGATCCTCAATTTTCCAAATTAGTACAAACCCAGCCTGTGTGGGAAAGATACATTTTGATAGAAGAGATTTAATCAGCTGTGCTAGGACTTTAATATATACATAAAGTTGCACATTAATAAGAGAAACCAGGCAAGGGTTTGCAACCAGTGACCACTAAGGAATCTTTCCTGGGTTTAGGGATAACCATTATTATGGTAGATGTACAAGAGAAGGTTAATCATCCTGTAAGTCTGAAAAGATCTAAAAATATTCAACAACCCATGGAAAATTAGATACAAGGCTTTTATACAGTTACCCCATCCAGGTCACAGGCTTCACCACAAGGCATACCATCTATCACCTTGCACATCTCCCCTTGAGAAATTGTAGAGAGAACTCTACTCCACTTTTCCTGTGACAGTTTAAGAGGATTCAGTTTGTCAAAGAATTCACTCATCTTACTCTCCCAATCATCAAGCAAAGGACTTCTAAGTAAAGTTGCTCATAGAAGTGATGGGGCTCTGCATTAATTCATATTTCCCCAGTGAGCATAACCGGTTTGCCAGTCACCTTGACCCCTGCTATGGATATCTGTTGCCTGCAAGACTTGACCTTTTGTCCAGAAACTTGCCAGGCATTTCACCATCAGGCTAAGCCCTCATTTCAGTTGTTTCTAAATACAGCTGTAGGATTTTTGCAACATATTACATGTACACTTGACGATTTGTCAATTTCAAATTTGAACCCATCATGTGATATATTGAGTATTGAGATATTTCATTTGGAACCCCATGAATAAAGGATATAACAGGAGCTCTTCAAAACAAAATAACTGCCTGGGACAGGTGGACCCGTCAGCACAAGGATAATGCAGGACTGCAGGTAAAATTTAAGATTAATGTCCACTATCATGCTTAATAATTTGCTGCGAGAAGTGACTTCAATTGTTGCATTATTAACATAGAAGATTTTATTTATTTTTTCCATGAAAGAGGATTTGCAGAAAAAAAGAAGTATTTTGTGGGGTCGGACAGGGGGGGTCAGGGGGTGGGACTGGGCAGGGTGGGGGGTTGACCCAAATGATGCAACATATGCGCACCACCCCCCTTTTGCTTACAAAAAAGCCCTGCATATAAACAATTGTACAATTAACAAGTGTACAATTTATAACATAGCTTCAAGGAAATAACAGTATGCAAAAAAGGTATAACACATAATAAACAGAAAAAAAACCTTAGATAAACAAAATTTATAGATTACATACATATACATACATACATAATCCATTTTTTTTCCAGAGAGAGCCCTTGTACCCATCAATTACAACACATTTATTAAAGATGTATGCTTCGTAACTCTGTTTAAAAAGTGGCCACAGTAAAGTGTTTCTCCATGCTTTAAATAATTGCACACTGGCTCTGCAAATATAGAATAAAGCCTCTGTAACATTAGCAAATCCCAGCAAGGACAGTCACTTCCATCCACAGATAACCCCACACAAATTATCCACACTAATTTGTTGAGTGTGCACAAATCTGGTTTTTGATTGTGGTAACAAATATGACCAAAGCAACACATTTAGGCTTTTTTTCATACAAACAGTAACCACAGTATACCCTTTGAATTTTCTTCACATACATACACATTAGTTTAGCAGTGCCAGAATAATGAATAACTTGAGCAAATGGCACCAGGATCAGTCACTTATATTCATGAAGAACTCTCATAACCAGCAGTTATAACTACTTTGTTGACCTGAATTTCTATACTTCTGATATCTGACTGTATATAGAGCAAGAGAAATATATACAGTGGATATAAAAAGTTTACATACCCCTGTTAAAAATGTCAGTTTTTTTGTGATATAAAAAAATGAGACCACAATAAATCATATCAAAACTTTTCCCACCTTTAGTGTGACCTATACCCTGTACAATTCAATTGAAAAACAAACAAATCTGTCAGGGGAAAATATACAAAATAAAAAATGTACAATGAGCTGGTAGCATAAGTGTACATACCCTTAAACTAATACTTTTTTAAAGCACCTTTTGATTTAATTACAGCATTCAAGTCTTCTTGGGTAGAAGTCTATTAGCATGGTACATCTTGACTTGGCAATATTTGCCCACTATTCCTTGCAAAAGTCAGATTGTGAGGGCATCTCTTGTGCACAGCTCTCTTCAGGTCACCCCACAGATTTTCTATTGGATTTAGGTCTGGACTCTGGCTGAGCCATTCTAAAACAAATTTTCTTCTGGTGAAGTCATTCTTTTGTAGATTTGGATGTATGCTTGGGGTCATTGTCATGTTGAAAGGTGAAATTCCTCTTCATCTTCAGCTTTCTAGCAGATGCCTGAAGGCTTTTGGCCAAAAGTGACTGATATTTGGAAATGTTAATAGTTCCCTCCACCTTGACTAAAGCCCCAGTTCCAGCCGAAGAAAAGCAACCCCAAAGCATGATACTGCCACCACCATGCTTCACCGTGGGGATGTTTTTCTTTTGGTGATGCAAAGTGTTGTTTTTGTGCCAAACGTACCTTTTGGAATTGTGGCCAAAAAGTTCAACCTTGATCTCATCAGACTATAACACATTTTCCCACATACTTTTGGGAGACTTGATGTATTATTTTGCATTTTTAGCTGGGCCTGGATGTTTTTCTGTTTAAGAAAAGGCTTCCGTCTTGCAACCCTACCCCATAGCCCAGACATACAGAGAATACAGGAGATTGTTGTCATATGTAGTATGCAACCAGTACTTGCCAGAAATTCTTGCAGCTCCTTCAGTGTTGCTGTAGGTCTCTTGGCAGCCTCCCTGACAAGTTTTCATCTTGTCTTATCATCAATTTTGGAGGGACGTCCCGTTCTTTGCAACATCATTGTTGTCCCATATTTTCTCCACTTTTTGATGACTGTCTTCACTGTGTTCCATGGTATATCCAATGCTGTGGAATTTTTTTGTACCCTTCTTCTGACTGATACCTTTAAACAATGAGATCCCTTTGATGCTTTGTAAGCTCTCTGTGAACAATGGCTTTTGCTGTAGCAGGGAACTGAGTAAATGTCAGGAAAAATCCTACTAGGACAGCTGAACTTTATTTGAGGTTAATCAGAGTCTCTTTAATTGATGGCAGGTGTGTATCCAAGATGGCTGAATGCTGTAATTAAATCAAAAGGTGCTTCAACAATATATTAGTTTAAGGGTGTGCACACATGCAACTAGCTTATTGTACATTTTTATTTTTTTATATTTTTTCCCCTAACAGATTTGTTTTTCAATTGAATTGTACAGGTTATAGGTCACATTAAAGGTGGGAAAAGTTTTGAAATGATTTATTGTGGTTTCATTTTTTATATCGCAAAAAATGGCATTTTAACAGGGGTGTGTAAACTGTTTATATCCACTGTAGATTTATCTATATAGATAGATATAAATATATATTACATGTTCTGTCCTCCCTTACACATTTGCACGTAGACACACACACACACACACACACACACACACACACACACACACACACACACACACACACACACACATACACACACACATTCACTCACTCACACCAATTGCAGTTACTTTCTTGAATCAGTACTGCAAAGATGTCAGACTACAATCACATTAATCAATAAATACATAATAATGCCTCAATAATGCATTTCAGCTTACCATTTTTAGAATCATACAGTGTGACCATTTTTCAACATTTTATCAGATAATTTTTCTCAATCAGAGAGAAAGCTAAAAATAATTGTGAAGGTGGTACAAAACACCGAAAGCAGGTGTATATAAGTTGTAAGTAGGACAAATTTTGCACTAGTGTGTGTGTTCTTTGAAAGAATATGAAGTCTAAAACTCAAGTGACTTTCATTGTTTAGTGGCTAGATACCTCAATCATTTCCCATAAAACTCCTTTTTTGAAGAACATAACAACAATGTGAGGGAAACTGGAAACATTCTATGAAATCTGACACAGTTGCAATCCCCAACTGTGCATAGACACAAACACTCACACAAGCACCCACCATTTTCAACTACTGGCATGAATGTGTCCACCTCAGATATCTGACTACAATCAAATGAAAGAATCAGGACATAAAAAGGTATGGTAAATTACTTCAGCTCATTGCACTCTACTAAAATTCCACTTCTATGCATACAAAGACACACACACACACACACACACACACACACACACACACACACACACATTCACTCACTTACATCAATTACAGTTTCTTTCTTGAATCAGTACAGCAAAGATGTCAGATTACAATCACATTAATCAATACATACATAAATAATACCTCAATAATGCATTTCAGCTTACCACTTTTAGAATCATACAGTGTGACCATTTCTCAACATTTTAGCATAAAAATCAGAGAGAAAGCTAAAAATAAGTGGGAAGGTGGGACAAAAGACCAAAAGCAGGGACAGATTTTAAATGTTGCCCTTATATAAGTTGTAAGTAGGACAAATTTTCTGTTAGCATGTGTTCTTTGAAAGAATATGAAGTCTAAAACTCAAGTGACTTTCATTGTTTAGTGGCTAGAATCCTCAAACGTTTGCCAGAAAACTTCTTTTTTGAAGAACATAACAATGTGAGGGAAACTGGAAACATTCTATGAAATCTGGCACAGTTGCAACCCCCCCCAACTGTGCATGAACACAAACACTCACACAAGCACCCACCATTTTCAACTGCTGGCATGAATGTGTCCACCTCAGATATCGGACTACAATCAAATGAAAGAATCAGGACATAAAAAGCTATGGTAATTTACTTCAGCTCATTGCACTCTACTAAAATTCCACTTATATGCATACACACACACACACACACACACACACACACACACACACACACACACACACACACACACACACACACACACACACACACAGTGAGGTATTTACTTAAATAAATATGGCTGTCGTTACCAGTATTCTTCAAGTTTACCTTCAGTGAACTTCTGCAAATTTTAGAAGCATGACTTCTGAAATAAGTAGTGTCTTAAGAGTTTTTATCCAAAATGTAGATGCTACTTATTAAAGAAACCATCTGACCTTGTTGCGGGCACTAAAATAACACCTCTGCTATCCCTGCTCGGAGAAATTTGTATAAGCCAGTAAGGAGCAGAATGAATGACTGTAAACTTCTGTAGCATTCACATGGTGCTGGGAGAAGATATTTCAGTGGTGCAGCTATGTAGAATGGCATTGATGAATTTTATAATATATTTTTAAATAAAATTAACGTTTATGACCTTGAAATGAAGATGTAATCAAATAATTTAGGTGACACTATATGTATGTGAACATGATTTACAATAGAAGATCCCTGCCTGCTGATACAAGAAGAACAAACAGGAACATCTTTAGCATCAGAGTTAGTTTAAAGCTTTTTTATTTATTTATTTTTCTAATACAAAGGTATATTTTATTTTGCAGAGCACTTACATATCACATACTAAGCTATACACTATTTTTAGAGATTTATTTATTTTTGTTTATTTATCATAGGATTATAGGAGGTTACTAGGCTATCTACCTGGAGGTTATTTTAAGCCTAGCCATTTCATCCCAATGTAATACCATAGATACTCTACTCAATACCCAGGATTGTATTTAGTAATGACTGCCCATGTTCAGGAAGGTTGTGGGCGCTATCCTTCATTAAGAATTTACGGTGCCCCATCCACTCATCCAGGTTCCTTTTGAACAGTGTCATAGAGGTGCTCTGCTTTACATGAATTGGCAGCCTATTCCAAAGACATGGCAGTCACTGGGAGACAAATCTGTCACTCCAGCATGTCCTTTTCAAGTCGCAGGCCATATTTAGGTCCCTGGAATGGATAGCTCTAGTCCTGTGTGATTTACAGATATGCAGCAAATTCATTAGGTTTGGGTCGGAGATTGCTTTGTAAGCCAGGCATAAGTCTCCCCTAAGATGTTTATATGCTACTGAGTATAGTGACAGGGACTTTAGTCGGTCTGTGTAAGGCACATGATGGAGTATCTTGCTCCTCTTGGTTAAAAACCTCTGAGGTCTCTCCAATTGCTTCAGGTGCTTTCTACGGTACATGTTGAAAGGGGCATTATACTAATTATGGACCTGATTTGTGACGAGTGTAGAGGGGTTATAACCCCCTTTGCTCTAGAGGCAATGCCATTGCTAATCAAGTGTGCTACATAGAAAGCCTTCCTTGCTACAGTAGACACATGGTGGTCAAAGTTAAGGTCGCAGTCTACTTGTGATCCCAAATCTCTTACCACTTCGTAGGTGCATAGGGTATTGTTAATTTGATAGTGTGAAGGGAAATTGTTTTTACTGAATGGAATAATGATGCATTTCTTGGCATTCAGTTTGAGACTGTGACTAAGACATCAGTCATTGGTCTGCTTAAGACCCTACTGAAGTATACTGACATAATTTGGTGATTCAATAATTGCATCCAGTTTGCAGTTATCTGCAAACTTGGTCAGCCACAGCCCATTAGTTTTGGCCTGAACTTCTGAGAAGTATATACCAAACAGTAGGGGCCCAGCACTGACCCTTGTGGCACCCCACTGGTGACAAGCCTGCTGGTTGATGTGGAGTCACCCACTTTGATAATGTGTGACTGGTTTATGAGCCAGTTGGCAACCCATTTTACAACAAAAGGGTTTATATTCAGTTTGCTAAGTTTATCGGTAATGCCCAAGTGTGGAATTGTATGAAAGGTCTTTGCCAAGTTGAGGCATGCTGTGTGCATAGATTTGCCCTCATCAATGGTACTGGTCACATTTCTGAAGAAATTCACCAGGTTTAACAGGTAGGATCTGCCCTTGACAAAGCTGAATTGCGTCAGGTCCAGGGTGTGGAGGTTGCCTATGTCTTTATTTATGAGGTCCATGATGATACACTACATGGCTTTACAAATGAGGCTGGTCAGACATATGGGTCTATAATTCCCCGGGTCTGTTGCTAAGCCACTTTTGTGGAGGGAAATAACTGCTGCTGTACTCCATTCTACAGGAACAAACCCATTGATTAGGCTGTGATTGAACAGGGTACTTAACGGTGATGCCAGTTCATGTTTTAGTTTGTTTAGAAGATGCCAGCTGGTCCCACAGAGGCTCTGTTTTTTGGCTTAGACAAGGCTTTAATGACCTGCTCTTCGGATATCTAGGGTGGGGGGGGCAAGGTTTGTGACAGATTTGGAAGGGATAAGGGAGAGAAACTTTCACCAAATCTGTCCACTAGCAGGTTTGCTATCTCTGCGGGATTAGTGTGTGTATGATCATTTGTTAACTGGGTTAGTTCCACTAGGCTAGTAACCTCTTTTCAGGGGAATCAGGGAAATCCCAATATAGCATTTATACTACTAAGGGAAATTTAGCCAGGCATCGCATCAGGGAACTTCCTTTTCTCATTTCAATAGATGCCATGGGATCTTTTACATCCACTTTAGCTGCCAGAGCAGATGAGGCCTTGGTTTAACATCTCATCTGAAGGACAGCACACTCAGAAGTGCATCTCCCCCTCCCCCCATGCTACACTACAGTGGCAGCAGTAAATCTACCTGTTGTGGGAATAGAACTCACAGTGTTCCGCACAAAAGACAAGTGTGCCACATGTTGTGCCAATGACACTGATAATAGTTGAGATAGTATGACTTCAAGATGTTGATGAGTGTATTGTCTCAGGAATAAAATAAATTCTACGATTTCGATGAGTATGTTCTTATAGGCTACATGGCAACTCAGATGTCCTGCAGAGTATTCTCAGGTAGAAAGCACTGAGTTAAGCTGGAATGGACTTTTCCAAGCTGTTTAACACAGAACAGTGAAATCAGAGGGACATGAACTGCTGGAGGAGGCAGGAGTCGAGTTCAAAGAATCTGGTCAGAATATGATTATAATATATTGTCTAGTATCTGTTACTATTCCTGCTTTCTTCTTTCCTCATTTATAGTTCATCATATAGGCACATCCATAAGTATCTCATAAAGTTAATAGCACTAAACAGAGGCTTAAATATTTAGCAGAAATTCTATTGCTGTTAGTTAAGATGGAATTTGAGATTACTTACTAGTAATTAGCATGTGCTACAAACTAGTAACAAGTCATATGTAGCACATTCAGGTTGTCTTCTGCTACTTGTAATTTATACTCTACCATTTTATGTTTACTCTTGTCAGTCAGATGGTTACTTATTTAGATAATCTGCTGTTAGTGTTTTCATTATTGCATTATTCTATTGCAGTGCCTTCAATAAATGAAAGTCAGTTTAATTATTTGGTACCAAATTATTTAGTGATTAAAGTCAAATCTAAAATTATCAGTGTTTATCTTATTTCAGTTTATTTTGTGTTAAATGTGGAGCATGAGATGGGACAGAAAACAGAAGCCTTATATATGTAATGCAATATATTTTACTGTAGCATGCTGTTCCTCTCTAAGTATCAGTCTGAATGTATACAGTTAAAAGTTCGGTTTTCAGGACTCAAGTAGAAAAGTCTTATTATTTCTATCTTGGATGTATTAAATTACAGGACATATTTTCATTGTCTATTATACCAGGTACACATGATGTCTTGTTTGGGAATAATAAGGTAAGAATGCCACAACCATATATAGCAAATGAATTACCAATGCTGGATTAGTGCAAACTAATTTGTAAAGCTCACCAACATTATATACATCACTACAAGTGTCCTGGATGTATTCAAGTCTAGGATTTGTATGAAGTAGTTAACTACATAATCAATTCTGGCTAACTCTTTGTACTACATTAGATTAATAATATATATTTGATTTGCACAGGATACAACCCCATGAAGGCCTTAATATTTAAATTATCAGTTATTATTTCTGCACTTCATTCAGCAAAAGGAATTGCCATCTCAATAGCAATTTAATCTACTGTGTAGGAGCTGTCTGTTTAAACTAGAGTACCGGACATGATTCCTCTTCTTCCATGTCTGAAGATATAACACACAGTCTGATAAATTAAGAATTTATAGATACCTTAAAAATAATAAGAAAATATAAAAATTACAATCTGAAAAAGATTGTAAGATGAGAAAGCTAGTTACAAAATCTTTCCATATCTTGTATCTACACGCCTGAAGGTTAAGCCTTATCAGCTCTGTGATCACATTTCTATCAGCCAGTAATATATTCCTTTTCTGTGAACCAAAGAGAAAAGATGGAAAAAATATAGATCTGCATTTTTCAAATTGTGTGGGTTAAAGGTCAGATAGCAGCATGGGGGTTCTTTCTCTTTCATATCTTATGCTCCTAGCTTAAGAGCAATATAAATCATCCTTCTCCACATTTTCGCAGAATTTCCAGATTTTTTGACTCATATATTTGGTCTGTTTCTCATAAAATTGTGGTTGTTTGGCAAATCATTGAGGACTGAGGTCAGGAAATAATGGCACACATTTGAGTTTCAGGCTTCATATCCTTCAGACAATCCATGCTAATACATAACCTGTTATTCTATCCACTTTCTAAGTTTGTAAGAGCAGTATTTAAAAAGTGTCTATATTTTTAGGCCTTTGTCCCCCATTATTTGTCCCTTTGTCCAGATTTCTTGCTCTAACAGCTTGAAAGGTATGAATACAATTGTCTTACTTTCGGTTAACCTCTGCAGTAATGCTGTAGCTGCCTGTCTCAAAAATGTAATTTGTAGTTAACTTCCACTATTTCCATAAATCATATGATTTTTCTCTAAAACACCCATAAACAGTTTGCTCCAATTTGTAATATCCTATATTATAAAATATCTTATTTGTAAACTTTCTGTTTACTGCAGTCTATATTATTAAATTAGTTTCCCTGATTTTAGTGAGAGCTAGATATTCATTTAGAAATAAAATCCTTTGTAGTTTTCTACAAAGAGATCAAGTTCCCTTGTAATTTCCTGAAATGTAAGGAATACAAATGGAGTGCCACTCATTTGTCTATGTTTTTTCACTGCATTTTTTTCAGATTTCATCTATATCTCCCAAATTAACTACTACTACTACTACCAATTGTGAATCACTGTTTTTAAAGCTCACCGTACCCTTGATACTTGCATTATTTAAATAATAAGATGTATCAACATTCTGGTCTCATGTCATTCAATTTATCCATGTTCACTCTGAAATACAGGCCTTCAACCATGGAGCAGTAATTAGCAAAGTCTGCTGTAATACTGTATGGCCTTTCTGAAACTATTATAGAACCTGGTTTGAGTGTATCAGTGTATTAATAATATAAATACACAACTAGTGGCACTTAGTCAGATGTGTCTTTCAGAAGGGAAACTACACCAAAATGGACAGCTGCAGTGCTCTTTTTATGACTGACCTGTCATCTTCAACAGCAGTGTTTATGCTGATGTTCCAGTATCCATTAAATAGACTACATACAGATCCACTTAACAATATAAACATTAAAATGTTTTTTTTACATTACAGCGACCAGCCTTCACAAGCTCACTGTGTCAAAAACATTGCTGAAAATAATTTTGTCCATGTCAAACTGTAATGTAGCCTCAAATGCTCTGCATATTTTACCATGAATAGGTTATAAAAGGGATGATAGAATAATGCTTTTTATATGCATTCTGAAAGATGGCACATATTTGTAGTTTGTGAAGTTTGTCATCCTTTCAAGTAAACTTCCATACACAGCTTAACAAATTTATAGATAAAGCATGATAAACTGGAAGGCAATTTTGTTACATTACACTGCTTCATCTTCTTGATTTGTTCTCTCATGTTTTATGCATCTTTGATTAGTTTTATTGCTATGTTTCATTAGTGTATTGGTTAATTAATAATTGCCTTATTGATTGCGTTATCTGTTATTCTTGTGCCTGATATCCAGTACTCCCTTGGAGGTCATCACGACCAAGGCAGCAGGAGAGAATAAAGCTCTGTAGCTTTCTATTTGTTGTGCTTCACTTTTTATTCTGCAGTCATTTTGCATGGCTTAACAAAATTATAGCCCTGTAATTTTGTGACATTTCTTACCACCCTAGCTCTTAAATAAGATTACAACCTCTACAGCTTTCCAATCATGAAACATGATGCTTGTTTCTAAAGTGTTCCCGAACAAGGATATGCCTGCTGATTATCCCACTGCTCAGATGCATTCCCAGCTAACCATAAAAGTCTGGGAATGATCTATGCCCATGATCCAGTCTGCTTCTTTATCAAACTTCAGATATAATGCCAATTCTTGCTTGTCAGCACTTTTGAGTTCATCCCCAAGTACCCTTTTTTAACTTAAGATATTGCTACATTTCATGTTTCTGTAATTGAATAAAAGCTGCAGCTATTCTTCTTCTTCTTCTTCTTTTAGCTGCTCCTGTTAGGGGTCGCCACAGCAGATCAACTGTTTCCATTTCTTCCTGTCCTCTGCATCTTTCTCTGTCACATCAACCAGCTGCATGTCCTCTCTCACCACATCCACAAACCTTATCTTAGGCCTTCCTCTTTTCCTGTTGCCTGGTAGCTTCATCCTTAGCATCTTTTTCCCAATATACTCTGCATCCTTCCTCAGCACATATCCAAACCAACGTAATCTTGCCTCTCTGGCTTTGTCTCCAAACCTTCCAACCTGGGCTGACCCTCTAATATACTTATTCCTAATCCTGTCCATCCTCGTCAAACCCAGTGCAAATCTTAACATCTTCATCTCTGCCACGTCAAGCTCTGACTCCTGCCTTTTTGTCAATGCCACTGTTTCCAAACTATATAACATAGCTGGTCTCACTACCCTCTTGTAGACCTTCCCTTTCACTCTTACTGGTACCCCTCTGTCACAAATCACTCCTGACACTCTTCTCCACCCACTCCATCCTGCCTGTATTCTCTTCTTCACTTCTCTTCCACACTCACCATTACTCTATACTTAAACTCATCCACCTTTCCCACCTCTACTACCTGCATCCTCACCACTCCTCTATCCTCCTTTTCATTCACACACATATATTCTGTCTTAGCCCTGCTGACCTTCATTCCTCTCTAGAGCATATCTCCACCTCTCCAGGGTCTCCTCCACCTGTTCCCTACTCTCAGTACAGATCACAATGTCATCTGCAAACATCATAGTCCACTGGGACTCCTGTCTGATCTCATCTGTCAACCTGTCCTTCACCATTGCAAATAAGAAAGGGCTCAGAGCTGATCCTTGATGTAATCCACCTCCACCTTAAATGCATCCGTCACTCCCACGGCAGACCTCACCGCTGTCACACAACCCTCGTACATATCCTGTACCACTCTTACATACTTCTCTGACACTCCCGACTTTCTCATACAATACCACAACTCCTATCTAGGCACCCATTCATATGCTTTCTCTAAATCCACAAAGACACAATGCAACTCCTTCTGACCTTCTCTGTACTTCTCCATCAACACTTGCAGAGCAAACATTGCATCTGTAGTGCTCTTTCCTGGCATGAAACCATACTGCTGAACACTAATCATCACCTCCCTTCTTAACCTAGCTTCCACTACTCTTTCCCATAACTTCATGCTGTAACTGATCAGTTTAATTCCTTTGTAGTATCTACAAAGGTATTAAACTGATCAGTTTAATCCCTTTGTAGTTACTACAGCTCTGCACATCACCCTTATTCTTAAAAATCGGTACCAAAAACACTTTTTCTCCATTTCTCAGGCATCCTCTCACTTTCCAAGATTTCATTAAACAATCTAGTTAAAAACTCCACTGCCATTTCACCTAAACACCTCCATGCTTCCACAGGCATGTCATCTGGACCAACAGCCTTTCCATTCTTCATCATCTTCATAGCTAGCCTTACTTCCTCCTTGCTAATCCACTGCACGTCATGATTCACTATCCTCACATCATTCAACCTTCTCTCCCTCTCATTCGCTTCATTCATCAACCCCTCAAAGTACTCTTTCCATCTGCTCAACATACTCTCCTCTCTTGTGAGTACATTTCCCTCATTATCCTTTATCATCCTTACCTGCTGCACATCTTTACTAGCTCGGTCCCTCTGTCTAGCCAATTGGTACAGGTCCTTTTCTCCCTCCTTAGTGTCCAACCTTTTATACAACTCTTCATACGCCTTATCCTTAGCCTTCACCACCTCTCTCTTTGCCATGCACCTCATCTCCTTATACTCTTGTCTACTTTCTTCATCTCTTTGACAATCCCACTTCTTCTTCGCCAACCTCTTTCTTTGTATACTCTCCTGTAGTTCCTCATTCTACCACCAGGTCTCCTTGTTCTCCTTCCTCTTTCCAGATGTCACACCAAGCACCTTTCTAGCCGTCTCCCTTACCATCTCTGCTGTAGTTACCCAGCTATTCGGTAACTCTTCACTGCCACCCAGTGCCTGTCTTAACTCTTCCCTGAACATCACCTCACAATTACCCTTTTTGAATTTCCACCATTTGATCCTTGGTGCTGCCCTCACACTCATCCTCCTCTTCTTGATCACCAATGTCATCCTACAAACCACCATCCTATGCTGCCTAACTACACTTTCTCCTGCCACCGCTTTACAGTCTCCAATCTCCTTCAGCTATTATGAATATTTATTTTAGTTTAGTTGTGTCTCTTTTGCTTTCCAATTAGCCCCAATAGGCAAGTGGCATCCTTTCATACTGACTAAGGGGTATTTGGCCAGAGCGCTGGGGAAATTCCACTAATATGGAATATATGCCATGGTATCTTTTACATCCACCTGTGCTACCACACCTTAGGCAGACGAGATCTCAGTTTAACTTTTCATCTGAAATGTGGTTCTCTCAAGAGTGTGGCACAGCATTATGCGATGATTATCTGAGATGAGCTGGCTAAAAGAATAGGTTTGGCAACCAAGCTCTTCAGAGCATTCCATGTCACTTAAGACAGTGAGGCTGAGCCCTGAGAAGACAAAGTTATGCAAGAAAAAAAATCCACACCCTGGCATAAACACACTAAAAACAAGGGGGATGGAGGGAGGGAGTGGCTATTGCATCAGTGATCATTTGAAAATCTACTGATATGGTTAGTTCAACTTCACAACTGTACTATGTTCTTCATATGGATCACTGCTGTAGTAGTTTGAGCTATACGGGTGGATTACCAAAGCTTAGAATAATTGGGAGATGGAAGGAGAATGATCCAGGAGCCACTGGAGAATGATACTACCAAAGACTGAAGAAAGAATCTGCCTTGTAGTGCTTTATAAAAGAATGCATAGAGGGCCAGGTTTCTGCTTCTAGAATACTTCTAGGATTCAACCGTTTCCAAAAAGCCAAAGATGGAGCCAAGGCCCTCTTAAAATGTACCTTGACTCTGCCTGGAATACTTTTGTTGTGGTGGGAATAACAAAATTGTAATAGCACAAGACAAACAAGACAACCATCTGCTTTGACACAGGTTGTCCCTACTTCTTACCTCCATGAGAAATGAACAACCAATCAGATGTTCTGAAAGATTTTGTTCTGTCAAGATAGCACATGAGTGGTCTGTGGACATCCAAGGTATGAAAAATCCTTTCTCCCTCGTTTATAGGTTTAGAAAAGATCACAGGGAGATGGATAGTTTGGCTTAATGTAATCTTGGGCACCACTTTAGGCATGAAAGAAGCATTAGTTCTCAGGCAAACCCTGTTTCTGTGGAAAATGAGATAAAGCTGACCTGCCATAAGAGCTTTCAGCTCATATATTCCCCTTGCAGAGGTCAGAGCAACCAGTAAAACTGTTTTTTCTGTTAAGAATCTGAAGTCAGCTGGGTGAGCAGGTTCAAATGGAACAAGTGTTGCTTCTCTAACATATAGTTCAGATCCCAGGGATAAGACAACAGTTTTCTTGGAAGTCTCTTACACAATACCCTTTTCAAAAACATTTTGACATGAGAATGTCTTGAAAAGGGCATGCCTCCTTGGGCAGACATGCTGAAATGGCTAGCAAATGAAACTTGACAGAGGAGTAAGACAGGCCATAGGAAAATAATGCACACAAATATTGTAAAACCAGAGGCACTCTAGTCTTGAATGGGTGCTGCTTTATGTTATTGCCTACCACTAGAAAACCTTTTCCATCTGCTATTATATGTTTTTCTAGTAACAGGCTTTCTTACCTTCATTACTACCTACTGCATGTTGTCAGTAAACAGGTGCTGAAAAGCTATTAAGACCCTATCATCAATGCAGTCAGTTGAAGTTGTTTGGGGTTGGGATGTATCAAACAACCCTGTTTCTTTGTGAATACATCCAATGTATGAGGAGTTGGTAATTGCCCCTGAGAAATTCCAAATGAAGAGAGAGCCACTGTTGCATAGGTCCGAAAGGAATCACCAATGTGATCTTGAGGAATTCCTTCTGAATCATCAGAAGTACCCTGGATATCAGTGGAAAGTGTGAAAAAGCATATGGGAACATGCCTTTCCAAGGAAAAGAAAAATCATCAGTCTTCCAGACCTTCTTGCATAGAGTATTGCATGGAACAAAATTTTGCCAGCTGATTGTTTGGCAAGAAGGCAAAAATCTCTAATTGAGAAGCTGTCCAAAGATGAATCAAATCTTGGAAGACACCCTGATCTAGTTTCTGTTCATGAGGCTCTGCATTTGCCTTGCTCAGCTTGTCTGCCACACAATTTTTCTCTGACAGAATGCAGCATTCCTGTAGATTGAGATGATGCTGTAAAACTGTATCCCATGTTAACATGGCTAATCTGCATATGGTGTAAGACCTAGTACCCCTTACTTGTTTATATATCACATCACTGGTATTGTCTGAAACAACTAGAAGAGAACCTGGAGACCAAAGGGATTCAGAGAGTTGAATGCCTTGATAATAGCAAGCATCTCTTTTATGTTTATGTGCCATTTGTTTTCGTAGATACCTTGCACTTCTATTACCCTTGACACTGCTCTCCAAGCAAAATCAAATGTGTCTGTAGTGACTGACTCCTTTGGAGCAGGGGGGGACAAAGGGAGATCTGGATTTGGGGATATTTGATGTTTTCACCAAGTGACTTCTCTCACAAATCACAAAACTGAAATCTGAAAAAAAAACTGATGCCGATGCTGGGATCTAGGAAACTTCAGATACCATTGTATCTTTCTCATATGGAGTCTTGCCAGAGATATCATGAGAATTATAGATGCCATGAGACCCAGTATCTTGAGGTATTCCCTCACAGTGACCAAAATCTGAGTGAAAACCCCCTGGAACCAATCTAAATGCAGATTTACTTTTTTCTTGTGGAAGAAAAGCTCTTTGTAATGATATGTCTATCCGGCTCCCCAGGAACACAATCCTGTGTGGAGTCATAAAAGACGTTTGAATATTCTCTTGGAATTACAGCCTGCATAGGAGATCTCTCACCTAAGGGGAGAGTTTTGACACTTTGAAAAAAGACTCTGCAAGGTGTGGATACCCTGTACTTTACAATGGGCTATAAGTGGAGCTAGATACTTTGAGAACACTTCTGCAGCAGTGGGTAGCCCAAGTGATAAGACAGAGAACTGATAATGTGATCCAGACACATAAAAACATAAGAAGCATCCAAAGTCTGGATGGTAGGAATGTGATGATAAGCATATTTTAAATCTAAGGTTAATAAAAAACTCAAATGATGGACAAGTGGTAAGAAGTTATGAAGTGAAAGCATTTTGAACTTGAACACTGTCTCAAACCGGTTTAGGAAAGAAAAGTCCAGAATTGGTCTCCAGGCATTTTCTTTCTTCAGGACTAGAACATTCTTGATTAAAAATGCCTTCCCAAATGGGAAGGAGGAACTCTTTCTATTATCCCCTGAGAAAGTATATGCTGTAGGACGGGAGAAAAAATGGTTTGGTCAGGTGTATTTAGAATAAGTCCCTAGAAAGGAGGAATTTCTTGCCTCTGCCATCTGTAACTCTACTTAATCAGTCTCATAACTCATTTGTCTAAAACAATATGTTGCCACAGTCAGAAATGAAATGACAAAGATCACCAATGGCTCTGGTACCTCCGCCTCACATACAGGAACCCTGTGTATTGCAAAAAGTGAGTTCCAGGATGAACAAGTACAAAAAACAAAGCTAGCCTGATGTAACACAAGTCATTTTTTGCAATCCAAACTAAAATAAGAAACAGAAGGAGTACTAATAAATCAAAGCCCAAATAACCTGAAGTGCAGACCCAGTAATTAACTCTTAGTCTGTCTCCAGGCAGGAGCAAGGTGTCATAAAACCCCTTTCACTAAGAGCTATTTAGCACCAAGGTGGCAACAAGATCCTTCCAAAAGGAGTGATAAACTAAAAAACTAAAAAGAAACAAGTGAAAAAAAAAATCAGAGAACTGAAGTGAAGAATAGATTCATAAATTCATAGGTTCATATATTGTTACTAGACTAATGACCCGGGGGCCCTTTCTAAGCCTAGCCAAGTTTTCCTGAAAGAATAATGATGTCCTGTATCTGAATAGGACACTGATAACCAGGAATTTATAACCTACCTCTCTCCATAAATGACATGGGTGCCAGGCCTGGTGTACATTTTCTATTCCCCAACCACTGGTCTAGGTTGCACATGAACTGGATAGTAGACAAACTAAGCTTTACATGGATGGGAAGCCTGTTCCATAGGAGGGGCAGTCTCTGTGACACATATCTGTCTTTCCAGCATGTTCTGTTTAAGTCATAGACAAAATTCAGGTCTCTCGACCTTGTATTTCTGGTACTCTTTGAGTTACAAATATGTAGGAGATTCATATGTGTCGGGTTTGTGGATGTCTTGTAAGCCAGACATAGATCACCCCTCAGCAATCTATAGGAAGATAAGTTGAGGGAAAAGTCTTTAAGGTGCTCTGCATAAGGCAGGCTTGTTACTCCTTGTATTCTTTTTGTAAGGAGCCTCTGAGATTGCTCTAGTTGCTGCATATACCTGGTCAGGTACATTCAAAGGAAGCATTGTACTCTATGATTGGTGTTAAAGGTGGGATGATGACCTCTTTTAACCTAGATGTCATGCTCTTACTTATAAGTAGCACAACATAAAAGGATTTCCTCACCACTGTGGTCACATGGTGGTCGAAGGTAAGGCTACTATCAACGTGCACACCCAGATCCCTGATCACTGAGTCGACTCTTAGGGCTGTATTATCAACATGGTAATTAGCTAGGATGGATGACTTCCCAAAGGGTACAATTATACATTTCTTAGCATTGAATTTAAGAGCATGGCTTTGGGATCATTTGTTAGTCAGAGATAGACCTTCTTGAAGAATGCCGTTGTCTGCACGGGAGTTGATGATTACCCCCAGCTTACAATCATCTGTAAACTTAGCCAGGGATAAACATTCAGCATTTGCTTCCATTTCAGTGAAATAGATGCCAAAAGGGAACAGGCACAGTACAGAACCCTGGGGGACTCCACTAGTGACTGGCCTCTTGGTGGAGGTGACCTCACCTATTTTGACCTCCTGGGTCCTATCAGTATATGAGATATCATATACTGATGTGAATATCAGAATAGTGCGTGTGTGTGTGCGCGCACGGGGGTGTTGATGTACTTGCAAGTGTTGCAACAAGCATGAGTCAAGAAAACAGCACCCACTATAGTAATCTTGGAAAAGATGCAATATAAAGAAACATCACAGATTAAAATACATCAGGTTAGCTTTTAGTTGTAGGCTAGGTTCATTATGATGTGTGAGATTGTCGATCATGATTTATGATTCTTTGTGCTTTTATGTATATATTAGTTGTCCTTGGATTAAAACCATTACTGAAAATTTTATTTGATGAAGTCTAGTCGGTGGATGAAAGTGCTTATCATAAATTAAAGCTGAGTTATTCCAGTCACTAAGTCGGTTTGAGTTTGTTTCTATAGTGCCTTCATAGAAGAATTAACCTCTGATGTTTTGGACTATTTATTACTGGTGCTTAACATTGTAACATTTAAGTACTTTTATTTTTCATTTTTCACAAATAACAAGAAAGTGAAATCAGTCCTCTCCCTTAATGTTGGAAACAACAATCTTCTCGCATCTCTGTTGTGGTCAAAGACAAAAATGGAGATTCAGACTTTCTGTAAGAATAAGGGACTGCTAAGATGGGAGGAGGACAAAGTCTCTTGCATAGTCATTGTGACTTGTTTGACTGTCCTTTCTTCTGGGGAGGGTTCCTGCATTCTTTTTGAAACCTCACTGCCATTATTTTTGAGACTGTTTTGCTTTTTGCCAAAATTGGAAGAAGGAGCAGAAAATCCCCTGGAAAATTTTGAGAAGAAGGACTGAAAACTCTGAGAGATTTCTTTTATCAGCTTATTCCACTCATCACATTTTTCATAACCTCTTAAGCAAAGGGTCCAAAAATAAATCTCTATCCAAAAGAGAATTTAAAATCTAATTTTTACATCTTCTGGGCAGTGGCGACTGGTGACTTCAAATCAAAGGGGGGGCTGCAGGAGACAGCTGAATGGGTGGGGTCAATGTGAAAGGGTGTGACCAACTAGAAAGGGGAGGGGCTATTTTCAAAACCACAAAAAACTGTGACTTTAATTAAATACACAGCCCTGGGTGCCAAACCATCATTATTAGTCCAATCAAGACAAAATTAAGTGTAGAAGAAAAAAAATATTTCAATGCATTGGCTGCATGACAGCTTACTTAATATCTAGACGGAAACAAAAAGGTTGTGAGGCATGAAAAAATAAATTACTTTTTAAATACATTACTGGAATGCCAGTCAAAATCAAGTACAAGAAAAACAAGCAGCACTCAACTCAAACCACTTCTCCTTGCACTGCAGTTCTAATTATAATTTATATTCAGCTTTATAAAAGTGCCAAGCAACATGCTGAAAGTAGCAATCTCTGTGATACCCCCACTTGTAAAAATGTTTCTTATCCAAAAAAAGACCTGCTGCCTGACAACAACTATCTACTTGTTTCATGGGGAAACATGATCAAAGTAAAAAATGAAAAGCAAACAAGAAACAAGCTCAAAATAAATTGCTTAAAGGATTACTGCACAGGTTATAGACCACACATGATTGATTGGCATTCTGTTTTGTTTACAGGTAAAGCATGCAAAGATGACTGCAAGTCTCCAACAAATGTAATGAGCTTCTTAAAATAATGTAATCCTGTCTTATATTAAAAATACTGTCATATGCATTTCAATATCCAAGGCTTATATGTTATCTAGTTATGTAAGTATTCTCTGCACAGCAACAACAGAAAGGCTTTCAATGTTGGCAATTCTTTAACAGTAGACTTATTAAAGCTTACTTGCATCTTACAATTTCAGACAAGCTTACCTGATGGTCATTAAGCATTGCTACTTGACAGAGCAACAGGCACTTTCTGAATAATAATAAGCATAAATCAACAATATAAAAATATGAAAAACCAGAACATTCTGCAAAATCAAGGGCAGATGAAAAGCCACTGTAGTACTTATGTCTACCTTGGATGGGGCGATACTCTGCACACTTACACTGCATAACTGCTCCTTGCCTTGCTTGGATGCATCCAGAGTCACTACATGGGGGAATGGGATACAACAAGTATGTCACAATTTGAAATGTCTCTGGCTGACTGTGATGGCCCTCACGCATTTGACATACCTAACAACCTCAGAGCAAGAAATCTGGACAAAGCTATACATAGAAGTGGGACAAAGGCCCAAAAATAAGGACAATTTTTAAATATTGCTCTTATAAACTTAGAAATATAATAGAACAGTAGGTCTTGCATTAGTATGAATTTTCTGAAGGGTATGAAATCTGAAACTCAAATGTCTGTCATTTTCTAACTTCAGTCTTTAATGATTTGCCACAAATTTGCCAGAAAACCAGAATTTTATGAAAAATGAACCACAAACGTGATGCAAAAATATAAAATAGCCACACAATAAAGCTGGGAAACAGTCAAAAAAGGGACACTTTTTTAATATTAGTACTGCTAACTTGCGCAGCTGACAAAATAAAAGAATCTACATGTATTTCTCAAATAAAAGTAATCTATAACTCTGATTATTACAGTTATTTATTAATTGTTTTCTTCCAAAATTGCTATTTTGCAGAGGGATTATTAGGGAAAGAGCAACATTTTGAGCCAAAATTGGGGACAGTTGAGAGGTTTGGATATGCCTAATTCTATAAAGCAATTTTTTGCATGTACCTCTCAACCTGTTAATGCAGGAAATCTGGACAAGGTCAAATATACTGGGGGAACATACAAACAGTACTAAAGTTGCTCTTGTATAAACTGAGGCAGTTGATAAAATAACAGGTCTTGTTTTAGCATGCATTTTTCTGAAGGTCTGAAACTCAATGTCTGTCATCATTTAGTGACTTAATTCCTAAATGATTTGCCAGAAAACCACAAATTTTATGAGGAACAAACCAAAAATAAGAAGCAAAAATCTATTCGTTCTGTGAAAATCTGGACAGTTGAGAGGTGTAGTTTAGCTGGGGCTGTCTTTGAGTTTGCCACCCTTCCCCCTCACAAAATCATGGTCAAATAGAGCCTCCCCCCTGCAGCCATTCCAATGTCCCATTACTTGGTTATTTTACCCTATTTACCATAAACACTAATGTGCATACTGCTTTACTTCTACAATGATTTGGACTTCATTTGAAAGTTTTATTTTGCATTTTACAGCACAAACACTAAGACATCTGCTAAACAAAGCAATGCAGTCTCACAGTGAAAGCAGACTTAGCATTAAAACTTCTCTGCCCTTGAAACTCACATTCATTGAAACAGCACTGAAACCCACATTCCAAGAATATACATTTGGCTAGTGGCAGATAAAGATTAACTTTGGGCTAATTTCAAATGATAGGCCCCTTGCACACAAAACATATATGTGTTCTGTGATGCACCTTCCTGACTGTATTAAATTATATTCCTTGTATAATGCAGTACAGTTGTTAGAGGATGTTTTAAATGTATTATTTTGAACATTTTTCCAGTAAACAATGAAACAAAATGCAAGCACCAGCAATGACATAACTGCCCAGTTGAGAACCTTTCCATCATAAAAGTCTACTCAAACTTCTACAATCCACCAGTATCAGTAAATATACACAATCTCTGCTGAAGTAAAAGTCATCTAAATAATTCCACATTAAAAAGATATGTAACTAATGAAGAGGTTGCTGCTAGCAAACAACTTTATATTTCATTGTTTCATCTACAAATAATGTGCCTGTTGCCCTTGAGGCATAAATTGCCTATATTACATTAAAAAATGATAAGCTAATAATATTGCAATAGGGAATGGATGACAAACTGATAACGGATGGGTTCATAGATACTAGGTATCTTCGCCAAAGAGGACATTCTCAAGATGGCAGCATCCACCCCATTTACACCACAGTACAATATTAACAATGCATCTACATACTGTGGGAGTAGAACCCACAGTCTTCTGCATCAAAAGCAAGCACACTACCTGTTGTGCTATTAACAATGCAAGCAGATTCAGCATAAGCAGCACTAAACTTCTCTTCCCCTGCATCTCTCAGCTCCTTGTAAAATCTGGAAAAAGCCAAAATGTATTGGGGGGGGGACAAAAGCCCCAAAACCAGGGACACATTTTAAACATTGCTTGTATAAGCTTGGAAAGTTGCTAGAATAAAATGCTGTGTTACCACCATACATTTCACTGCTAAGTCTTGAACCCAGGACTCTGTGCAAAACAGTCAGAGCAACATACCACTATGCCAAATCAGCTGTTTTGTGAATGAGAGGAAAACTGAAACGTAAGTGGCTACCATTTAGTGAATTCAGTTCTCACCTTAGTTGTTAACCTCTTAGCACAAAACACCTGGACAAAGACAGTAATGGGGGAATACAGCCCTCAAACATATTCAGTGAATTCAGTTCTCACCATAGCTCTCAACCTTAGCACAAAAAACAAATGAAAACAAATGAAAGAAAACAAAAGCTGGATAAACGCCTGGTATACACCTCAAGCAAAAAAAATGAAAAGACCAATGGTTAGACCACAGCTGAAGATAAAAATGGAATAATCCACACCAGGAAATAAATCACTTGCAGCTTCACAGTAGTGCCCTTTATAAAACCAAAAGTTGTAACTGAGATGTAGTAGTCAAGGTAGGAACAGTTCACTTGCAGTTTCACACCAATTGCCCTTTATTAAACAAGAGTAAGCACTTTTGCGATCTAACTCTGTTATAAATTTAGAAACAATGAAATAATGATACAATCTGATAGGCAGGGGACTTTTCCTTACAGAAATTGTACAGCATGTGACTATTTATATAATAAATCTACATATAAACATCCTACACTAGGATTTATAATTGATATAGATTTTTATGCTGACTGCAGAACACAAAATTGGGTTTATTTCAGCTTCTGCACTGTCTGTCATGCCTTTTATATAGGCAAAACCAATAGGTGTCTAAAGGAATGTATCCTTGAACACCTTAGAGATATAAGAAATAAAAAAGACACAAGTGCTTTAGCAAAACATGTGGAAGAAAAAGATAGGAAGCATATTTTTAATTTCATGGTTTTAGAAATAATAAATAAAAGTAAGAGGGGAGGTAATATAAGGAATAAGGTAGAGGAAGGAGAACAAAGATGGATTTTATTACTTTAGGCAGATATGTCTCCTGGATTGAACAATGCTGTTTCCTTGAAACCTTTTTTTAAAATCCAGACCACTAAAACATTAAGTAATATGGATTATTACATAAAATGTATCTGTTATATGCATACTTTATTTTATCTTATGCAGAACATAAGGCAAATTGATATACTGATGTATGCAATTTTAATTAGTCTATGTCATAGTTCTATATGTGTTTTCATTGGTTGAACCATATTTTAAATACTAATGTTTTAACTGTTTTTATGAGTCTGAAGAAGCGATCAGCTGACTTAGATCGCGAAAGCGCTTATTCTTGTTTAATAAAGGGCAATTGGCGTGAAACTGCAAGTGAACTGTTTCCTACCTTGACTACTACATCTCAGTTACAACTTTTGGTTTTATAAAGGGCACTACTGTGAAGCTGCAAGTGATTTATTTCCTGACGTGGATTATTCCATTTTTCTCTTCAGCTATGGTCTAACCATTGGTCTTTTCATTTTTTTCTTAGCAGAAAAAACTTGGGTAAAGCCAATAGTGGGGGAATACAGTCCCAAAACTAGGGACAAATTTCAAATATTCATCTTATAAACTTAGAAAATTGCTAGAACAAAAGGTTTTGTGTTACCATATACTTTCTGAAGAATATGAAGTCTGAAATTCAAATGCCTGTCAATTTTATTTATTTAACATTTGTTAACCAGGAAAGTCTGACTTGGAACAAAAGCAAATTTTCAGCAGAGGCCCAGAGAGAAATACTGCAGACATGTCTTTGTAACATGGGAGGACACCACAGTAGACCCACACAAACACAGGGAGGACATGCAGACTCCACAAAGAAGGCACCCCAGCCAAGAATCAAACCAGTAGCTGTGAGGCAACAATGCGACCACTGCACCACCAACTATTTAAGGAATTAAAAATTCAGAAACCACAGATTTTATGAGGAATAGAACAGAACAAAAATATGACGCAAAAATCTGCAAAACTTCCACAAATGGTGGTGGGTAGGGAATTCAGACTGTTGCTACCACACACACACACATGCACTTGTCATTCGACGAATGGGAATCAAATAAATATATTTTCACTAATCCTGACTCCTTGATGTTATAAATTCCCATAATGCTTCTATAGTGATGGACCATGTACAGACATATGTATGAAGTTGGCCAGTGGCATGCAAACATTAAGTAGGCATTAAAATGCAGTTTTGAGTCATCTCTAATAAAAGAACAAATGGCTCGGTGTACCTACTTTTTTACTAAATAAAAGTAAAATCAACATGAGTAAAATCACCCTCTTTCCCTCTTCCTGACTTCTAACAATGTAGGATCACCTGCCTGATTATGATATTTTCTGTTTTTGTATTACTAGAAATTTATACTTGTTCACTGCCTGGTCAGACTATGGAATGCAGAAGCTTTTCCTGCTATAATCTCTAGTCTGTTCATAATAAATTAATCATCTTAAACATTTGTTACATTTACATTTTTATTTACTTTAATAATAATTCAGAGGGAGTGTTGAGTCAGTCAGTGCTCAACCATACTAAAGCTGGACAGCATTCATAAACAAATAAATAAACTGTACTTTGCCTTTCTAGTGATACAGTCCATGTTACCTTGCTCTCCTGCTACTGGATGCTTTGCCTTAGAGGCACCATTACTGTCCATGCAGCACTGTATGCTAAACTAAAAAATAAAGAAACTTCTTCTTCTTCTTCTTTCGGCTTTTCCCGGTTAGGGGTCACCACAGCGGATCACCTCTCCGCTCATGATTGGCAGTGGAGTTTTACAGTGTCGAGTTGCCAGCCTGGTGCCCAAACTAGTAGTCTTAAATCTTCATTAATGAGCTCAATCACAACAATTTCCAAAACTCATGAAATCCAGTTAGTATTCCAAAGCAACAAGCCTTTATTCATCACACACAAGCAATTCTCGGTTACAAAAATATGAAAAACCCCAGCGATACAAAACGCCACTGAAATCGCTTATCCACTCACAACTGTCAGCCAAAAATCCTTTGTAGGGGTTGAATAAACTTCTACACACAAAAAGTAGATCATAAAAGCAGTTTTAATCCACACAAACATTAAGCTCTTTCACTCACTAATTCTGAGCTTCTTCAGAACGTTCAAACAGCTGCTTTAAAATGATTATATATCCATTAATGGCGCCAAAAAAAACTAATCAGCTCCTTAAAGCTGACATGTCCTAAATAGTATACATTACTCAAATCTAGTACAATAATAACTCAACTAAAATACTAACTACAATATAAAACAAAACATAATCTATACAATATAATAACCATATCTAAATGTTGCTAAAAAATAGTATATGCTCATAAAATAAATGGTGTCATATACACTGTCAAAGCCCTATTTCTAATAAGGGTTGACAGGAATGTGTTCATTTAAACCTGGTGGAGTCGCTGCATCAGTCAGCAACTGCCACCTTACCTCTTTGTATGCTAATACATTTTTAATACTGCCTCCCCTAGAATTAATTCCCACATTCTCCAGGATGGCAAACTTAAAATAATGTTTATCTCCTTGGCTATCTATATGTTTGAACAACGCATTATTTTGGTCTTTGGTTCTAATACTGTATAAATGAGAGTAAATTATTTTCCTAAAATTTCTCTCGGTTTTCCCTATATAGTATGCTGAACATGCCATACATTTGGCTAGGTATATGACAAATTTGGTATTACAATTGCCCTGTCTAAAACACATTTTCGTCTTATTAATATTATTAAGTGTTACTCCTGCATCTTCATATGTGGCAAAACACTGGTTACATGCACCACATTTCGAAACACTATATTTCCAACTAAATGAACTATAAAAAATAACTGTATACATTACATTCAAAAGACAGACATGACATCCCCCCCAAGAAACATACCCGAGCTAAAAGAAATCACTCAAAATAAAACTTGTTGCAGTCCAAAAGCACAGTAAAGCATCAGTGTGTAACTCATTGCCTCTGCTGATAGCATATAGTTGCACTGCAATAGCTGCAGCTAGCAAATGTGGCTGGAACATCACCCCCAGCAGACCAACAGGACTGTTGAACAATACATAGCAGTGATGTTGGTTAGAGAGCACACAGTCCTTTTTTTTTTTTTTTTTTTTTTAAAACAGGTTTATTGTTTTAACATACAAGAGAAATATCATAACAATTTTATACAAGTAATTAAAAATAGATATGATTATAACATTCAACAAAACAACTAAAGTATTTACAAAGACATCCACTACAATCAGATCAATTAATTAAACTAAAATACCATGCTATTGAAATTAGGATTTTTTAACAAATTTTGTAAATTATCCCATACAATATAATAAGATGTTTTTCTAGTTGTTCTTGACCTAATTGTGTTTATTTCCATATGGCACACTATAGTCATAACATTTTTAAATTCATTGAACGAAGGAGGTGTATCTGAAATCCAATTTCTGGTTATTATTTTCCTAGCCACTGCTAGAATAGACCATAACAAGGGAAGCTTAACCTTTTTAACACTTTGAGGTACAGGTGTGTTGAATAATATAAGAGATTTAGAAATAATGAAATTATCTGTAAAAAGAGCCTGCAAAAATTCATTAACTGACTTCCAGTATTCTTTCAATTTTATACAGTCATAAAACTTATGAGCCCAGTCAGTATTAATTTCTACATTACATCTCTTACATAGATTATCTTTATTATTTATTTTATTCATCATCAAAGGTGTATAAAAAGATCTATGTAAAAATTTCCATGTATAAAGTCTCCAGACAATGAATGGTTCTATAGGCAGATTCCAATATATATTGTTTATCTTGTTGATTTGGTGGGTCCCCATTAATAGAAGTGAAATAATTCCAGTATGCATCTACACTGTAAAAAGTTTCTTGTCTGATAATTTTATGTATGTATGAAAGTTTACCTTTATCAGAAACTTTATGTTGTAAATTTAATATCAAGTAATCAATCAGTGTTGGAATAGATTCTTTAACTGTTATAGACATTAGATCTATTCTATCAATGAGATGTTGTCTAAAGGTCTGAACCTCTAACCAGCAAGTTTCTCTTAGATCAAATTCTTGTTTTAAGAAATCTAGATTTTTAACTTTATTATCAGATATCAACTGATACCAGTACTTTAGATCATTATCTATAGCTAAGTGAGTTCCTTCAGAAGTAGATGACAAAAGCATACCCTGAGTATACATTATAGGAATATAATAAAATTCCATTCCCTATACTTAGGGTGCATGAATATAAAGTTACGATAGCTAATAATAATATTTAATGGGTAACAAACCATATGTTTAGGTATAATAGGTGAAGTACAAAATTCCTTTAGTAACCATAACATGGAGTTATTTACAATCATATTTTTATGTGTTAAGGAGATTTTCATGAAGTGCATACTAATTAGCTCCCAATAATCTTTCCATTTTGCGACATATGACTGATCTATTAATAAAGTAATAACTTTTACAATAGAAGAGATAGTATATAAATTAAAGTCTGGAAAAGAAATACCCCCTAGAGACCAGCTATTAGTATGTTTTTTTAATGCAATCCTAGGTCTATTAGGTGCCCATAGGAAATTTAACATTAGTGTATTCAGTTTCTTGATAATTATTTTTGTAGGTGGAAGTATTATTGATTGTATTAAGTATAAAATCTTGGGGAATATTATCATTTTAATAATTGTAAGTATCTCCTCCATAGTAAAAAACATATTATTCCAGGTATTAAAAAGATTTTGTATATTAAGAAAACAGGTATTATAATTATTATATATAATAGATTTAATATCTTTAGATAGTATTATACCTAAATAAGTTATCTGACCTGAATTGGGTACATATTTAGTAAAATCACTAATGAGAATATTTTTTTGTGTATATATAGGTAGTATTTTAGTTTTTTCTTCATTGAATATTAAAACAGAAATACTTTTAAAATTCATCATTTTATCAAATAGAGACTGCATAGCATAATTAGATCCTGCTGATGTAATTAGAACATCATCTTCAAAAAGTTGAATTTTGGATGTTGTATTTTCATCTATTTCAAAACCCTCTATGTCAGTACTGTTTCTGATCAAATTAGCCCAAGGCTCCATTACTAAAGTGAATAATAGTGGAGAAAGTGGACATCCTTGTTTTGTACCTTTAAGAATGGGTATTTTTTGTGAAACATATGTTCCTACCTTAATATAAGCCAACGTTCCTTTGTATAAATGCTCAATTAGATTTACAAATGCATCTGAGAAGTTTGTGCACTTCAGTAAGGTAAACAGATAGTCCCAACTTACTGAATCAAATGCTGAACTTATAGCAAGACTAATAAGTGTTAAATCTTTCTTTTTCCTATTTGCAAAATCAATTAATGTTAAAGTTCTTCTTATATTATCAAAAGTATTTCTATTTACAATGAAGCCTGTCTGATCTATATCTATAATGCCGGGAATGATTGTCTTCAATCTATCAGCAAAAATACTCATAAACATTTTATAATCAACATTAAGTAATGAGATGGGCGATATGAAGTACATCTAGTTGGATCTTTATTAGGTTTTAAAATTGGTGAAATAAATGTATATTGCCAAGATGGGGGTTATTAACTCAGTTTGGGCCAAAATAAAAACCTTATGTATTAATGAATATGTACTTTTAGAAAGGATTTTATATATTTCTGGTATAATACCATCATTACCCGGTGCTTTGTTTGATTTAAGCTTATTTATTTGTGTAATAACCTCTGTATATGAAATACTTTTGTCCAATAGTTTAATCTGTTGTTTATTAAGCTTTTTATTCATGTTTGTGGTTATAAACTCCTTTATTTTATCTTTAGGTTCCATGTTAATGTTATTATTGTTAATATTGTGAAAGTGATTTCTAAATTCATCTAGTATTTCTGGTAGACTAGAAACATTCTTCTTTTTCCTTAGAGAAAAGATTTCTTTGATATGGTTTTGTTTATTCAACCTTTTGTTTTATTTTTAAGTCTATGTAAGTATCTGGGGCTTATTGAGTAAGACAAAAACTTGTATTTCTCTAGAGTTATTTTAACTTTATGAGTTAAAATTTCTTTGTATTTCTCATTTAGTTTGTTTATTTCTTCAATGACTTTCTTATCCATAATATTTTCTTTATTATTATGTTTATAAGAGTCTAATTTACTTTGAATATCTAACAATTCCTTATCCCAAGATTTCCTTTTATTATTATACCATCTTATACTTTGTCCATATAGATATGATTTTAAGGCATCCAAAACATAGACAATGGAGACTTCAGGAGTATTATTTATGTCTAGAAAATGTTGTACTTCTGAAAGTATATATTCTTTATAGTCTTTTAGTTGAGTTAAGTATGCTGGTATCCTTTTGATCTGAACATTATGAGTATTTTTTATCATGAATTCAAAAACAATTGAATTATGATCAGATATAAGACATGAAATGATTTTGGAATTAATTAAATCTGTTACCATCTGGTTAGAAATAAAGACCCTATCTATTTTTGAATAAGTTTTGTATCTGATAGAAAAAAAGGTGTATGGTAATGATTTTGAATCTATCTGATTATTAATATCATTCAAATGATAAGAATTAGCAAAATCAGTTAAATGTTTTGCATTAGATGTAATTCTTCTTTTTCCTATAGTGGTAGTATCACTTTCATGTAGTATACAATTAAACTCACCAGCTAAAATAATATCTCCTATAGAGAATGATATGATCTTATCAAGATGATGTTTCACTGTATTAATACCAATTCCAGGTATCCAATATACATTAATTAAAGTGTAAGTCTTCCCATTAATTTGTATTGTAACCATACAAAACATTCCTTTGTCATCCTAATAAGACTTAATGGTTTTAGGAATGGGCATACTTTTATTCCATAAAATAGCCACTCCTCTTTTTTTCTGAGTGTGCTCTGAACTAACCAATACTGTATATTTGTTTGTGGCTAGTTTATCAATATCTTTTTTCAAGAGATGGGTTTCTTGCAGGAAGACTAAGTTGGCCTTCTGTAAATTAATGTATCTTATTAGGCTTGCCCTTTTACACGGATTATTCAATCCATTAATGTTTAAAGAAATTCCTTTTAAAGATGTCATTTGGCATTTTTAAAACTTAAGAATCTTATGATCAAAATAACAAATAACAGCATAAGTAATGTTACATCTCCTCCTTTAGGTGTACCTTTAAATATAGCTGTATTTATTGAATCTCTTATGGGATTTTGTATAGGATTCAATTTTGTTTGTAGTGACAATGAGTGTACAACATATATTGTGGATGTCAAAACTATATACATATAACAATGAACAAGTGAAAATAATGTAAGGATTAAACATTGCATCCAGCCTGGAGTTAAAAACTCCAACTTAGAGTAGTATTTACCACTCAAGTTAACCCCTACCCTAAGCAGCAGTACCTCAGCTACCACCTTATCAATTTAATACTGGTTATATTTAACTTAAATTAACAGCTTTCAATTCAATTATCTAGCAAGACTAGACTACACATTTGATAAAACAGCATCATATAAACTAAAATAAACTTTTTTAAAAAACTATTCATACTACTATATGCATCTATGTAATATAATACACTTGTATTCAAATAGCATTCAAATAAACTTGATATTAGGAACCAAGAGGAGAGAGAGAAATAAATGACGTGAAAGAGGGAGAGAGAGTGAAAGAAAGAGAGAAAAAAAAAAGGGGGGAAGGCATATTTACATATTAATTTATTCAAAGTATGTAAAAATAAGTTCTAACATTCATTTAAATCAAAAGCTTTGGCTAATATGGTTCAGACATTACATATATTAAGATGTATTTATTTTCTGTCATGTAAATGCAGTCAACAGCTTCCAGAAAAAAAAACTTGAATTGCTTGTATATGAGCATTTTACTCATACTCATTATTGTCAATAGAATAAAATATTATATTTATAGAAGTTGTTATAAATTATACTGCATAGTTATGCAAATTCTCAGAAACACTTGCATTATTGTAAAAAAAAACATCTGTATTTTGTATGTCTATACTACTGCTTTAAAATATATCACAAGACAATTTCTTCCAGAATAGAGTTATAAAGTTATTTATGCTTGTCAATCAGATGAATTAAATGAGTTATAGTAATGTATATGTTTGGAACATAAGTTTTGAACACAGATTAGTATGCTGCAGTCAAGTAGATTTTCAAAAACACTTGAATAAATGTTTCATTTTCTATGCCTTCTAAAATAAGACATTTACTTACTACAAGAAACTGCATCATTTAAAATCATTATAACTGACATATTTTATGAATTATAACATAGATATTTAAGTAATTATATAAAATAACTCACATTTAAATGTCAAAGAGTTCATTTTCCTTCACATAGTCGCATTTGCATCAGTTCTACTTCCTGGTAGAGTGTTCTTCCTGAATCTGTGATGTGTCAGTGTGATATCTGGGTCAAAGGTCAGATTGACTGCTTTCAGCTTCTCTGTGAGAATTCTGAGAGTTGAAGCTTTTGAAACAGCATGAGGACACTGTTCATGAAGTAGCCCACATCCCAGATTGTCTCCCTTAACATTTTGGTGGGAAACTTGTTAAAAACTAGTGACAAACATTAATTTAGCAGTGTAAATGCATCTAAACATGACAAAACCTTTGCAATGTATTTTACAGGTTATTACAGCCTCTATGTAAGTGAAATTAAGCCCAAAGTTATTAATAGGTAATAAAACTCAATATTATTGTCCCAACTCAATTTTTATGCAAATCTTATTATTTACTGTGTCTATATGATCAAAAGCATTTCTATATATTAATATGAGAAAAAAATAAAGAGAAAGAATAAAGAAAAAAAAGAGAGTAGAAAATAAAAGAGTGTAAGGCAGAAATAAAAAAAAATGTAAGAGAAAGCTATAAAAGTATATACAATGGAATATTACTTACTGTTTATATTAATAGAGTTAAAAATAAAACATATTATTTACTATTATTTAGTTCTAATTATTATTAGTTAAAGCATGACATATTATTTACAAACAAGCATAAGCAGTATAATCAAGAAAGTATAATTAGGAATAGCATTTGAAGAACATATAAACTTTTTACAAGGAATAAATATGTTATTATTCTATTTATCATATTTTCATTACTCTTCTCTCCTTGCCCTCCCCCACCCTTTACCCACTACATAATCTAAATAGAATGTCATTGTTTAAACAAAGAAAAGAAGAAAAGGAGAAAAAAAAGAAAAAAAATGTATCAAATTACTGACCTTACTTCTCTTTTCAGAAAGAGAAACAAATTGAATAATAGCTTGTTATTAGTTCCTCAGATATTTTGACTGGTTATGAAACAAAACATTTCTTTGCACACAGAGAATAACTTTGATTAAATCTTTTCAGAACATTTGTGGCTTTCTGGAAATGCAGGAACTATATTTAAAAAGATTAATAATGAAGTAAAATGATGAGAGGAAAAAAAAAACATAGAACAAATCATTTGTTCTTTAGTCTCTTCTTCTTCTCAGAAGTCTTCCACGAAGTTTCAGTTGCCAGTCTCTTTAATGAAGGACTAGCCCATTCCATTTCCTCTATTTTATCCAAAATCTTATTTTTTTGATAAACAGTAAAGCAGAGTCTAAGTCATCAAAAATTTTAGGACCATCAGGAAGGAAGATTTTTAGCTTGGCAGGAAACAGAAGGTATGTTTTAAACTGTGCTTTTTTAAGCTCCCTTATTAGTGGCTGAAAAACTTTTCTTTTAGCTATTACCAAGGGAGAATAGTCATTGTCAAAACGCACAGTTGTCTCATTAAACTTAACAGGAGCTTTAGCCCAAGCAGATTTAAGAACCATCTCTTTATCAAAAGATGATAGAAATCTAACTATAACTGATCTAGGATAGTTTTTGTTAGAGTTAGTATTAGCTATAGATCTATGTGCTCTTTCGATACCAAAAGAGAATGCTTCTGGTAAGTCTAAAGTTTTAGGGAGCCATGTTGTTAAAAAAGAAGTAATATTGTTACCTTCAATATTTTCTGGCAGTCCAAAAATCCTAATGTTATTGCGCCTAGATCTATTTTCCAAGTCATCCAGCTTTGTTTGTAAATGTGTATTTTGTTTCAGCAGAAACTCAATGTTGATTTCCTCTTCTTGGATTCTATTTTCCATGTCATTCACAGCTTCTTCTATGCCTGTCATCTGGATCTTCTGTTGTTGCAGGTCTATATGTAGCAAGTCTATTTGTTTTGTAGTTTTTTCTATGAAGGTATCAATTTTAGTATCCATTTTATCCATCTTAGCAGTAAGTTGCTGGATTATAGTTATCAGACACTGAAGTTCTTTCTTGATGCTGGAGTCTTGAGAATTTGTCTTACTGGAACTCATTTCAGACTGATAAACTGACAGGAAAATTTCCAATGTGATTTCTGACAGGATTATTGTTAAAATTTCCTTTCTTTTTTAGATATAGTTCAAGAACTATATAAAACAAACATATTTAGAAAGAAAATTACTTCAAAAATTAATTTTTTAAGTAATTAATTCCTGTCAGTGTAATGAAATTGGTGGAGCTGAAGAAATCTGCTGCTATCCTGTGTTCATCCTTGGCCACGCACCGAGAGCACACAGTCCTGACGACATGCAAATGTGTCCTGCTGTAAAAGAATGGGTAATAGGCCACAAAAGCATGAAAAGTTTTCTGAAAGCTGTGTGCACAAGTATGTCCTGCTTTGAAAAACAAGTAATAGGCCACAGGCATGTAAGGTTTTCTGCAAACTGTGCAGCACAATCTGTCCTGCTGTGAAAGATAATAGGTGATAGGCACGTAAAGTTTTCTGAAAACAGATGATGCGTGTGAGTCAGACACTTGACTTACCTCAAGTTTAAAAAAAAATCAAATGATGAGTGAATGAGACTGTCCGTTTCCATCACGAACAACGAATGAAGTAACTAGGTCAGGACTCACGAGGATTCAGAAATCTTTCCTCTCTCCGTAGCCCGTAGGTATTAGAAAGCCATTTGCAATGGTAGCACACCCGTAGCAAGTAACCTTCACTGCCTGCTACTACTGATTGTTTCTCTCTCTCTTTTTCAGTACCTATCCTGCCATTCATGTCACATATGTGACTGAGGATGTAGCAGTCTGACCCCCTTCCACTTTACTGTGCGGTTACTGCACAGACTTTTGGGCAGATCACACTGATGCAGTACTCTTCATAATCTGGACTGCCTTTACAGCAGTCTGAGACAGTCCAGATTTACAGAAACTAAAAAAAAAAAAAAAAAAACGGAACTCGTCGAGCAACAAGCATGCGCAGTTCGAGTTCTGGGACTTTGCGAGTCAGTCAGACTCATTTACAACAGCACTAGTCAGCTAGTTTAATTTAAATATTTTATTTTAGAAACTTAAATGTTCTTTTCTTCACACAGCTGGGGGACTGCAGTCCTGCAGTCTGATGCCACGAGCCACCACTGCTTCTGGGAGGTTATGGAAATGCAACCATACAAACCTCCTCAACACAGTACCATGGTTTGTAGTATCTGTCACAAACATCTCTTAAACAATGAGTAGTGAGTGACCTGAGAAACTGAAGAAACTAAACCATGAAAATCAATTTCCTTCATAAGAAGGAACTGCAGATAAAGCATTCATCATCCTTTCACAATTAATCAGAATGTACTTTAACATTTGAGCCTGAAAATTCAAAATTCTAAAAAAAAAAAATAAAGTTACAGAAGTTTGCACTTTTTTCCCAGACTCTTTTCACCAACCTTGTTCTAAGAGGAAGGATTAGAATTAACAAAATACTTGGCAGCAGCTGGATTAACTAAAGCTATAACTGCTATGTCAGGCTCACGGATACGGGTGTATAGAAATTTGAAAGTCAGAGATTTATACATTTTATCTGCTTTCTTAGGTGCAGCAAGATGGCTGTCAGGGAAACCAAAGACTGTGACAAACACATCCTCCAATACCAACAGTACTGAGAGGATGGGAAGAGGTCCTGGAAACTAGTTAAAACAATTCATAGTATTTTCTGAGGAAATGATAAACCTCAGTTTCTCCCACTAAAAGCACTGACAAATTCTAGAAATAGCTTCAGAGAAAGAGAATCTTTATCAGAGAGATTTAGATAACATTCATTTTGAGTCTGAATCAGACATATGAAGAGAAAACCCTGCATCTGTCCCATCACATTCTTCTCCAGATTAATTTCCTTGAATTTCTTCAGAAAAAGAGTAATCCCTTTCCTTTTTTCAGAAACCACATGATAAGAATGGTAAATAGCCTGTACCAAACCCTGGGCCAGACTTAATAAACTACTCCTTGTCAAGTTAAACAAGAGTAGGAGAATGTATGTATTTCGTTTTCTGCTTCTTTTTTTACATGAAAGTTTGGAAAAACATGGTTATTAATGGCAGCAACAGCTTTCCCAGTGATGGACACAACATTTTGGCTAAGCAAGGGCACCTTCCCTACCTTTTCTTCCAACACCACCACCAACAAAAGTATCCATCCCTTGCCCGCTGAGGAGACCCTAACAGCTGTAGAGAATATGGCTAACCCCCAGTCCATAGTGGCTGTATGGGCAACACCAGAGGGATCTGGGAGGAAAAGATGAGTGACCTGAAGAACCAGATTTGTACACAGCACAGCCACCTACCTGCAAATTGCCAGCCTGCTGTGGTGGCAAAGATTTTTTAGTTAACTTTTTTCTTTTTGTGGCTAGAAGAAGGACCAGCCATGGGACTGGTGGTTTATTTCACTGTCAAGCCAAAATTGTGCTTCCTTCCTGGACAAATTGAGCAGCACAAGTGGATAAAATTTTAAAATCAGAATAAAATCATTTTCCCCAGTAAATACACAGTAAAAAGCATTATAACGTACTTTAACAGACTCAAAAAGTAAAGTAAAAGCAGTTTCCCCACAGAAAAAAAAACATTTTAGAATGTTTAAACCACCTTTTAAACTGCCAAACACAAAAGTCCGCTCCCATTTAAAAGTACAACAAAGTTTCATGACAGCCAGTAAGAACACATATTCCTAGCTTAAAACATATTTTCACAAACAAGAGAGTAAATTTATACCTTATAAATAATATATATAGAAGGTTTTTCCACAAACAGAACTTATCTACCCAGCAATGGAACAGCATAAGACAACCACTGATCCTTAAAAGCCCACAGAGAAACACTCTCTTTAGTGTCAGGAAGGTTCTGAAGGCTTGGTGCCAACACTAGACAGTATTTGAATTAGCTCAGCTTGAGATGACAGATGGTTTGGGCATGTGGCAGTTCACTGAAGCTTTGGAAAGTGGTTGGCTGTTATATCCTCTGCAGGATAGAACCCATATAGGTTATAATACTTCTGCAGTGATTGATATAATGAACATCTCTCAGTATTTTATTGTTTAAATCTTTACAAGCCAACCAAAGTTTACCCTTATACCACCAATATGTTATGATGTAAAAATTAAGGTAGGTTAACCTCTTGTGATCACCTAGATGCTTAAATGTTGAAATAAATTTGCTGAATCTTCTCTGCATCTGTTTCAATAATCAAAGACGAGGTTTGGAGTACTCACAATAACAAGAGATCTGCTCTTGGGTGGATTAGGCTGAAAATAAGCTAGTAAAGATCAGAGGTTGCCCAGATGAGACCAAAATATTAATAGTACTAAGTGTTAAAGTGCTATACTCTTGGCTCATTTCTCTAAAGCTGAAAGTGTCATTAATCCATATACCCAAATCCTTAATGGCTTTCACTTCTTCTACAATGGTGTTATCCAAAAAAATGTTTGAGTCAATTGCCAGCTTGTCTAATGCATCACATTACATGTTTAGCACTGAAGATTATACCAGATGGAGTGATCCATCCATTTATTAACTGCAATTATTAGTTCAAATAGTCAACATCTAAACATCTTATCACCACATCAATTTTAATGTCATCGGCATACTCATTTGTCCAGCATTTTCAATCTATTGGAGGCAAAAAACAAAATAAATAGGATTGTTCCTAAGGCCAACCATTGGAATACACCCAATTTAAATGGAATCCAGTTTAACTGAAAACTCTTTATAGATACCCTTTGGATTTCTGAACTAATCATCTTTCCATCCATTGTGTAATGTAGTTATTTATATTGGTTTATGGCATATTTGTATGATGACTGTGTGATCTAGCATGTCAAAGACATTTGTGAGATCTAAATATACTACTATTACATCAAGTCTCATATCAAGAAGATCACAGAGTTCAGTTAAACTGGTATGAGAAGATCAGCCTTCTACAAATCCATACTGGTTTTGTCTAAAACTGATGAGTACCAAATCTGGGATTTCAAGATATTGACTATGTACCTATTGAAACATTTACAAATCGTTAATATTGAATGAATAAGTCTGTAATGTTCCACAAAATGTGCTCTGCACCCTTCAAATAAAGGCAATGCAAGATAACCACCACTCATCTGTGACAGTATCATATGATAAGGGAGAATTAAATACAGCTGCAATAAGTTTTGCTATCTGTGGTACTTTTGTTTATACAGAATGAGCATAGATCAACCACTGTTTGTTTCCAGTGATTGCTGTACTATGACAGTAGAGGCTCCAAGCTGTAGTATACTCATAATTTTAGGCATTCTAGATGAATTTGTGTCTGCTACAGTGCTTCTAACACCAGGAAGAATATATTGTCAAATTTGCCTCACAGTAATACACTGTAAATAAAAGGGAGTAAAAGGAATAGGGAGGTATACAAGCAGATCAGCAATGCTCATTGAGGCAGTAGCCCCATCCATGGCTGCAAATTCACTTTTGCATATATAGGTAAGTTTATTGGGTGGCAGTGACTAATCTGGCTAAAGTTGTCAGGGAGACACCACAAAAGTGCTTGCTTCTTCACAACAATATTGTTCACTTCCATCCAAAATCCACATGAATTATCTCTAAGTCGAGCGTGACAATAAGCTCTACTAAGTGATTTGGTTGCTCACAGATGACTTTTTTCCCTTCATGCAGTAGTTCTTATCTGGCAAATTCCTTCTCAATGTTTAGGAAAAACAAAAGCACACTTTTTGATATTGTCCATGTTGTGCACACCAATTACAACTGCTGTTCACCTGTTAAAAACATGATTACAATGTTGGTATGTAGGAGTAAAACGAAATGCCAAATTCCTCTTTCATTCCTCATACTAACACAGCCAGAAAAAGAAAGCACATTGATGTCTGGTACATGAAACATTTTATCTTTGTATCGTGTATGAGCAAAATGTTCAGTTTATACCTTTTTCTTTACTGCTTTTTCTTCTTTCTTTACTTTTTTTCTCCACCCAACTGTGTTTACTAGTACTGTAATGAAACGGGACTACTGTATCCTTTTCAGGGTCTGCACTGCAGCCTAACTTGAGCAACATCACTGGAAGGCTGTGAATCCTTTGCAGTAGATCAGTGGGTCTCCGTCTTTTTGTCAGGTATTTCCTTCTTCATTGCAACTAGATCATTGCCTCTAGACCCCTGCCATGTCCCACTATATCTGACAATATTATACAACTTTATTTTATGATCTTCGTGTTTAAACATCATGTCTATTCATTCGATTTATGTATCTACTTCTATACTTGGTGACTGTATTCTTTAACTGACATTTTAAGTGGTGACCCGAACTAAAAATGACACAACAGACTGAATAAAAAATCAGTGCAGTTTTAGAAGAAATAAAAGCTATAGACTGGAATATGATTTCTTTGTCTTCTTTCTAGCTAAAATATTGCTATCCTAACATTCTGACTTCTGCACATTAATTTTAGCAAATAATCTGAGGTACTGGTTTCCTTGGCCTCTTCATGATTTTTAATGCTTGCCATACTAATAGCAAGAAGGACTCTGTACTTGTCTTTAATTTTGTCTTAGATCATATTATTATGAGCTCTGTGTATTACAGTAGTAAAACATTAAATGCTGCACTCGGATCACTTCTCATTATTGTTGGCTTGCTGAATCATTTAAGAGTGCTCTGAAGATTTTATCAACTGAAATTATTTGCATGTATGCCTGATCCACTCAGCAGTCTTACACACTCAGAATTTCTACTGAAATGGAGATAACATTGCCTCAGTAAGCCATTTCTAGTCAACAAAAATCAGTAATTAAACACAGTAAATACATTCTGGCAATACTGCTTTATACTTAGCAAAACAACTGCTACTGTAAAAGAATTTCTTTAAGTCTTAAAGTTACGAAAACTGTTAGAATATGGTATAATAAAGAACAATGGCTATAAGTTGCAAAACAAAAGGCATAATTATGAAAATTCAGAAATGAAAATAAAAGCGTAATAATGCTTACATTTCTGATTTGAGGTTAATTCACCTTCCAGTGCAGAAGAATAATTGGAAAGAACCTAATATCATGGAGGAACGTGAAATTCTTCAAAACAAAAAATGTCATTTCATTTGTATAACCACTTGCAATAGTGATCCATAACATCAGTCTTTGGAAGCAGTTACCATTCTACTTGTTCAGTGTAAATACTAACAAAAGCTAAATTTGTTTGTGTGTTTTGCAGAGGGAATGGAAGGATTTGATGCCTGTCCTGTAAATGGATATAAAGTTGAAGACCTTAAATACAAAGATACAATAACTCTTCCGCTTCCGATGTCAGAAAATAAACTGCAGAAGAATGGCAGATCATTTCTTCATGGGCGCTTCGCATATAGTTTACGTAAAATAGCCATGAAAGAACCAAAGTGAGTTTGTATGTTTTACCAGTACATACATTTTCATTTAACTATAGTTTTAATTATATTGTTTATTATTCTAGTTTCAAGTGTTTATAATAATTGTTCCAGGGGTATTCATTTTCCATTTTGCAATAGGAGCTGGTACTGTTTGGAAGGAACATTTTTTTGGTAACCATCCATCAGAGATGATTACAGCTAATAGTAATAAAGGGCTTTCAGACGTGGCAGTTACGGCAGTGGTCAAATGGTTCCTTGCATTACACTGAGATGAAGCTGGATGACACAGTAATGTAATATGTTGTTAACTGGTATGAGTATTAGTAAAGGCCTTTATTAATTTATGCACTTTAGTTACCCATTTCTTAACTAGAGGGTGTGCTCTGGTCCAAAAGACACTTCCCCCATTTTCTACAATCAAAACTGTCTGATTTGGACACAGTTTCATCCCATATGTCATCAGTTTTGCATTCTACTTCCCTATTTTTGCTGAAGTTCTTGTTCAGAGTCCACCAGTAATGCCACATCATCTACATACAGCAACTTTGTCGATCTGTCCCCTCTGACCTGTGTACTGATGTAGTGCATCACTAGTATGAACAGCAGTGGGATCAGAGCTGAACCCTGCTGCACACCCACTCCTAGTAGGAACCCTGATGTGTCGCTGGGTCCTTGTACATAGCCTGTACTAATTCTACCAACATTTCTGGGACTTTGATCCATCATAGGACTGCCCAAACAAACTTTCTTTGGACCTTGTCATACGGTTTCTCTAAATCTAGGAGTGCCCAGTCAGACTCTTTCCTCATCTTTAGTTTCACATCATCTGTCTGCCTCACTGCAAACATTTGGTCAGTTGTGCTGCATCCTGATCTGAATCCAAACAATCCAAACTGTTCATCTCTCATTTACTTTCTACTATTCTACATATTCGTTTATCAATCACCCTCTCCAGAACTTTCATGCAATGTGATAGGAGTTTGATATCTCTGTTCTGCCCACAGTTGTGGATATCCCCTTGTTCTTGCACACTGGGACTAGTATGCTTATTCCCCAGTCATCCGGGGTACACCTTCCTCTCCATGCTGCTCTGAGTACCCTCAGGAGTCATTTCCCCCAACTCACCCAACATCTTGGTCATATTCAACATGACCTCATCTGCACCTGCTGCTTTCCCTGACTTCATTTTCCTGAGTGTTCTTACTTACTCCTCAAACTAGGCTTCACTGCACAGACCACGCTTTCTCATTCCTCGGTCCCAAACTGTGGGAATCTCTCCCTTCTTTTCTTAAGGATCATTCCTGTTACCCCATTTTCTGTTCACAAATAAAAGAACATTTCAAGACTATAAAAATGCAAGTGCTATCTCTGTGCTCATTTAACTTAATCTCTTTCTTCCTTCTACATACCTTGTTTTGACTCTATTTTTGAATGTGATTCTTTCAGAATGACAACTCTATAAATAATGAATGTATATATTGTGTGTTTTCACTCACTCTGTATGTAATGTCATTTATATATTGCCTTTATTCCCTCAAGCCAGCTATGATGTTCACTTTGTATATAATATATGTATATATTGCATTTTGTCATTCACTCTGTGCATAATGGCATGTGTCTATTGTGTTTTCCCCAGGCTGAGACTGAAATGGGTTCAATGTGATCAGTGCTCTACCCCAGTTAACGAATCATTCTTCTTTCATTTTAGACTATATCTGGGTTAGTACAGCTTCTGTAGGGCTTTCTTCATTTAGATGTTGTTGGACATAGTTCTAATTGCCTTCAATATCCTGTGGATTGGTGCGCAGGTTGTTGCTGGCAACGACTCTAAATTGTGTCTGATGACTATTTTCTTTATCTTTCTGATGTTGACTTGCAACCTGATAGAGTTTTTCTGTCATTTATTGAGTCATTTTCCAGAAGCTGGTAGAGTGCCTCTGATTAGTTCTTCTTTGCTACTGCAACTTCTTTGCTACTGCAACTGTTCTCTTAGCCTCTTAGCCAGCCACTGTTCCTTCTTAACCTGGTCAGTCCTTTCTATTTCACACTGTTTCCTACACTCATTCTTTCTTTTGATTATTTCCCAGAGTTCTGCATTCCATCACCAGCTCTCCTTATGTACCTTATTTCCTTATCTGGCTTGGCCACGTATCTATAGGCCTCACACATGCTGTTTTGAGCAGCTGCCATTTTTCTTCAACTTTACTTATTCCTCTTCTTCTTGAGGTACTAGAGCCGTTAGGATTTCCTTGAACTCCAGTCAATGTATAGGTCTTCAGCCAAGTCTCTGTTGACCTTAGAGTCTTTTCTGATATGCTCTGAGCCGAGTGTTTCACTGATTCTGTTGATTCTATCCCAACCCCTTTCCTTAACAGGAGAAAGTCTACCTTAGTTGCATGTTGGCCTCACTTCTATGTAATCTTGTGGCTGCCTCTCTTACTTACATGTGTTGGCCATCATCAAGGCCTTTGACATAAGTCTAAAATGGCCTGTCCTTTTTTATTCTTGTAGCCCCACACATGTGATTCCAGGCAGGCCTCATATCCTGCTCTGTCTGCCTCAATATATGCATTCAGTTCCCCATTATCAACACCAACTCATGTTCTGCTTTCTCTTGCAGCTCTTGCAACTGCTGTTTGAATGCATTCTTTACCTTGCAATCACAACCCTGCTGTGGGGCACAGGCTGAGACTTTGAATAATGCTTTTATCCTTACACTGGAGTCTGGTTGCCATGCATAGGTCACTAATTCTGATGACATCTCTGACTGTCTTATGAAGCCTCTCCCTCGCCACAATTCCCATACCATTTCTAGTCTCTTCTCCCCCAGAATAGTAGATTATGGGTCCCAAGCCAAGTAGCTCTGCTGCACTACCCTTCCATCTTATCTGCTGGATATAGAGGATGTCCATCCTCCTCTTTACCATTATATCATTCACTTCCAAGCGCCATCCTTTCAGTGAACCTTTACTGAGTATCGCACTCTTAGTTCATGTTTGACAGGTTGACTGGTTTTACATCCAGCTTATGCTCAACAGAGCTTTCACAGGTAACCAAAGCTGAGCAACTGGACACTGTCCAAATGGTAGTATATTTACCCTGGGCTGCTGGACTTTATGGCTGGCATGTAGACCCCTCACACCATTAGCATGGGTATCTGCAGTAGGTTGGAGTAGACCAGGTTCTCAACCCACTTATCCCTAGCAAATATCTATACCCTTTTTGGCAACATTATTAATTTCAGTCAAATCTCCTATAGTCAGTTCTACCACTGTCGAGTAGCTAGCCCTGACATGGTATTCAAAATGTGATCCATGTTCTGCTATCTAAAGGATACTGTTCATTACCATTGATTCCCAAAGCCATTGGTCTACACAACTCTTCCACCAATAGACACCATCTAGAATCTGTGCTGCTACCCACAACTCCATTCTTGAGTGAATTTGAAGTAGAAACACCCAGCATGATTTTGGGAGATGGGAGGAACCTCACAAAAATACAGGGAGACCATACAAACTCTATACAGGCATGGCACTGCCCGGGGGAACTATTATTCTGTGTCTTCTTTTTTTTGCTTTCTTTCTTTTTTCAGTTACTATGGAAAATGGAATTGTTGGATAGTAAGCGTACAAAGTAACATGGCATCACCGGAAAACAGTAAGGTTAAATAAGGTGCAGTTAATTACACAACACAGGTATTTGTGGCTTCGACTATTAGTTGTTTAGTTAAAAGTCACCAAGGAACCAACTCACCAAGTACAACCGTTCAAGACATTAACCTGATGAGAAAACTAAAGAGAAGAGTTTTTGCAGGGAGACAGCCCACCTCTACCCCAAAAACACAAAGAAGGAAGAAATCTATCAAAAAAGGAACCACTGCTGGTGTGCATTTATAAACCACATCAGCAGCAAATTCCCATAGAAAACAGTGAATGGAGAGTTTAACGTCACTGAGTTGTACTCTACAAGTTGGTAAATCGGCAAATTGTAAGTCAACCAGCTATAGAGCAACTATTAATCAAAATTGAGGGTGAGTTGACTATGATACTTGTAAAAGAGAATTAAAGAAAAACTTTTCTCTGTATATATGTGTTTTTGTGTGCTGGTCAGTTTACATGCGAGTGTGTGTGTGTGTGTGTGTGTGTGTGTGTGTGTGTGTGTGTGTGTGTGTGTGTGTGTGTGTGTGTGTGTGATGTGTGTGTGTGTGTGTGTGTGTGTGTGTGTGTGTGTGTGTGTGTGCACTCGCGAGTGCATGTGCACGCACACACACACGAGAGTGCACACAGCTGTAGGAATGCACACATGTATACATACAAAAGTGCTCTGGCTATTATGTACCCTGACATTGTACTCTTCCTTTGGCAATTTGAAGCACAATTCCATATATATTTTGCATTGTATTCATAACACAGATAATTCAATACTGTGCTATATCTATAATTCTGTTACCAACAATGCCAATGTATACTACTATGTAAATATTTCTACAACCTTTTATATATTTATTTGTACTGTTGGACCAGTTCACCTATCTGATAAACAAATGTAAAATAAATAAAAATAAAATAAAAAATCTTTATTTCATATCCACTGCTACTGACTATTCAAACAGCTAAACAGCAGTGGTAAGAGTTATCAGCCTAACAAAACAGCAGAGAGCAATATATGTATATTTAGACAATCAGATATATTGTAGAGGTGCTACTCTTGAAAGGCTGTACATGCTCAGGTGATGTCACTGTGTTACATCTCCATAACACACAGTAGAATGCTCATTAAATTATCCTCAAAACATTAATAGAGCTAAGTCTACACTCAAAACTATTTTTATACTATCTTCTGTCTGCATTATCCACATTGTTTTGAAATGTCATTTATTTCAGCATTAAAATTATTGAAGGCAGTGTGACTCGTTTATTGGAAGAAGATGGTTATGTTATTGGAGTTCTATACAAGGAAAAGGACACTGGCAATGTTAAAGTGAGTATAAAGTTAATCAATTATTTAATCCTGTTGTCCTGATAAAAAAACGTGAATAATTTGTCTGTTCTTGTGTGCAGATTCCAATGTTACTCAATGCTATTTCCACAAACATTTTACTACACCATTCTGTTGACCTGGTTCAAAGGCACTCTGCATTCTAAAGGAGACCTACTGTGCAATAAAGATCAGGTCATGTACACAGGCTTGACACTCCTAGGAAAGTGAACAATTGCACAAGAGTTAAAACAGAAGTGTGCTTACATTGGTGCTTATTTAGAGAACTACACTCCCTATAATTATTACTTTTACCTAAAGGGAGTGGCACAGTGTTACAGGGGTTAGTGCTGCTGACTCAAAGTACTGGATTCTCAAGTTTGATTTCAACTGGGATGCCTTCTTTATGGAGTTTGAATATCTTATCTGTGTGTGTGTGTGTGTGTGTGTGTGTGTGTGTGTGTGTGTGTGTGTGTGTGTGTGTGTGTGTGTGTGTGTGTGTGTGTGTATATCCTGCAAAAGACTGGGAACTTATCCCAGATTATTTTGTGTATCTTGTACTGAATGCAGTCAGAGGCTCATCTCCTGTAGCTTTGAAATGAGTAGATGAATTAATGAATTTATTTGTTTGTTTGTTTACTGGGTAGGGCACTAATCAACAATGACCAGTTTCAGACCCAGCCCAGGTTGAGGAAAAATAATTGTTACAATAATACAATATGTACGGAGTACTGAAGGCTAGTCAATAATAATAATCAATAACATACAAATTTTTAGTACAATATGCATTATATATTGTAAAGAGAAATAAATATAATAACATATATACATATATACAAGAGGGGAAGGAAGATGGAAGCAGGAATAATGTAGAAAGTAACAAGGAATAGGAGGAGAAGAAGAGCATCTGTGAGGTACATGTATGTAACAGTTTAAATGCCCCCAGGAAGTGAGACAGAATGGTTGGGAGGGTGGCTTAATGGCTAAGGTGTTTGCCTTACAAACACAAGGTGCAGGGTTTGAGTCTCACAAGGAATAATTGGCTAGGCTTAAAATGGCTCACAAGGGCAGTTAGCTTAGTACTAACCTATGAACCTATGAACCTATGTTGGAATAAGTAAAGGTGTATATGTAAAGTGGGGTTAGGTTGTATGGCCTAAGCTGGGGCACTTACACTTGCTTTGTTTATAGAATCATGTGTACTTAGTAAGCATGCAGTCCAGGAGACCATTAATGAAGCCCAGCCCAAATTCCCAACTGCCCCAAAGCACTGTCTGGTTAAGTGTCAATGTCACACAGTAGGCAAACAAAAGCAGAGGGAATCAAACCCTGTACCAAAGGAAGTAGCGTGTTAACAGCTCATAGCCTTAATTCTCTTTGCCAACTGTCAGACAAACCAATGTAAGAAAAGGTAAGGTTTCATCATTGGTTTATAACTGATTACTAGGCTAATAGACAAGAGCATTTACAAGCCTAGCCAATAATACCCAGAATATGACAGTATTATATCAGAATTCAGTGGCGGCTGGTGACTTCGAATTAAAGGGGGCTGCAGGAGACAGTTGAATGGGTGGGGTCAATGGGAAGGGGTGTGGCCAACTAGAATGGGGTGTGGCTATGCTCAAAACCACAATAACTGGAACTTTAAATATGCTGACCTGGGTGCCAAACCGTCATTACGAGAGTCCAATCAAGACAAAATGAAGTGTAGAAGAAAAAATATTTCAATGCATTGGCGACATGACAACTTACTTAATATCTAGATGGAAACACAAAGGTTGTGAGGCATGAAAAAATAAATTACTTTTTAAATACATTACTGGAATGCCAGTCAAAATCAAGTATAAAAAAAAACAAGCATCTCTCAACTCAAGCCACTTCTCCTTGCACTGCAGTTCTAATTATAATTTATATTCGGCTTTATAAAATTACCAACCAACATGCAGAAAGTAGCAATCTCTGTGATATCCCCAATTGTAAAAATGTTTCTTATCCAAAAAAGACCTGCTGCCTAACAATAACTATCTACTTGTTTCATGGGGAAGACATGATCAAAGTAAAAAATGAACAGCAAACAAGAAAAAAGCTCAAGATAAATTGCTTAAAGGATTACTGCTCAAGTTATGGACCACACATAATAGATTGGTACTCAGTTTAGTTTACGGGTAAAGACCGCAAAGATGACTGCAGGTCTCCAACAAACATAATGAGCTTCTGAAAATACTGTAATCCTGTCCTTTATAACAAATATTGTCATATGCATTTCAATACCTAATGCTTATACGTTATCTAGTTATTTAAATATTCTCTGCATGGCAACAACGAAAAGGCTTTCAATGTTGATAATTCTTTAACAGTATGCTTATTAAAGATTACTTGCATCTTACAATCTCTGACAAGCTTACCTGATGGTCTTTAAAGCATTGCTACTTAAACACAGAGCAACAGGGCACTGCAACAGCATGCATTTTCTGAATAATAAGAAGCATAAGTCAACAGTATAAAAATATGACAGAAAACCAGAACATTATGCAAAATCAAGGACAGATGAAAAGCCACGGTCGTACTTGTGGTCTACCTTGGATGGGGGAATACTCTGCGCACTTAACTACATAACTGCTTCTTACCTTGCCTGGACACATCCAGAGCCACTACAATGGGGAGTGGGGTGCAACAAGTATGTCACAATTTGAAATGTCTCTGACTGACGGTGATGGCTCTGACACTCATACCTCTCAACCTCAGAGCAAGAAATCTGGACAAAGCCATACATAGAAGTGGGACACAGGCCCAAAAATAAGGAAATTTTTAAAATATTGCTCTTATAAACTTAGAAAGATAATAGAATAGTAGTAGGTCTTGCATTAGTATGAATTTTCTGAAGGGTATGAAATCTGAAACTCAAATGTCTGCCATTATTTTCTAACTTCAATCTTTAATGATTTGCCACTAATTTGCCAGAAAACCACAATTTTATAAAAAACAGACCAAAAATGTGATGCAAAAATATAAAATTGCCACACAATACAGCTGGGAACCTGTCAAAGAAGGGACACCTTTTTAATATTAGTACTGTTAACTTGAACAGCTGACAAATTAAGAGCATCTACATGCATTTCTGAAATAAAAGCAAACTATAACTCTGATCATTACAGTTATTTATATTTGTAAACCTTCCACATTTTCTTCCAAAATTGCCATTTTGTGGCGGGATTATTACGGGGGAGAGCAACATTTTGAGCCAGAATTGGGGACGGTCGAGAGGTTTGGATATTCCTAATTCTGTAAAGCGATTTATTTGCACATACCTCTCAACCTCTTAATGCAGGAAATCTGGACAAGGCCAAATATATTGGGGGAAAATACAAACAGTACTAAAAATTGCACTTGTATAAACTTAAGACAGTCGATAGAAACACAAATCTTGCTTTAGCATGCATTTTTCTGAAGGTTATGATGTCTGAAACTCAATGTCTGTCATTATTTAGTGACTTCATTCCTAAATGATTTGCCAGAAAACCACAAATTTTATGAGGAACAAACCAAAAATAAGAAGCAAAAATATATTCATTCTGCAACAATCTGGACAATTAAGAGGTACAGTTCAACTGGGGCTGTCTGAGTTTGCTGCCCTTCCCCCCTCACAAACTCATGGCCGAATGGACCCTCCCCCCTGCAGCCATTCCAATGTCCCATTCCTTGGTTATTTTGTCCTATTTATCATAAACACTGTAATGTGCATATTGCTTTACTTCTGCAATGATTTGGATTTCATTTGAAAGTATTATTTTGCATTTTACAGCACAATCCCTAATAGATATCTGCTAAACAAAGCAATGCAGTCTCACAATGAAAATAGACTTAGCATTAAAACTTCTCTGTCCTTAAAACTCACATTCATTGAAACCCACATTCAAAGAAAATACATTTTGCCAGTGGCAGATAAAGATTAACTTTGGGCTGTTTTCAAATCATAGGCCCCTTGAACACGAAACATACACATGCTCTTTGATACACCTTCCTGATTGTATTAAATTATATTCCTTGTACAATACAGTGCAGTTGCTAGACGACATTTTAAATTTATTGTTTTGAACATTTTTCCAGTAAACAATGAAACAAAATGCATGCACCAATAATGTCAGAGCAGGGACAAACACTCCAGACACATGTATTTGTAAGATGGGAGAACATGCAGACTCCACACAGAAGGCACCACAGCCAAGAATCAAACTAGAGAACCAGTTAGGCAACAATGCTACCAGTGCACCACTGCACTACTGACTTACTTTGCAAGTTTAAAACAAACATACAGAAACCACAGATTTTATGAGGAACAGTTCAAGCCTGAGTATTCTCTACCCACCACCATGTGTTCTCTAGCCACCAGTATATAGCAATTGGGGCATTTTACACACACACACACACACACACACACACACACACACACACTGGCTGGTTTCCCACTCCATAGCCTGCCCGCAGTTCTGAATCAACCTTACCTGAATTAAATAATCCACAGCAGCCCTGGATTCACACACCTTATCCGGTCGCAGCAGCAGTCCTGAATCAATGGCTTGTTTCCTTCTCCTTAGCCCGCCTGCGCAAGCTAATGGCTGGTTTCCTGGCTCTGTGAGAGTAGGCTGGGGTTTCCTGGCTCTGTGAGAGTAGGCTGCAGACTCCAGCCTGCGGGCGATGCAGTCCGGTGTCCTTCCGTTCTGTGTGGCCGTCACCGCACAGACTTCTGGGCTGCAGGGCAGAGATGCCTTTCTCCCCTATCTGGACTGCCTAACACAGCAGTCTGGAGTTCTGTGAGTACCAGGAACTCCAAGCATGCATGCGTGGAGTTGCGATTTTTTTTATTTTATTTTTTTATTTCTTTTCTTCTTTCCTTCTACAGGTGGGGGGCTGCAATCCTGCAGTCCTATAGCACGAGCCACCCACTAATTCCCCAGATATGTGATGGCTTAGTATAAGGATAGTGGGCCTTTGGGTTTTGGAGCCATGAGTCATTTTACAGACTGCCTCTGTTCATAAGGGACATGGGCAGTACCTTGGGAGTGAATTTATGGTTCCCCATCCATTTATCCAAATTCTTTTTGAAGAGAGTGAGGGACAGCCTTTGTTTTATGAAGATGGGATGTTTATTCCATAGATAAGATAGCCTTTGGAATATGAATCTGTCTGTCCAGCAAGTTCTGTTAGAGTCACACATAAGGGAACATGTGGAGGACACCCTAGAGAGGTGGAGATATGCTCTAGAGAGAAGAGGAATGAAGGTCAGCAGGACTAAGACAGAATATATGTGTGTGAATGAGAGGGTGGATAGAAGAATGGTGAGGATGCAGGGAGTAGAGGTGGCGAAGGTGGATGAGTTTAAATACTTGGGATCAACAGTTCAGAGTAATGGTGAGTGTGGAAGAGAGGTGAAGAAGAGAGTAAAGGCAGGATGGAGTGGGTGGAAAAGAGTGTCAGGAGTAATTTGTGACAGACGAGTACCAGTAAGCGTAAAAGGGAAAGTCTACAAGAGGGTAGTGAGACCAGCTATGTTATATGGGTTGGAGACAGTGGCATTAACAAAAAGGCAGGAGTCAGAGCTGAACGTGGCAGAGTTAAAGATGTTAAGATTTGCACTGGGTGTGACGAGGGTGGACAGGATTATGAATAAATATATTAGAGGGTCAGCCCAGGTTGGAAGGTTTGGAGACAAAGCCAGAGAGCCAAGATTACGTTGGTTTGGACATGTGCTGAGGAGGGATGCAGAGTATATTGGGAAAAAGATGCTAAGGATGAAGCTGCCAGGTAACAGGAAAAGAGGAAGGCCTAAGATAAGGATTATGGATGTGGTGAGAGAGGACATGCAGGTGGTTGGTGTGACAGAGCAAGATGCAGAGGACAGGAAAACATGGAAACAGATGATCCACTGTGGCAACCCCTAACTGGAGCAGCCGAAAGAAGAAGAAGAAGTGCTAGGATATTTGGATCTCTAGTTGGGAAGCTAACTAGTAAGCTTTGAACTCTGTTCTGCAATTGACATACATGTGAATATCTTTTACTCTGAAAGGGAGGTCATGCCATAGTTTTGAGGTTAAAAGAAAGAAGCTCTGGCTGCTTTAATGGAGTTTGGTTTTGCAGAGGAGGGGGTGGAATGTTGACCCTGAGAAGGATTGGATTCTAAGACTGTAGGATGTGGTTAAAGAATGTGTTTTGAGGAAGTTGGAATGGGGGTGTCTAGATGTAACAGGTTAAACATTACTCAGCCTAGCAAGAGGTTGTCTGTTTTATGGGAATTCATCTTTTTTTTTTTTTTTTTTACAATAGAGATACAGCGGTGTTCTTGTTTTCGGGGGTTCTCTATGAAGCAACGTATTTTGTTGGAGAGTATTTCTAGGGTTTTGGAGTTTTTCTTAGAGCTACTGGCTATTGGTGGAAGATCATTTTCTACTTAGAGAACAAATTTCATTTGTCTTTGGCATTTCCTGCAGGAAAGGAGATGGATACAGAGATTTTTCAAGATCAAAACAGGCGGTAGTTGACTTTTGTTCTGTTTTTTGCAAGTGATCCATATGAATGAATGAATGAATGAATGACTATATGAAGTTCGGTACTTACGTGTTATCGCAACCAGATTTTGCAATATCTTTTACTTTCTTGACTTTTACTAAAATGGCCTCACTGAAGTGCAATATGGAAGGGTAGACTGTCAGGAAGTCTGCTGGGATATTGGTGGTGGTTTTAAAAACTATTAAGACTGATAATTTTAAGATTTGTGGGTAGGGTCCTTTAAAGACGTCAAGTGTTGAATTCAGCGATCGCAGTGGTTGAGTGTGTACGTATGTTGGGCTGAAAGGAGTGTGGGAGTTAGCATACGATATTATACAGGCACAGAGTTTAAACAACAGATTAGGTGCTTTCGTACTGTGAAAAGGATTACTTTTACTGCAGTTCTTGTGGCGAGGGATTATTTCTCTGCATTACCTTGTTCTTTTTGGATGTATGAAAGTATTATGAAGGTTAGAAGCAGGTTTTCTGTAATGTTTTTGTAGTCTTAGGTAGGTGTATCATTGAAACAGCTGATAAAATAATAAAGGTTTGAAATTAGATTTCCTTCTTTACAGACAGCATGTGAAAGGAACGCATCTGAAGTAGAATGGGACTTGCTTAACTGACAT
>NC_056732.1:499386165-499601165 GCF_019279795.1 Protopterus annectens
CTACCTTTTCTGTTAAGGAATGGATATTATATTTGTATATACTTAGTTGCAAGCATTACTTCATTTTATTTTCTTTTTAATCACAAGATTCTATATGAGTTTTGTTTTACCCTATGAAAAATTGTTTGCTAAAATGTATTTTAAGGGAAACAAACAGTATTTACACTTGATTAGGTTCATGAATCTTCACTAAGACATTCTTGGTTACTTTTATCAAGTTCATGTTTCTTTTTTGAAAACTTTTTTATGTTTAATACCCTGTCTACACTAAGTGGACATTTATTTATGCTTTTAATGTAATACAACTTTAAATGTGAAGGTATGTCAGTGGGTTCAATTAAGGCAGCTGTTTGTAATTTTGTAACACACACCCCTTTTGTTTGGGTTTTAAATTGTGTTTGATGATTTTTTCCTTTGTCTGAAGAAGTATTCCTACTAAGGGAGATGAAAAACGCGTTACTTTTACATTTCCTAATAAACCTTTGGAGTTTTACACCTGCTGGTTCAGAGCCTTTTGGTTTGTTTTTTGACAGTATGTATGGGTGGTAGTTATGTAATTAAATCTTCCTATAAACAGATTATTAATCTACACTGAGCATCACACATTTAAATTTGTGTACAATAACTGAAAAGTAATGTATTGCTTTTAGTCTATGTATTTTTTATCTGTTCGATAACTGTCTGCCATTTGGCCTACATTATGGCTGAAAAGGGTCTGCTGACTGGCCCACTACCTGATTAACAAAGTTTATAAATAAATCAATCTACGTTCATGCCATTATTTAAATGGTGTGAATTTAATAAAGCTGTTTATGAAAAATGAAACTGCTGTATCTCACACAATTCATTTCCCCCAGAGATCCAGCCATCTTGGAGTTAGTATATTTAAGTAGCAGCAGGAGTGGGTCAGTGTCAGGGAGTGCAGCTAGGCAACACTGTACATACACAAAAATGCTTTAACAATGAAAATGAAACGTGTGATAGTCACACTTTCACAGTCAGTTGGACACTGCACGTACAGTAACTTTTGCAGCCATCTCTACAAATCTGGACGGGGCAGTGGTGCAGCTGTTTGTGTTGTCACCTCACAGCAAGAGGTTATCTGGTTTGATTCTCAGCTGGGATGCCCTCTGTGTGGATTCTGCATGTCCTCTCTGCATTTGTGTGGGTTTTCACCATATGATCCAGTTTCCCTCCATGTTACAAAGACATGCGTCTGGAGTGTTTCTCTGCAAGCCTCCTCTGAAAATTGCCTCATTCCAAGTCGGACTTTCCCGGTAAACAAATGTTAAGTAAATAGGTAAATAACTCAATCTGCTAATAAACATCCTAGAAAAAGATTCCATTTATAACACCAACAACAATGTATAGATAGTTCACATGGAAATGTAGTAGAGATTCCTAAATGAATGTTGGTTGGCTTGAAATGGAGGATGGATATTTTAAGATGACTTAAGTATTTATAATTAGATCTACCTAAAAGTATGGGTAGATTGTGATCGATTTCCTGGATGTGATGGTGACAAAACCATACAAATGACTACACATAGGAAACAGTTTAGGAGAAATTCAATTTTGGCAGCTACCAACTGCCATCTGAGACATGTTATACAAACTATACTCAAGTCCCAAAATATAAAGAGGTTAAAATAATTTGCAGTAATGCAATACAGTTTGAGAAACAAAGCCAGGAATTAGATAGCAGGGTTACCAATAGGTGCTGCAACAGAGTTGGCATCAATAAAGCAAAACGTTTGCCTCCACAAAATCCAGGGAACAATTATTAGAATACCAATTTGCCTGTGTTATGGCTGAAAAGGGTCTGCTGACCCCCCCTTCTGGGTTATGACCCCCCACACCAATATAAACAGGGCCACAGCAATTGAGAATGGCCACATCTTATACTAATAGCTCATTTAAAATCGGGAAGTTTATGACTACATTTTAATATCTGTTAAGAAATGAAGAAATGGTGCATTATTACCTGACAGTTGCACATGTAACTTCCCGTAGGGTAAGACCATTGGCCAATACCTGGGTTGTTATAAACATTTTACAAATCCAGAGAAAAGCAAACTATTTTGCTAGCTGCCACCCATGTATTGATTGTCTGTACTGTACCTATATTTCTAAAACTCTGTATTTTTTACATCTGCAAAATATAACCAGAACCTTATTGACTGTCCATGTGGGTGGGTGATCTACATGATTGTATGCTCTGTAAAGTTTTCTACAGTGAAAAAATTTTAATACCCTGGTAGTAGCGGACAGTAACTCATATCAGTGATCTACACTATAAAAGTAAAAGATGCACTGTATATAAACATATGTTACTTCAACTGACTGCAATTATAACTTTCTCAGGAACTGATAAATTATTGCTAGATAACTTCCGAAAATCTGGATGGTATAACCAGCTTGATAAAAAGGAACAACTCTGGAAAGTCAATTTAGAGGCAGTATATAAACATGTACTGAATCAATATCAATCTACATTAAGATATTTAGGTTCAATAAATGTCCTTTTTTGTACATTGTCCACTAGATTTCACTACTGATGTGTTAAATTGTATAATACGTATAACACCGAAAGGTTATGATTAAAGAAACCAGTAGCCGAGACTCTAAAAAATAATGTATTTAGTTAATCGCTATCTTCTATTTGATACAGACTTCATCTCAGGTACAACAATACAGACCATACAACCATAAATTTGCCAAATTTATAAACACGTGAAGAAACTCAAATCACAGATAAATACTTTTTACACAACTGAAATGCATATTACACCAGACATTAAATAGTTTACAAAAATTTACCAAAAGAGGTAGTTCCTATCAACGATCTACACTATAAAAGTAAAAGAAGTATTTTGCTTAAATGTATGTTAAGATAACTGACTGACATTTTTTTCTTTCTTGGGACTTGATACATTATTGTTAGATCATTATCATCTTCTTTTGGCTGTTCCCGTTAGGGGTCGCCACAGCAGATCACCTGTTTCCATTTCTTCCTGACCTCTGCATCTTGCTCTGTCACACCAACCACCTGCATGTCCTCTCTCACCACATCCATAAACCTTATCTTAGGCCTTCCTCTTTTCCTGTTACCTTGTAGCTTCATCCTTAGCATCTTTTTCCCAATATACTCAATATCCCTCCTCAGCACATGTCCAAATCAGCGTAATCGTGCCTCTCTGACTTTGTCTCCAAACCTTCCAACCTGGGCTGACCCTCGGATATACTTATTCCTTATCCAGTCCACCCTTGTCACACCCAGTGCAAATCTTAACATCTTTAATTCTGCCCCATCCAGCTCAAACTCCGGTCTTTTTGTCAGTGCCACTGTCTCCAACCCATATAACATAGCTGGTCTCACTACCCTCTTGTAGACCTTCCCTTTCACTCTTACAGGTACTCGTCTGTCACAAATCACTCCTGACACTGTTCTCCACCCACTCCATCCTGCCTGTACTCTCTTCTTCACCTCTCTTCCACACTCACCGTTACTCTGAACTATTGACCCCAAGTATGTAAACTCATCCACCTTTGCCACCTCTACTCCTTGCATCCTCACCATTCCTCTATCCTCCCTCTCATTCACACACATATATTCTGTCTTAGTCCTGCTGACCTTCATTCCTCTTCTCTCTAGAGCATATCTCCATCTCTCCAGGGTCTCCTCCACCTGTTCCCTACTCTCACTACAGATCACAATGTCATCTGCAAACATCATAGTCCACGGGGACTCCTGTCTGATCTCGTCTGTCAACCTGTCCATCACCATTGCAAATAAGAAAGGGCTCAGAGCTGATCCTTGATGTAACCCCACCTCCACCTTAAACGCATCCGTCACTCCCACCGCAGACCTCACCTCTGTCACACTACCCTCGTACATATCCTGTACCACTCTTACATACTTTTCTGACACTCCTGACTTCCTCATACAATACCACAACTCCTCTCTAGGCACCCTGTCATATGCTTTCTCTAAGTCTACAAAAACACAATGCAACTCTTTCTGACATTCTCTGTACTTCTCCATCAACACTCTCAGAGCAAAGACCGCATCTGTAGTGCTCTTTCCCGGCATGGAACCGTACTGCTGATCACTAATCATCACATCCCTTCTTAACCTTGCTTCCACTACTCTTTCCCATAACTTCATTGTTAGATAATGTTGAAAAATCTGAATGGCATAACCTGCTTGACCAAAAGGAACAACTTTGTGTGTGTGTGTGTGTGTGTGTGTGTGTGTGTGTGTGTGTGTGTGTGTGTGTGTGTGTGTGTGTGTGTGTGTGTGTGTGTGTGTGTGTGCAGTAATAGAATACTTAACAATTTATAAGTGGTTTGAAGGGTGAGTAATGGAGCTATTTAAAAAAGATGTAGATTTTTTGTTATTAAACAATGTGAATTCATTTGTTTTCCTTCACTGCATATCTTTCACATTGGTATCATTGCTATCAAGTACCTAATTTCTCTTAATCAACCATATGACTGTATCAGTAGTTTATAAACTGTTTTGGAATTAAATGGCTGTTAGTAGAGATAAAGCTGGTCTATGCTGAGTATTTGAATTGTAGTAGCTGTTGAGTTAGCTGCATATACAAGAAATGATGTGGCAGCTGATACCAGACAATGTATCATACTTGGAATGTAAAGACCTTTCAGACAGTTAAGTTTGACTGGGGCAAGTAGCCATAGTGCTTAATGGACAAACAATCTGCTCAGGTAGTAGAAGTTAACCACTGTCAGTAAGAAATACAGATTCTGACCTTTGGGGTCTTGAGAGGACTCTGGAGAAGGAGTTTTCAAATGGCTGTGAGTAAACAGAAAGGCAGACTGCAGGCATTGAGGAGAATTGAAGCTCTGTTTGAGAAGCTGTTGCCCTTGGAGGAGAACCGAAACTGTGTTTGGGAAGCTACTGTTCTGAGACAGAAGGAAGCTACCTGTCTGCTAAACAACATCATTTGAAAGACAGACTTGTAAGTACTGAACTGTTTTGAAATTAAATGGAGAACAAACTGAACTACTGAAATGAACTCTGAAAGTTTATTTGCATCACCTACACTGTTATGAGCCTGCACTGTGTGAAAGCATTTGTATGACTGAGTTTTTTTATTATTCCCCAAACTACAAGAAAGCATTATTTCCATTATCATTATAAAGAAACTTGTGTTTAACAATTGCAAAACTACCTCCAATGACTGCTCCTGGGGCTACAGGGGCTACAAGCCTACCTAAACTAGTACGATATAGATGTGTGTGTGTGTGTGTGTGTGTGTGTGTGTGTGTGTGTGTGTGTGTGCGCGCACGCGCGCGCATGTGTCTACGTGTGTGTGTGTGTGTGTGTGTGTGTGTGTGTGTGTGTGTGTGTGTGTGTGTGTGTGTGTGTGTGTGTGTGTGTGTGTGTAAAACATATAAATAAACAAATATTTGCACAGAGAACCAGAGAGGTGTAAGTTTGTATAAAATAGACATGAAGTATTAAAGGGCTGCTATCCTTGTGGCCATTGTATGGCCTGCCAACATTTGAATAAAACTAGAGAATTTTCCAGCAAAAATACCTCTAGAATTTTTGAAATAAAGGTTTTTGCTAATTGCAGCACGGATTGGGTTGTCTATTTGGCAACCTGTACCTGCTCTGCATTTTATGTTGGACAGACGTCCAGACCAGTTAAATTTAGAATAGGGGAACATTTAAGTGCAATTAAAAATAAACGTGTTGCCAATGCCCTCTTTAAACACACCATGGAGCATCCATCTGCAGCTTTTAAGTTTGTCATTATAGATAGGATAACTCTACATAGGGGTTTTAAAGCTGGATGGCATCAAAAACTTAATCAGATGGAAAATATGTGGATCATCAAATTGGGTGGTTTATTCAGACCTGGATTAAACACTTTGGAATAGGCTTATTTCATGAACTTTAATACATTAAATATAATAGTGGGGGTGTTTGTTATGTACCATTAGGTTTTTCTTACATAATATCAAGTCCTAATTGTTATGATTTATGGACATTAATATTAAAATATAGGATACATTCTAGGGGATATTTTGTATTTGTATTATGAGGTTTTCCTCATGTTATATTTAGTTATATTTATATATATTTATGCACACAACAACTGAGATAGGTTGGTAAAGATATTATTCCTTTCCTAATTTCTAATGATATGGAATATATTCATATAGATTTTGTATGTCTCAGTGTTGCTGCATATCTATACAGAAAAAATCTTTGGTGTTCCTAAATGTTATGTGTCCTTTATATTATGGTACATGCCCCTTTAAATGGGTACTATAAATATGGTACTCATGTGGTGGTGGTTTTTTTTATTTGTTTCAATATGCAGCATTGGTAAAGGCTATATGATAGCCGAAACCGGTTTGCTTGTATAATGGTATTTTGCCATTATATGTAGTATTTTCTTGTCTAATAAATCTTTTTGTTGAAAGAGCGAACTTTACGTGCTGGCTCACTCTCTTTGAATTTAATGAATAATATATGTATCTTCAATATGTGTGCATAGTTAATATATAGATAGACAGAAAGAGTGAGAGATAGATGTAATATGATGCAAGCCAGCAGTGAAAATTTACTTATTACAGTGCATCAGAAAGAGACCACTCTCTTGCTGGGGTTCCAACACCATAATATTTACAGTAAAACTGTAGCATACAGTCAGCACCAGCAACATGTGTCATTAGGGAAAGTGGGTAGCACCCAGAGGAAGGTTCATTAGCATTCTGTAATGTTATAATGCTCATACATGGCACTAATTAGCTTATCTCTTGCAAGTCATCATTTACCATCTCATAATTCTATTTCAACTCCACAACCTTTTTTCGCTACCTATTACCTCTTTGCTGTAACTGACTCTGCCTCCTCCAGAAAATTGTTGCATTGGTTTACTGACCCACCTATCTGAATTCCTTCTAAAGTTTCACTGCTAACTTAGCAATTATTTTTATCTCAGATATACAAGCTTATCCTTCCTTCTTTTCATTCATTCTCAGACGTTTAGAAAATAACTCTAAGGCCCAAGGTATGATTCTAATAAAACAGCTGGCTAACTAATTCCATTTTGGAAATTAGAAAGACTTCTCACATTGGATTTAGTCTAACAATGATGGATTCTAGAGCATTCAATGTTAAGTTTTGACATTCATATTGGAAATGAAGAGATCTGAAATTAGTTTACTTCTACAACTCTGCATAAGAATGTGAAGTATTTTTTCTCTGTTTGCTAACTTATGACAGCACTATGTTTCATGTGCAGATGTTATAAAATATATTAATTAGCATAGTATATACAAGCGAAGAATACTGTTAAAATATTAATCAAAACACATACCATTTGATAAACACGACTGAAAATCTGTGATATATCTAATCCCAAAAACTTACTATTGGCTGCTTTATGTTGTAGGAAGTGCATGCACCCCTGACTCTGGTTGCAGATGGACTCTTTTCAAACTTAAGAAAATGTTTGATTTCCCGGAAGCCAACAGTTACATCTCACTTCACTGGTATCATTTTGAAGGTAAGACTTTACCTATCCACTGGTTTGATGTATGTTGTCAGTCTCTTTCCATCCTTTCCTGTTAAAGCTTACTTTTAAAATGCCATCAGTGATTGTTTGCTTGCAGCCAGCTAAACAGGTTGTAAGGCAATACATGTTTATGCTGTACCATTCTTTAGTGTGTTGTGGGAAATTAGGTATTGAAGTAACAAATATGTCATTAAGATCACAACATTTATTGGTATGTTACTGCAGTGTATTCCACATGATACAAAGGTATGAGCCCTTAATACCCAATTGTCCATAGTATCATAGGAAGTGCAAGGCTACTGAGTCCTGTGGCCATTATGTCATACCAGTTACCACCTTAGTATATTCCTCCCCGCTCAAGGTGTGTATGCCTGCCAAGGCTGCAGGAAGGCTCTTCTGTAATGCCTTCCTGGTCATACAACCAAGAGTTTCAACTTTTTGTCTTGTCTCATTCACATTGTGTGTTTACATTTCTGTTATGTTTTTATGCTTTGGTTGATTAATTTTATTTGCACAAAAGCTTTGTTTTTTAAGGCATATAATTAAAGGAAACTTGAATTATCCTTAAATATATAGGGATCATGCTTGATCAAGAACTACATTTCTACTGGAAAAAAGTTCAGGGGAAGGTGAGAGTAATGGGGGGCTGGTGTTAGCTCACCCATCCTTAAAAGAGTAATGGTGGTCTGATGTGCTGCAATATTGATTTCCACTAGAGGAAGGGTGTCACAATGGGCTAGGGACATGCCCTCATCTCTGTCAAGCAGAGCACTGACATACTGTTTTTTTTTTTCATATGAATTTTCAGTATGCAAGCACAATTGCGAAGGTATAGCAGGCCCTTGCTTTAGTGAATGAACACATCAGCTGACAAAGGTGGGGTTAGGAGTACAATAGAAAATTGTCCTGATGGCTGCCTGAATGACAGCTGTCCTGCATTTTACTTGCATGTTGTTATGAGAGCTAATATACATAATCTTGTTGTCTAACAAATGGCAGCAGACAAGGAATTCAAACAAAAACTATGCAAAACAAGGATATCCTCTGTGAAGGTTCATGTTAAATGAAAATGAAACAATTATATCGTACAGACCAGCATGTGTTAAAAAACTTCTTAATAAATCCAGCCTACTTTGTCAACATTTTTTTTTCTGTAATTAGGCTTGTCAGTGATGATTTAGTAAATGATACAATGACTTTTCACTCTCTACTGGTTACGCCTTTGAATACGAGGTGTGGTACAAGTCTTTCTACCGTGCTTTATGATGCAGCAGGGTGAAGCCCTGAATGTGACCCAGATGACACATGTTCAGTTAGTGGCAAGGGTGATGGATGGAATGCAGCACAGAAGATGGAAGGGAGTGGCAGTTGTCACTTTCCCATCCTGGGGCTAATGAAGTTTAGTTCTAGCTTGCCTCTTGTGTGACACCTTGAGTGAGTACTAGGTAGTGCATTTGTGAAGTTCACCCTGCACAGCATGTGATGCCTAGAAGCTGGAGATGAGCATTTACTCTGTGATCTAGTAATTTTGTGACTCATAATATGAGTAAGAACTTGGAACATTTTGTACATCTTCTTCCTCTAAAACTTGAGCTATATTTTCATTGTTCTGTTCAATGTATCACCTTCTCAGTCTGCCTTCTTAAAAGTTATCTGGTTCCCCTGAAGGTCAACCATCTCTGCAATTTCATAAATGTTTACTCTTTTGTAAAGTATAGGGTAATGCTTACTCTCCAATACAGAACTGGGATCTCATGCTCTAACTATTCTATTAGTAAAGGGAACTTGTACCAGTATTCTTTAGCATCAGTTCCTGTCTCTGCATTATCTAATTTTTCTCCTTTCTTTATGCACCTGATGTATACAACCCTCTTCCTTTTGATTACAATTCCTGTTTTTTGGCTCAACAGTAATATCATTAGTTTTGCTCAAGATAATTTTGCCTCTAGTATACTGTATACCACTTTCTTTTCTTCCCTTCTCTGTGTTCTCCTTGCCTCACACAGTAAATACATGCCACACTTTCACTGTCTTTTTCTTCAATTAGTTATTTTCCCTCTGAAAATGGAACCTTAAAACTCATGTTGTCTTTAATTTTACCTTTTTTCCCTACCTATAAATACCTATTGATACCTGTTGACTAGAGCCTTCCCTTATTTGATTGTCCTGTCAGAAGTAGATTTAGAAATCTGAACTGAAACTGTTTCTCTGTCTTTAACTACCATAGGGAAAGCTTTAACTACCATAGGGAAAGCTTTAACTACCATAGGGAAAGCTATCTTCTTTTCAACACCTGCCTGCTGCTTAGAATGCTTAGAATAAACAGAAAGTCTATGATTCAGCTCAGGCAGTGGATTTTCCATACATACTAACTTCGCTCCCTTAGAATACACCCTCTTAGATCCTTCTCTGTCATTATGATGGTCACTTGCAGACCACTGTCTCATAGCCAGGGACTCAAGTGTCTTGTATTTTGTATGGGCTGCCACTTCTTTTTGAACTCAAATATGAGTCTGGGCAAGAAGTGGCAACCATGTAGTGAAAGTTGACCTGCCACACCTTCCCCAAGCACATTGTTTGAATTCAAGCAAGGTAAGTGCAGCAGCCATGGGGAGAGAGTAGGAAGGATTGAGAGTGTAGATCAGGGTTTCAGGCGGCAATCAGGAAGGGGATTTAGGTTTAGTGAGCAGAAGGGGAGTTTTAGGCTTAGAGAACGGAAAGGGAAATTAGGGTTAGGGAGTGGGAGAGGATTTTATGGGCTACTGACTGGTAGTGGAACTTTAGATTTAAAGGACAGGAGGAGAGTTTAAGGTTAGTGAGCATTCAGGAGTTTAGGTTTAGGGAAGAGGATTGGAATTTTAGGTTTAGGAAGAAATCAGGGACTTTAGCGCCATTAAGGGAGATTGGAGTTTTAAGTTTAGAGAGTGACTGGGGACTTTAGGGTTAGTGAGGGGGGAATGGAGCTTTAGTTTTAGGGAGTGATCAGGGATTTCAGACTTAGGGAAGTAAATGGAGTTTTAGGGTTAGAATTAAGCCTCACTGGGGCTAAAATAATTTAAGAGGATAGGGTGTTAGAAGGCCTAAGTAATCATGTCAGATCGGGTCGATGGGAGTTACAGCACTTGCCTTTTAGGGGAAGTGGCAGACAGCAAGTGTGTAGCAAGCTACTAGCATGAGAGCATGTCTAATAAACCTGTATCAGCTTTCTTTAGTATTTGCACTGGATTTGCTTAATTTCTAATACAAAATAATAAAAAATATTTTCAATAATTCTTTGGTTGTGTTTATAGGTTTGCTGAAATCTCCATTGTCCCCAGTACACACATGAACACACACACACACACACACACACACACACACACACACACACACACACACACACACACATTACTGATTTTAGAAAAAAAAGTAATACTAATTGTCACTGCTGTAATCTTTTCCAGTATGTTTGTACTACTTCAGTAAATATTTTGAGTTTAACAAGTTAAAAAGCTATTCCTCGACCAAACATCTAATGAAAGTCTTTCGTCCTGAAATGCCAAAAAATAATCTAACTTAATATTTAATTATTTTACAGAAATTGCTGCATTAGCAGTCTCAGTAGCTCAATGCATAGTGCATGTGCCTTTGGTGTTGGAATATCAAAAGGCTGTGGGCTCTATTTCCACACCAGGGAGTTGGAATAGTTTTCCAGGACTGACACTGCAATGCAGCACTCCTGAATATGCTACTGTTTGCATGAGACATTAATCTGAGGCCCTATCTACCTGAGTTGGTGGCAACTCAGGTGGATCTAAAAGATTCTCACTTATCAAAAAAAGACTAGGGGAAGTTCCCTTGTGCCCTGGCCAAAATTATTCTAGCCATTATAAATGCCACCTCAAGTCTTCACTGAAAAGAGGCCATTGACCTAATCAGACTATCCCAGTCAACAAAATGTAAATAAATAAACTGTCCTCTATGCACTACATATGCAATAATATAACAAACGTTCCTGGCTTTTTTTCCTGTCAGCAACAAATAATTATTATTGAGCTACCTGAACTGTAATATTGTTTAAATGTTTGTGAACCAATTTAATGAACAAATAGTTACCCAAACGTAATATTTATATATATGAAATTCAAGTTAACTATTTTCAGCTGGCAAATGCTTTCATCATTGTATCCATTTTTTTCACTTTGCCTCTCTTTATCTCATCTGTTACTTCTTCCTCCAAACACTGTCCCATTTAATGATTCAGAATTTGTTTCCATTTTCTGCTCTATGTAGTTTCATCTAAATTTCTGCTTTCTAGGAAAAGTATTTTTTTTCCTTTGCCTTAAGTTCAGTTTTTTCTTTCCACACTTCTATATTCTGATCTTATGTAATCAGCTTAATCTTTTATCTTTTTTCGTGTTTGCCTTCCTTGATTTATTCCATTGATTGTTGATTCACCCCTTGCTTAGCAATTCCTCTGTTTCAAAGTTCATTTTCTTATTTATTTTTCTCTTTACATGTAGTGTTTGGTTATCCCTCACATAACAATTCTTCTTCCTTACGTCTCATGTTTTTAATAATTCAGATTTTAATCTACTGATATGATATAACTACAAATTATATAAGTGACATTTTATCACAGAGATTATAGTGTCATTTTATTTCACTTTGTTCATGTGCCCAAGTTACTAGTGTAAACAATTTATTTTGTCACTGCCCTCCTTTATATGACATCTTGCACACATATGAAGCAGGATTTTACTTGCATAAGGTAAAAAAAATCCTTACATTGCTACCAGTAAATAAAATGTTTGGTAAGTACTGAATACATTCATCCTTCCCATAACTTTAAGTTTCACTATTTACTTAAATAATGGTACTGGACTTCTAATACAATGAATAACTATTTTAACATATAACTTTGCTGCTTATAGAAATATCTCTTTTTAAAATAACAACTTAGTATTATAAAGTAAAGGAGTCACTTGTGTTCTCTTTTGATATGAATGCAGCATTGAAGGTTATGAAACTGATGTCAAATGCCTCTTCTTCACTAACTTACAAAACATTCACTGTCCTCTGTATGTAAAGTATAATATGCCCACTTCTATTGTGTTCATGCCAAATCTCTTACCTGTGTACAATTCCAGGACAGATCTGTACCAACATGTTACTCTCGTGTTCGTTGGTAATTTTGGAATGATTCATGTTGACACAGCAGCAGCTGTCTAAGGGATCTGCTACAGTCGTTCATGTCCTAGTAGCTCGTGACACACTTCCTTACTGCCATTTGCTCAAAAGAGCAAGTGCTGTAGCTCTCACTACCCATATCTGTTGCAACTAGTTAGCCCTCCCAACACATGAGCCTATAATATTGTGGAGTCCTAACAGAGGCCTAATTCTAATCTAAAACTCCCAGCCAGTTCTCAACCCAAGTCTTGCTCTTTTACCCTATAATCGCATTATCCTTCCCTAACCATAACCCTAAAGTCCCCAGTCACTACCTTAACCTAAAACTCCATTCCTACTCCCTAACCCTAAAGTCTCTGATCATTCCATAAACCTAAAACTTCAACCCCTCTCCTTAAATCTAAATTCTGCAGTTGCTCCCAAGCCCTAAAACTCCTATCCCACCCTCCAAACCTAAAACTCCCTTCCTACTTTCTAACCCTAAAACTCTCCTCCCATTCCCTAACCTTAAAAAATTGCCTCCTGCTCCCTAAATCTCCTTCTCCTTCTACTCCATTCCCACAGCTGCCACACTTGCCTAGATCAAACTTGAATAATGTGTTTTGGTATGGTCCGGTGGCTGCTTGTCCAAACTCATATTTAAGTTCGAGCACATGTGGCAGCCTACATGAACTACAAGATGCTTAATTCCCTAGCTTCAAAACATTTTTTGAGTGCTTTGAATACAGGTGCTTGTAGTAGAATCCACTCTAAGTGAATGCTGAACAAAATGGTCTCCTTTGAAGTAAAAATAAAACCTGGACCCCGGGCTTAACCTGAAATAGTCAGGAACTATTCCAAGGCTAACCTTCTGATATTAAGTGAGAATCTGGCAAAATGTCAAGCCTCCATAAACCCTGAGAACACTGCTGCCTATGCAGAACTATTCACAGAAACCCTTTACAGGCATATAAATAGCTGCAGAGAGGAGATGCAGCACCCAGCAGGAGAAAAGCACTCTCATCAAACTAAACAAATAATTCAGAGGACAAATAAAGTCTACCAAAACCAAATTAGAGGTTAGTTCGGCCTCCCAGGCCAAGGACAACCACAAAGCATTCATTAGCTATGTCCACAACATCAAAGGCAATACACAATTGTGTGCAGAGCTCATTATAAATGGAGCCACCTATACTGAGCCAGAAGACATAGCAAACCATAAATTCAGCTCCATCTTTACCATTCCTTCCCCCTCATCCTTCCCTCAGGAAATATTATCAAATATAACTCCCCTTACTACTACTAGGGAACAGGTCCTTAATGCTCTCTCTAAGACCAAGAAGACTGCATCAATGGCCCATACAATGCTTTCTAAATAGCATGAAACATGACTATCGGGGCATCTGGAATTACTATTTAACTGTAGCCTCCAAACAGGTTTCATGCCTCATGAATGGAGAAAGGTAACAGTCATACCTCTGCACAATGGTGGGCCATCTACAGACCCTGGAAACTACAGACCCATAAATCTCACTAGTCTTAAATGTAAAGCCATGGAAAGAATTATCATGAAGACAATCAGCAGAGATGTAGTAAACCTCCAGATACTGGATCCAACCTAGTTTGGTTTTGTCAAGGGCAGATCATGCCTACTCACCTGGTGGACTTCTTTGAGACGGTCACTATTCACACTGCCTACCTTGACCCATAAGTCTTACTAGTTTAATATGTAAAGCCATGGAAGGAATTATCGTGGAGATGATCAATAGAGATATAGTAAACTTCCAGACACTGGGCTCAACCAATTTTCATTTCATCAAGGGCAGATCATGCCTACTCAACTTGGCGGACTTCTTTGAGAAGATCACCAAAGCAGTGGATGAGGGAAAAATTGTTCATACTGCCTACCTTCACCTGGCCAAGATATTTGACACAATACCCCACTCAGGCATTGTTGGCAAACTCAAGAGGTTAGGTACAAACCCATATGTCACCCAGTGGATAGCCAACTGGCTCACAGACAAGATTCAGGAAGTTAGAATTCTGGAGTGCACCTATACAAAGAGGCCAGGCAGACACAAGTAGAGTCCCTCAGGGATCAGTCCTTGGACCACTCCTTTTTGGCATTTACTTCTCAGCAGTCAAGGCCAATGTCAGTGGTGTCTGGCTGACAAAATTTGCAAATGATTGCAAATTAGGAGCTGTCATTGAATCTCACACTGACACAAATGTTCTCCAGGTGGGGCTGACACAAACAACTGGTGTCAGAGCCATGGACTAAAACTAAATGCCAAGAAATCCATAATAGTATCCTTTGGGAAATCATCCATCCCTGGTAAATATGATATTGACAACACACCCCTTAGAGTTGACCCAGTAGTCAGGGACTTAGGGACACACATAAATAGTAATCCAGCCTTTGACCATCATGTGTCTATAGCGGTGAGTAAATCATTCTATATTGCTCAACTTATAAACAAAGGTGTGGCATCTAAGTCCAATGAATACATTGTTCCACTATGTTTGGCATTCATCAGACTTATCACTGAGTACAATCCCCCCTTTGGTAGGTACCTAACCAGGCATGTCCAACAATTGGAACGTCCACAGAGGTTCTTCACTAAAAGAATACAGGGCATAAATAATATGTCCTATGCAGACCACCTCAAGGCCCTATCCCTATATTCTGTCTCTTATGGGCTTTTGAGAGGAGATAAATGCCTGGCATACAGAGCATTATCAGAATCCACTCTGACGGACCTCCAGCATATCCACAAAACAAACAGCACCAGAAGTACCCGTTCTAAAGACTTAAATCTTGCCTGTGATATAAATAGGACCTGCTGGAGTGACAGGTATGCATCCCAGAGACTACCCCATCTATGGAAAAGGCTCCTCATCCATGTAAAACAGAATTCCTCCCTAACCCAATTCATGTGCAAATTGGACAATTGGATTGGAAACCAGAAATTCATCCCTGGTTTGGCACCTATGTCTCTAATGGACACAGGTGTCCTGTAAATGGTTCATCTCCCAGCCCAATGCTTACACTTATCAAGGGTATCAGAACTTGTCAGTGATTTGGGATGCATGGCTAGGCTTAAAAAGAAACTTGTGGTCATTAGCCTAGTAAACACCTATGAACCCATGAACATAAATACACAAAATAAAGTCACCAAAAGTACTTTCAGTGAACTTCAGAAGAAATGTTTTTGGGCAAGTCCCCTGTACTTGTCATGGGGGGGCACATTAACACCAACCCAAATGTATGTATGTATGTATGTATATATATATATAGATATATATATATATATATATATATATATATATATATATATATATATATACATATAGGTCACTATCATAAGATCAAAGTTCCAAAACTTTGAATCATTAATGATCGAAGTCTTGGAACTTCGAAAATAAAATAAAAAAGTTAAATGAAAAAAAAATGCTCTAAGCCCCCACCCCACCCCGCTACTTAAATATACCAACTCCAAGATCACACTACAGTACAGAAAAGGGAAATCTTCCCTTTCTGCCCTATACGGCGATCTCTGTTATAAGATACGAGGTTTTAAAATGTCAATCATTAGGGATTTAAAGTTTTAAAACTTCGATCTTATGACAGTGACCCATATATATATATATATATATATATATATATATATATATATATATATATATATATGGTTCTACCTGAGATAGCCGACAGCTGATTTCACCGACAACGAATTTGCGAGCTCCAGAAGATCGACAATCCGGAAGACCGACGCTACAGATCAAAACACCGACGCCAAGGATACCGACTTGGAAAAAGGCTGTGTAAGTATGCGGTGGTGACGGACGTTAGGGTGCGAGTAAGGTAAGTGTGGCTATTGACGGTCTGTGGGGATAGGGGTGGGTTAAGTGATTTAGGGTCAGTGCGCGGGTTAGGTAAGTGTGCGGTAGTGATAGTGTTTGGGTTAGGGGCGGGTTAAGTGAGTTAGGGTTAGGGCCCGTGTTAGGTAAGTGTGCGGTAGTAGTATTTTTTGGGTTAGGGGTGGGTTAAGTGAGTTAGGGTTAGGGCGCGGGTTAGCTGAGTGTGCGATAGTGACGGACCTTAGGGTAAGGGTTTGGGTTAGGGTTGTAGATAGTTGTGTATGTGAGGTTTAGTGTGGGTTTGTGAGGATTTTGGTGTGCTTGTGTTGTGTGTGTGGTTTTTGGACAGGGGATGTGTTTTGTTAGTTGATTGTTGTTATTGTGGTGTGTGCAGCGTATGAGGTTTCGTGTTTGTGGACCGTTGGTTATTTGATTGTCGGGCATGTGAGGTTTCGTGTTTATGGTTTGTCGATTATGTGGTGTCGATGTTTGCGTTGTCGGTGTTTTGCAGTGTCGATTATGTCAGGTAGAACCACATATATATATATATATATATATATATATATATATATATATATATATATATATATATATATATATATATATATATATATATATATATATATATTTATATATGTACGGGTTTACTTCATAAGATTGACAGACCATTTGATCGACATTCATTTGGTCAACAGCTCATTTGATCGACAACCAGTATTCAAGGCAAAAACTTGGGATTTGCCCCCTCCCCAATGTTGTGTGACCCTGGAGTTGGTATATATAGTTAGGAGTGTGTGGGGGGCATAGCCCCCCACATTGGGTGGTGTGGGTGCGAAGCCCCCCACCTATTTTCTATAAAATGTGTAGTTTTGCTGTATTTTCATGTTTTAAACGGAAATAGGTGGGGGTCTTCACCCCACAAATGTGGGGGTTGTGCCCCCCACACACCCCCTAACTATATATACCAACTCCAGGGTCGCACAACATTGGGGAGGGGGGCAAATCCCTGTTAAGTGCCTTGAATACTGGTTGTCGATCAAATGAGCTGTCGACCAAATAAATGTCGATCTTATGAAGTAGGCCCATATATATATATATATATATATATATATATATATATATATATATATATACATATATATATATATACATATATGTACCTACATGGAAATTTTACAAAAGTTGAGAAAAGAGAAAACTCTGCTGTCACTAAAATACATTCACTGAACTTATTTTGGAGTTTTGGCATTCGCCTAGAGTACCATTACTCCAATGACTATCTCCCATTTCGGAAATACCTGTATCCCTGTATCTCAATATTTGTTCTGTTTATAATCTCCCTCTCAAAAGTGTGCATTTCTATCAAGCATATGGTGTTTATAGCTCTGTTTGTAATTATTCATATTCTCAGGTTGTTTGTGTTACTTTCCTAAACATCATCTTCCTATATCCCATCATATTTTCCTTCGACCAATATTTTCTTACACGTCTTCCTTCTCCAGGTTGATCAGTGTGCTACATAGCTTTGCTTCCTCTTAATAACTTCCCCTTTAGCACCATCATCTTCTGAAATTTCATATCCCATTCATTTTACCTGCATTATCAGAAGAAGTTAGTCTTTCTCTGTGCCCATTCTATGATCACCTTCCCCGATTAATGATTTAACTGTATTACTCTCCCAGATGTACAGTTTTGTCCACTACTTTCTCCAAGGATCCTGGTCTCCTCCATGCTGTTTTATATATATATATATATATATATATATATATATATATATATATATATATATATATATATATATATATATATATATATATGTATATATATATATATATATATGTATATATATATATATATATATATATATATATATATATATTTAAATGCATGTCACAATGTATTGCAATGTCTCCTTTCTCTGCAGTTTTGCCCACATCTTCTGGCTCCCAGTTCTGCCAAATGTGATTAAGTTTTCTCCTTGTCTTGTCTGGTCAATATGAGGATCTTTGTCATTAAAATAAGCCCATTTACATTGCTAAAGATTTCATTGAATCTCAACCCACCAAACACAAATAAAACCATTGAATACCCTACAATCCCATGTGCCCTGCCCCCAAATACCTGACCTTCCCAAGTACATAATCCCCACAACCTGATTCTACAAAAATACATCACTCTCCCAGAACTCTGCAGCAAACCCTAAGACTCCTCTACAGCTCCCTAATTCTAAACTCTCTGATCATGCCATTCCACAAGCCTCCCCTCTCCTTCTGCTAGACATAAGCTCCCCAATCACACCCAAAACCTAACTCTCCCATTCTGCTTCTTAACTGTAAGACTCTCGTTTCCTAAACCTAAATCTCTTCCCACTCACAATTCATAAATCCTCCATTTAGCAAAGTGAATGGCACATACAGAATCACTTACACTGTTAATTGCTAACAAGCATATCTTCTGAAATACAAAGTCTGACCACCAATAAAGGAGCATTTGAACTAATAAAGTTCAACAAAATGTTGCAAAACTTACTTTTGATGGACTATGACTCAAAGAAATGAATGAAACCCTCAATATTAAACCTTCCAAGAAAGGGACCATAGTCTTAATGGGAGCTATCATCAGCAAAGTCAAATAACATAAAACATGAAACACTTTCTGATCTTTTTCTGCTAATAGGTTCTGGTTCAACATAGTGGTAAAGCAAATCTTGCAACTACATGCGACTTAGTAAGCTGTACCTCTGGGTCTTGTCTGAGGAAGCACTTAGGATGGGCAAACAGTTTAAGCATCACAGTTCGAGGTTTGCATGGCTACTGACCCAGTATCACATCTGAATGCGAGATATGCAAAATATTATGCATCGCTGCTTTGTATAGCAAACTGGAAATGTTTCTCTTTTCAAGACTATAGCCCTTGCTTTTAGCTCTTTGTAACTTACTGATCCAACATTACATTTAATATCCATTGTTTCTATGTACATGGTCAATATAAGTACAAATTCTTTACTATTATCATTTTTGGACTACAGAACAAAACCATAAATTTTTCAAGATTAAAAGTATATGTAAAGTATGTCACGACTGTCTGCATACAAAATGCTTGCATACTTGTAAAAAATAAAAAAGTTATTCAAACTGTAGTCTAGATAAGACTTGTTAATCAATCACTGTTTTTCAGTGGCAATACTTCCATGTTTAGCTAAACTTATTGCTCTGTGAATAATTAACATTTTGCACCTAGTTCTTCTATTTATATTTCTCCATGCGTATCTTAGACTTGTTTCAGCGAAGATGCTGAACGTGTTATCTAATAAATCTAATATTTTATATCTGTTTCAATATTTTTCACTGATGAAATGTCATTTATTCTTTCAACTAGACACCACCAGAGTGGAAGTCAACCAGCTTGGAGTTAATGTTGTTTGACACCCTTATAGTGTTTTTCTATCAGCTTTCTTCTACTGAAACTAGAGTAATGATTAATATCAAGGGTGATCTTCCACGGAACATGCGAGATTATCTGATGCAGAATGTTTATCACCGTGTACCAGGTAAGAGAAAAGTTTATTTATTGCATTAAATACCAAATGGAGCACTATTTCTTAATGATACGAAGTGATAAATGTTCGCTTTGAAAAGTAGTACTGCATATTCACAATGATGCTATGAAAAAAATTAATTATCAGGAGGAATAACCTTGCAAAATTAGAGGTTCATACAATTTTATTACTGCTAGGAATGTCTGAGAAACTAGCATTTCATTTTGTATTAACAGTTAACAAATCTTAATTCAGTTACTTATTTGCTTACTTAGAGTTAAATTTACCTCAGTTCCAGTATATGTCAATATTCAACTTAGTAAATTGTTTAGTGACAATCATTTGCATTTCTCTTTTCATTGTTTCCTAAGGCAAAGAAAATAAAAGCTATAATATGACTGTTCTTTCTTACAAATATTTTCATTTAGAATTGTATACTTCCTACTAATAGTAGCATAAGTACATGAAATGTTATAATTATTTGTTGGATTTCTGAATGTATGCTGATTTTAAGCAAATACATGCATTATTTATTTTTCAATTTAGTTCATGGACTGGTCTGTGATCCGATTCAGCCACAAACCAAGTCAAATACTAATAGTACAGTCCAAACCCTAATTAGAATGGGCAAATATTTTGAAGCATAGTAAGAAAAAAATAATAGCAGACATCCACATTTGTAAGGCTGCATAAAAACTAACAACCAATAATGGCAGATGCTAATTTATGAGCATATTGTAGCTTCTATACATCTATATTCAAATGTAACCATACTTGAAATATGAAAGTAATAGCTGATTTAAATGCCTTCAGGAAATCAATGTTGATTCTAAGAGAAAACTAAAATATGTTCTGTCCTGCAATTTTTTTTCTGAATAATTCATAGCCTAGAAAGCTTAACTCAGAAAGAAAATATATTTTCAATATGTGCAGGTAGCCTGGATAAACTATGTTTAAGCCTTAAATATACCTGTTCTTATAGTCATAATATCAAAAATAGAGAAACTATCTATAAACCCATAAAAGCCACGCTACATATGTTAATTTGCCAGTCCATAGTATGTATTTCATATCACTCCTGTCTTATGTTACTACTGAATCCAAAAGTACAAGACTTAAGAAAATCCTGTAAATCAAACTTGTCGTTTAAAATTTAATTATTAATTAATCTGTCTCAAAAACTAGCTAATTTTTCAGTCAAAATAGTACTTGGAGCACCATCAGAATGTTAAGTGTCTTACAGAACAAGCACAGTTTAAAATATATGATTTCAATCAAAAAATATTATGTTGCTTTTAAAAAGAAAAAAAATGTTCCATTCACTGTCCAAGTCAAACATATACTGATGGATGACCTAGATCCAAACAGTTAACTCTAAGTCAAATAGAGTCTGCTATGTGGCATCTATTACCTAAAATGAAGTGCTATTGATGTAAACTACAGTCATTTTTTGGCATCATCTCCCCAACATTGTGATATATGATGAGATGTTTGGTTTCTTATCGGGAGTGAAAAATTCATAATTGTGAGTCCTACGGCTATAAAAATTAAAGTGCAATTTCACAGAAACTGCTGGGAATTTCTAAACTCACATTCAAGATTTATTTGTATGAGTGTTTCATTCCTGCACTCCCTGACATGGGGAAGCTGCATCCCCTACACTCACTTATTCAATCTGAAATCACTTTACCTTGCAGATGGTGAAATATTTGAGATAACACAACTTCAAATGTCATGAAATGCTTTGAGAAGCTAGTTAAAAGGCATCTGTTGGCAAACTTTCCATCCACCTTTGACCCTCTACAGTTCACCTAGCGGGCTAACAGATCCACTGTGGATGCTATTTCAATAGCACTCCATGCCTCACTTGATCATCTGGAGGGAAGAAACAACTAAGTCAGGCTGTTATTTATTGACTTCACCTCAGCATTCAGTACAATGGTTCCAATGCAGCTTATTGACAAGTTTGTACATCTTGGACTTAGCAAGCTCAAGTGCAACTGGATCCTCAACTTCTTGACAAACAGACCGCAGAAAATATGTGCAGGCAACACCTCAGGATGCATAATACTCAAAACCTTAGGGTTGTCTGCTAAGCCCTCTGTTGTTCATCATCCTCACCCATGACCATTCTGCAAAATACAACACCAATCACATCATTAAGTTTGCAGATGATACTATGGTTGTGGGCCTCATCAACGGGGAGGATGAAAGAGCTTACAGAGATGAGGTCTACTCATTGATTGATTGGTGTGCTAAGAAAAAACTTGACCAGAATATCAATAAAACAAAAGAAATCATTATAGACTTCAGGAAAAGGCCAACAGCACACTCACCACTCATGATAAATAGGTGCACATTTCAGAGGATCTCTCTTGGACTGTGAGCACTGAACAGTTGGTCAAAAAATTACACCAATGTCTCCACTTTCTCAGAAGGCTCAAAAAAGCAAAGCTCCCCCCTACTGTTCTCACCGTGTTCTACAGAGGCACAGTTTAGAGCATTCTCACTAGTAGCTTCACTGTTTGATTTGGGAACAATATAATAGCAGAAAGAAAGAAGCTACAAGGAGTGGTGCGAGTTGCCAAAAATTCATGGGCACCAGCTTACCATCAATCCAGGATCTCTTCGCAACAAAAAGCATTAAATGAGTATCCAAAATAATCTGTGACCCTCTCACCCAGCACACGGCTGGATTACACAACTGTCTTCAGGCAAGAGATATCGGAGTATCCACCGCAGGACCACCAGATACTTAAGCAGCTTCTACCCAACAGTGTTGAGACTTATAAACTCTGATGCCAGCCACCAATTATTTAGTCAGTAATAATTCACAATATGTAGCTCAACTGAAAAGTGTGCGATATATTTTTTTATTCTTTCGTGTAGCGATATATTTTCTTATTCATGTGCAATTGCCTGCTGTTTGTCAAAGGCAGATGAACAAAGGAGGTCAATCCTAACATTTGCAGTCCTACTCTGTCATGCTGCTATGTACAGTATTCTTCTTATGACTGTCTAGGGGAGACGGCTTGTGTGTTTTTGCTGTTATTATTGATTTTGTTATCCTTCTGTGGGTCTTGTACTGAATATCTTTTTATAAATTGAAATGTTATACTTTTGTTCTTGTTATCCTTGATTCCTATGTACTCTCTGGTGAGTTGATACTCGGAATTTCATTTAGGCTGCACTTGTGTAGTCCTGAATGACAATAAAGTTTACTTTGACTTTGATTTTGACAACTATATTGCCCACATTTGCACAGAGGCTTTATGGTTAAGAGCTTTGTCTTGCAAATTCATTGTCAAGGGTTTAAGCTTGACTTTCTGTCACTATCTGTTTGGAGTCAGCATGTTCTCCCATGAGATCCCTCATAAAATCCTCCAAAGCTAGTTATGAAAACAAAATCACCACTGATTCTAAAGACAACCACAAAGCATTCTATAGCTATGTCAAGAATCTCAATGGCAACACTCAGAACTGCTCTGAGTTGCAGCACAATGACACTAAATATACAGAACCAACTGATATTGTCAACATCCTGGCAGAAAGGTTCAGTGCTAACTTTACCCCCCCCCCACCCCCTAAAGGGCCCATCTCTATACCGGAAGAATGCAAAGTTCCTGTAATCATGGCTGCACAGGTAAAAACCACACTCTCCAAAGCCAAGAACACAGCATCCATGGAACTGGACAACATCCCAGGCTGTGTTCTACATGAACTATAGAATGAACTGGCACCCCACCTAAGCACCAGGTTCAGTCATAGCTTCACCTCAGGCTTTGTGCCCAATGAATGGTGCACAGTGACAGTTATCCCACTCCACAAAGTGGGAGCCACCACAGACCCAAGGAACTACCGCCCCTTTAGCCTAACAAGCCTGGTCTGCAGGGCCATGGAATGTATCATCATGGAACTTATAAACAAAGACATTGGTAATCTCCAAACTCTGGAGCCCACCCCGTTTGGGTTTGTAAAAGGCAGATCATGTCTCCTAAACCTGATTGACTTCTTTGAAGCAGTCACCAAAGCCGTAGACGAGGGTAAGGTGGTTCATACAGCCTATCTAGATCTCACCAAGGCTTTTGACACCATCCCCAACTCTGGAACTATAGATAAACTCACTAAACTAGGTAAAAAATTCCTGTGTCACAAGATTGCTTACCAAATTTCTCACTGACAGAACCCAAACTGTGAAAGTAGCAGACACCAAATCCGACTTCAGACCAGTGACAAGTGGAGTACCACAGGGTTCAGTCCTGGGTCCTCTCCTGTTTGGTATCTACCTTTCTGAAGTACAGGCTAACACAGAAGGTCTTTGGCTAATGAAGTTTGCAGATGACTGCAAACTAGGAGCCGTAATTGAAACTCCTAACAATGTAGACATCCTACAATAGGGTCTCACTAAGACAGATGCCTGGTGTCAAAGCCATGGCCTCAAGCTCAATGCCAAAAAGTGCATTGTCATCCCCTTTGGTAAAAACTCTGTACGCATGAACTACAACATAGGTGGTAGTATACTTAACACTGAAAGTGTGATAAGAGACCTTGGGACACAGGTGGATAATAGTTTCTCCTTTGATAATCACATCGCCACAGTAGTCAGGAAATACTTCTACATGGCACACCTCATAACAAAACGTTTCTCATCCAGGAAAAAAGAGGTCATTGTTCCCCTCTACTCATCACTCATTAGACCCATTATAGAGTACAACGCCCCTTTTGGTATGTAGATCACAAGATATCTACAACAACTGGAAAGGCCACAGAAATACCTCACAAAGGATTACCAGCCTCAAACATATGCCCTACACAGACCATCTCAAAAAACTCCAGCTTTATTTCGTCGCATATCGCCTACTCAGAGGCAATCTCTGCCGAACATACAAAGCTATGTTACACCCAGAGCTGTTGGACATGCTCCACTTAAAGAAATCCCAATCCCTCTGAGCTACATGCTCTAGGGACCTAAACCTTGTCACTACAGTAAACAGGACACGCTGGAGGGATAGATTCCTGTCCCAGAGACTTCCCATCCTCTGGAACAAACTACCTATCTATATCACACAAAGCTCCTCATTAGCACTCTTCAAGAAAAAATCTTGATGACTGGATGGGAAATAGGAAATTCACCCCGGGGATCACCTCTGTGGCTCTGCTCGACAGAGGCACAGGAAAATAATTTTCTTGGGTGGCAAAAGCCAGGGTACCTTTTTGGCAAGGCTTGTATAGGCCCTAGGGCCGATAGCCTAGTACCTACCTATGAACCTATGAACCTATGGACTGTATGAGGTGTCTCCCACCTTTCAAAAAAACATGCTGGGTGTTTCTATCCTTAAGGCTAGAAGGTAGTGAGCTGAAACCCACCTCTCCCAGTTAAACTGGACAGGAATACCAACAAAGAATGCTCAAAATGAATGAAGTTGTAGGAAGTAGCACAAACTCTACATGGTGCCTGTCAGAAGAATCAAGTAAGGCCAACTGATAAGGCATCAGCTGTGGTGCACTACTTCAGCTAGATGAGAACAATGGCCACAGACAGTATGCTGCATCATGGCCAGTCACTCAGTGGTGTAAATATTGGCTCTAGATCATTTAGTCACATCAACTAATGTCACGAAAAAGACATTGGTATTTGCCAGTGCTAAGTGGGTTGAGACCCTGGCCTACCTGACCAATGTGAGGTAGCTATGCTAATGATGGGAAGTGATTTTTGTGCACCTACCATAAAGCCCAGTAGCTCTGGGTCAATTACCTGTTGGCTGGCCAATGTCCAGTTTCCTAGCCTAGGTTACCTGAGATAGCTGAGTTAAGTCAAAGCTGGACATACATCCAGAAAACCTGCCAAAAATGAACTAAAGATTGCCACATCTAATACAGGTTCTCTGATAGGATGTAGTTTACGAATAAAATACCCTAGGGAAGCCAAGAACAAATGGATGACCAGGTAGGCTGCCTTAATTAAGGTACGGTGGGATTTCAGTGAAGAAGCTGGGCTACCAGTAAAGCCTTGAGAAAGGCTGTGCGTACCCGAGCGCTTCTGGTTGAAGGCTGAGTAAAGCCTTTAGAAAGGCTTCATGTACAGCTCGTAGTTCCGGCTGGTCAGGTAGCCTGGTAAGAGGAACCACTAGTGTGGCAGCTACAAATCAAAGATGAAGCACACAGAAAAAACAGGCAAAACAATGTAAATGTGGCTCGGCTAAGGAGCTCTGCTCGCTGTGGTGGCAAAAAATCAACGTAGTCGAAGTTCAGATTCTGGAAGGTCATACTTTATTGAAGTAAAAAGTACCAGAAGTACAATCACCATTAAAGCATAGTTCCTTAATGGAAAGAGTGATCCTGAGGATTTCCTTTTATAAGAGTACCTGGGGGTGTGTCAGTGGGAGCCAATCAAATGTGGGTGAAAAAACCTTTATTGTTATTGGGCACGACAACTTGACATCACACCTTAGGATATAGTTTGGAAGAACATGACATAATGGAAAGGAAAAGACTGCATATCCTATTTATCTAGGGTACAAGGTAGAACAGCAATACAGTAAATCTCTTAGCTTGTAATCCAGAGTCTACTATTCAGAGGAAGGACAGAACAGAAATGGTGTGGGAATTGGGGTGAGAAAGTTTTCTGAAGACAGTGAAAAATGTGATCAGAAGCACCATCATTAAAAATAAAAAAATCAGGAAAAAATGGCAGACAGCAATTTAAACATCTACTATTATGTATCTACCAAAGACAGGAAGGCATATTCTGTAGGCAATCTGATTCTAAAAAGCATGTCTAGCATGCATGGATTAGGCAGTCTTTGTGGTAAGACAAGTGTTCACATTACCACAAGGGATGGGTTAAGTCATAAAAAATGGAAAAGGTCACTGCCTGTATGCTAGTGACAGCATAAATCACCCTCATGGCTGCATGGATGATAGCCCATAGACAATGGATATATTATTGAGGGGAAGGCTTGATGGTCAGCAGGCATGTGAGCAATGTCACAAAAAGTATGATTCCAAATCAAAAATACTATGATGCAAATAACCCATTTGTGCTACAAACAGGTACCAGTCAGAGCAGTATAGGAGCTGTGATTTTAGAAGAGAATAGCCCAGGTGGCCATAATAAACAGCATTAACAGCCACACAAAGGAGATACTCTCAGAACTGTCAGCAATAATATATGGACATGAAAATGTCCATAAATCCATATATGGTAAAAACTTCATGTGGAACCATGCTGCAAAACCTTACAAAGTGTAATTAAAGAGTCTGCAATGCTGCAAAACCTTACAAAGTGTAATTAAAGTCTGCACAAGACATTTCCAAGACTGCAGAAGATGTTATTTAATTCATAGAAGTTTGATCTGCAATTGTAACACCAACCAGACTAGGAACTACATACAGCAGATACATTGAGCAAAGTACATTTATCAGGGAGGAATAAGGAACTGCTGAAAAAGGAACAACACGTTCTTTGATAATGCCATAGTCACCAATGACTTAATAAAAAGTAAAATAATTTTAAAATAATTTTAGACATGCACTGATAAAGATTCAAAAATGTGGCTACTAAAACATGTTGCAGTGAAAGGACATCCTGAAGAAAAGCTATCAATAAGGAAAAATACCCAGTCTAATTTTTCTTTCAAGGAAGAAATAAATGTTTTCAAGGCTCGATACAGGCAAAATAATTGTTCCTAATCAAGTGAGAAAAAAATTTAAGAGGGTATGTCAATCACATTTGGGAATGCTGAAGTTCAAAGAAAAAGCAAAAGATAAATTAATTTGTTCAGGAATGTCAGCACAAAAAAGAAAATACTACAGAGTTGTTTCAATCCAAAGGAAAAGAAGCTAGAATATAGAGTTCATCATCATCCGTACATCAAAGGGGGTACAGGTCTGCTCCAGTTCAAAAAGAGACCTGAAACCTGTAATGCCTAGTTCTCACTAGCTTCCCTCAAATGGGCAAGTGGAAAGATCTGCTCAAACAGTGAAGAATAAGAAATAGCTATAGTCAGACCTACGAGGATTGTCATCTTGCAGTTTTGTAATACAGGCATATTTCACTGCAGGAAATAAACCTTTTGCTATCTCAGTTGTTGATAGGTTTAAAAACAGATTGCCTGTGTTAGCACATTACTGATTGCTAACAATCAACATAAGGGCAAAGAAATGCTGCAAAGAAATCAGAAGGGACAGAAATGCTACTATGGTAGGAAATTCAAAAGATTACCAGATTTATATGTTGTAAACAAAATAAGAATCCAGACGCTAGTGAAAAGTCTGAAACATGAAATGGAAATTGTTGGTAAAGCAGCTGAACCACAATTCTGTAGTTCCGAGGGTAGAAAGGATGCATAGAAGAAATCACAAATATTTCTGGATAGCAAATACATAATACAACAAAGTCAAAGTTACAGAATGAAGACCAAATAAAGGTGAGACGAGTCATGTTGGAAGAAACAGAGACTGTGAAAGTTGTCAATTATAGAAAGACACTCCTGCAGGTGCATATGAAAATGAAGCTGTAGAGCAGTAAGAACTGCCCCAAAGGGAAGAACAGGTGCCCAGTGTTAAATCTTCCAGGTATGGTAGAGCACTGAATAAACCAGACAGACATGTGCAATGTTCCACAATTACAAACAACTCTGTGGAATGAAAAGTTGATTGATTAAATATTTATTTTCCATTCATACAAAGAATTCTTATTTTGATGTAAACAGTTTATGACATTCCTAGTGTGCAGCATTACGATTCATGTGCTTCAAGAGAAAACCTGCAAAGTTTGGATCTTACTCAGTGTAAGTGGAAGCTGAAAAGCACCAATACATTCAATTTGTAATCTCCTGCATATTGCCGGTGAAGAAGCCATAGTTATTTAACTGTTTTAATTTTTCTGATTATTCAAAAAACAAAACAGCAGCACTTAGAGAAAAAAAAATCAGTAATTACTCTCAGCCCTCACCAAAAAATTGCCATTTATTAGATGTTTATTTTGACCAGGAAAGTAAGGTCCTGCAGACTATGAATTCTTATGCTACTGGTTTGAACTACAGAGCCAGAAACTACAAACTTGGTGAATTGTATGGTTGTTTATTAACAACTATAGTAACTTGTGCTATAGGAAATGATGCAACAAGTGCAAGAAGTCAACAGAGACAAACCTAGCCTGTGTAGTGCACGTGTAAAAAAAAAATAACTGAAGAAAAGGTGCGTAAGAGAAAATATGAGTTACACAATGTAACAAAATGATAAATAAAGGTATGATGTTTTGTAAAAGTAATGCATATAAAAAGCAAAATGTGAGAATGAAAATCCAAAATTGAGTTTAGGCTGATCACACACTTTTTTACGACTCCTCTATCAACCATAATCTCCCTCACAACCTCTGAGCACATACATTCCTCTTCATCTATTAAAGTATAATGTCTTCCATAACAGATATTTGAATATAATCCTTCTATACTCATCACTAATTAGGCCATAATTCAGTATAATGCCCTTTTTGGCATGTACCGCACAAAGCACCTGCAGCAATTGGAGAGACCTCAGAGATTTCTAAGAAGATCAAGGTAATCCAGCATGTGCCTTAAACAGACCAACTAAAGTTCATAGTTTCATAGTTAGGTACTAGGCTATCGGCCCTAGGGCCTATACAAGCCCAGCCAAAAAAGGTACCCCAGCTTTTGCCACCAAAGAAAATTATTTTCCTGTGCCACTGTCAAGCAGAGCCACAGAATTGATCTCTGGGATGAATTTCCTATTTCCCATCCAATCATTAAGATTTTTTTTGAAGAATGCTAATGAGGAGCTTTGTTTGATATAGATAGGTATCACTATACTCAGTATCATATACACTTCTTAGGGGAGACTTATGCCTGGCTTTCAGAGCAATCTCTGACCCAAACCTAATGAATTTGCTGCACATCTGTAAATCAAACAGGACTACAGTTATCCATTCCAGGGACCTAAATATGGTCTGTGACTTAAATAGGATCTGCTGGAGGCACAGATTTGTCTCCCAGTGACTGACACTTAAATAGGCTGTCAATTCATGTAGAGCAGAGTACCTCTATGACACTGTAACCTGAATGAGTGGATGGGGCACCGTAAATTCTTACTGGGTATAGCTCCCACAACTCTCCTGGACATAGGCAATCATTACTAAATACAGTTCTGGGTATTGACTAGAGTATCTATGATATTACATTTGGATGAAATGGCTAGGCTTGAAATAGGCTCTGGGTCGATACCCTAGTAACCTCCTATGATCCTATGAATGACTGAGAAATATCTTTGGGTTATAATAATAATAATAATACTAATGTAAAGATTATTGTTTAGGAAGTAAGACTCTGCATGAGAAAGTTTGCTAGATTTTTATCTTGTTCTAACAACATGATCATATCCAAGGAATATGAAAATATAACACCTGCATCTTTTAGCAGGGGCACAATAATTACTGACAGGAAGTCTTAATGGTTATGTTAACAAGTTCCCAGTGATAGTGATATCATACATCTTGATTCCACAGCCAAATCATGTGACACTGAGCAAGTCAGGTGAAATCAATATACCCAAGTCACATTTGAAAGAAAATATACATACATATGGCTTTATCTAGGAGAACTTGCCTCATTAATAAAAACTAAATACAATGTACCTCTTTAGATCATTGATTCCAACTTAGACATAAACAAAAGGTTTACTATGTGACTTTGGGTACAAGAATCAATATGGGACTCCATTCATGTGTGTCTACCACTATATCTGTAAGATAAGCATAGATTAAAAAACAGTGAAAAATATAATTAATATAAAGGCAATCATTAAGATAAACTTTTTACTTTTGCAGAGGTGCTGAAAGAGCCTTTTGTCATAGCAGTGCAGAATGACCGTTTGAAGACTATGCCTGCGAGATACTTCCCTGCTGTTGCAGTAGACAAACCAGGTAAAATGCACAAAGAAAGCACATTTTTCTAAATGAGTGACCACTTTATCATTAGTTAGGGACTTTGCTAGTAGTAACTGTGATGCCCGTGCACTGGCCCAGCAATCAAGGAGACTCAATCCTTACCCCTAATACCAGTGAAGGGCGTCCACATAGGGGAGGATAACAAATACACACACAGTAAAGTACAATTTTCCTTAAGAGCACACAGTCAGTCTGGGGCTAGTTTCTCCCTTTCTCTCCAGATCCCCAATAAGACTCCCCATTGGCACAGCTATAGGATCCAGATCTCAGCTATTGGACAAGCTAAAACCTCCAGCACCCTCTCTGTCCAACCAATGCTTTGTGTCCCTGCCCAAGTAGCTTACACACACACTTTGAGATAAGAGTTATATACAACCACACAGACACTCCTGGGGAAGGCTGCCACAGGTTCTACAGCTGTGCCCCTTTTACCCATACTATACGGTAGAAATCACTGCCACCAGCCACTAATATTTATCAGTTACTAAAAAGGCCCTTAACAAAGGGTGTCCAATTATTACTGTGCAGTAATATTATCCAAATGGTAAGTGTGACTGAACAGCAAAGCTTATTGGAGTGACTTGGACAGTATCACTATATACATGCAATGTACTCTAGAGCTTAAATTATCTCTACACAAAACAGCCACAGTTGAAAGGTTTAAAAATATTTAATAATAAATAATAAAAACACAAGACAATACTTCTTACTACACAGTGCTAGTCAAGAGTTCAGAGATCACAGAGAAATGCTTAAAATAATACAGTAGAAAAGTTCTGACATCAATACAGAAAAAATGAATCAAATGTTGTTATTTCCTAGCTCTATCTAAGAGAAAACACAGTACTAAAATAAACTTACATATAGAGCATAGACAGAGTGCTGGTGATGTTGGATGTTCTCAAGACAAATGCAAAAAAATACTCTGAGTCTTTCTGTCCTTTAACTGATAACACAGTACTGCTGACTCATTTCAGATTACATCATTTCACGCTGGTTCCCAGGCTAACAGAAACCCAGAGTGTAGCAGCCCTTTTGACCTTGCACCTGGTCAGGAAGCTACAGCAATAAAAGACATTATACACGCAAATTCTAGAAATTAACTCTGGTCTCAAAATAATAGCAAGAATTTCTTCATCCAGACATCTCAGCTCCAAGTTTGAGATCAAAGAATTATACAATGCTTGATTTATCAGCTTTCCCCCAGCAGAGTGCAATGTGGTTACATTTTAGACGTTCAACATTTAACACCATTTTCTTCCATTTAAGAGAACAAGCCTGTGGCTTATATTAATATTTACAAATGACAGAATTAGCTACAAAATTCTATCTGGTTAGGCTAGCAGCCTTTACATATCTTCACATATATCCACCTCCCAGAGAACTCAAGCTAGTTTTTCAAGTGGCCCTTGAGAAACATTGCTTGAGAGGGTTAGGTCTATCTAAGTATACCTTACTCCATTCCCTGTCTTGAGAGCCCATCTACGTTGGGATTGCTAATCCCACGGCAGTGCTGCACTGACATATCACATGCTTGTAATCCTAGGCTCCATCTTAACAACTTGGCATTTTGCTGGCTGGCTCTGTGTAACCATGTTAGGGGATTGTGGTCTGTAACTACAGTGAATGTTCTTCCATACAGATAAGGCGGACATTTCTGCAGTGCCCACACTATGGCTAGACATTCCTTTTCTACAGCTGCATAGTATTCCTCCTTGGGTTGGAGCCTACAACTGAGATAAACAACTGAGTGCTCTTCTCCCTCTGAAGAAATCTGGCTAAGTACAGCCCCCACCCCATGGTTCAAAGCATCCACCTGCACAACAAATTATTTGCTGTAATCTGGACTCACTAACACAGGGGGTCCTCTCAGAGTTTCTTTTCTTTAAGCTTCTGGAATGCCTGCTCACATGCTGGGGACCACACTACCTTATTTGGTCTGTTTTTCCTTGTCAGGTCTGTGAGGGGAGCAGCTATGGTACTATAACTGTGGACAAACATTCTGTAGTACCCTGCTGTCCCTAAGAATGCCCTCACCTGCTTTTTGATAACAGGTGCAGGCCATGCCTGAATGGCTTCTACTTTGGTAGGTTCTGGCCTGATCCTACCACTCCCCACTCTATGTCCCAGATAGAAGATCTCTGCCATACCCACCTGACATTTTCTTGGCTTAATGGTCAACCCTGCCTGCTGTGGTCTGCATGGCACCTCTCTGACATGCTGAAGGTGCTCTTGCCAGGAATGGCTGTATATGGCAATATCATCTAGGTAAGCAAGGGCAAACCCTCCTACTCCTGCTAGGATATGATCTACCAGCTTCTGGAAAGTTGCTGGGGCATTTTTCATCCGGGCACCTTTGTGAATTCATACAAGCCAAAAGGAGACACAAAGGCTGACCTCTCTCTAGCACTGGGAGTCAAGGGCACCTGCCAGTAACCCCTGGTAAGATCAGTGGTTGTAAGATACTTGGCCCCACCCAGCTGTTCTTGGGCCTCATCTGTCCTAGTCATGGGGCAAGCATCTGACTCTGTGTGATTATTTTATTTCCTGCAGTCCACACAAAACCTGGTCCTGTCATCCTTCTTTGGCACCAGCACCACTGGGGAGGCCCAGGGACTGCTGGACTTGTGAATTACCCCTAGATCCAACATCTCCTGTATCTCCTCCCTCAGAGTCTGTTTGACTCTCTCAGGCACCCTATAAGGGGCTTGCCTAATAGGCCTTTGGGGTCCTGTATCCACCTGGTGCTGCACTAGGCAGGTGCACCCTGGTTTCCAAGGGAACTTGTCCCCAAACTCCTGTAACACTGCTCGGATTTCTCGAACCTGAGTAGGAGATAGCTGCTGGGACATTGCTACCCCTTCCACTGAGGTGTCAGTCTGAGCCTCACTGAGGAGATCAGTCACCAGATCTCCTGCAATCCACTGCAAATACTCAGCACAAGGACCTCCCTATCATGGTAAGGTTTCATCATGTTAACATGATATAAATTGTGCTCCTGCCTCCTGGCTATCAGTTCTACCATATAATTAACATTCCTTCCTTACCATCTTGTTGGGTCCCTCCCAAGTTGTTGCAGCTTGTTGTGTCTGACAGGAATGAGAACCATTACCTGCTGCCCTGCAGCACACTCTCTAGTGTGAGCATTCCTGTCATACCATACCTTTTTCTTTTGTTGGGTTTCTGCCAGGTTCTCATGGGCCAAGCCCATGAGCTCCCTGAGCCTTGTCCTAAATTTTAGGACATATGCCACAACAGAGTCCTTGTGAGATTCACACTCACCTTTCCACTCATCATGAATTAAATCTAGAGGTCCCCTCACCGTATGCCCATACAACAACTCAAAGGGTAAAAACCTGTGGATATCTGGGGAACCTCTCTGTAAGCAAACAACAGATGGGGCAAATATTTGTCCCACTCCCTCTTAAACTGGTCTGCAAATGCCCATAGCATGGACTTGATTGTAGAGTTTAACCACTCCACAAGACCATTATTCTGGGGATGGTAGGGAGTGGTCTTCAGGTGCTTCACCCCACAGTACTTCCACAGACAAGCCAGCATGTCTGACATTAAATTGGCACCTCTGTCAATCAATATTTCATTTGGGAAACCTACCCTGCTGAAAATCTCTAACAAAGCATTTGCCACCTTTTCTGCCTCAATAGAGGACAAAGCCACTGACTCGGAGTATCTTGTACCATAATCTACTACCACTAGGATATACTTTTTCCCTGTGGAACTTGGGGTACTCAGATGCCCCACAATAGCCATAGCTACCCTCTGAAATGGCTCCTCAATCACAGACAAAGGCATTAAAGGAGCTCTTACCTTGTCTCCTGCCTTACCTACCTTTTGGCACTGCTCACAGGTCCTGCAGCACATGGTTACATCTCTGGAAATTCCCTGCCAATAGAAGTTCTGCATAATATGTCTCTTTGTATGATTTATGCCCATATGACTTGCAAAGGGAATATCATGGGCTATGGCTAGAAGCCCCAGATGGTAGGCTCTAGGCACTACCAACTGCTGTACCCACTCACCTTCTAGTCCTCCCTCAGGGGTCCACATTCTATACAGTAACCCTTTGTCCCAGTATACAGATTCCCCCTTCCCTTGAGAATCAGGTGCCTCCCTAGCTACCTGCCTCAGGCCTTGCAATGTAGGGTTTGAGAGGAGAGCCTTTCTCAACTCTCTCTTTGTAACCCTCCCCAGCTCCCCTTCCACAGGAAGTCTGGTATCATCTGACATTGGTGCCTCACTCTCAGCCTGGGTACTACTACTCATCTCTACCCTTGCAGTGCCTCTGTCCAAGGGAACATCAGTACCCACAAGCAGCTGTGGCTTACCTTCAGTCTCACTGCTACAGAATAGCTCCCTCCCTGAAGTAACCACCTTGTCAGTCCCAGCTGCAAGTATGCAGTCTGTCTGGGTTTTCCCCAGGGTACCAGACTCACATGCCTGTCTCCAAACTTGACTACGGGTAACTGCACAAACACATGGTACTGCCTCATCAAAATCCTTCCCTATCAAAATCCTTCCCTATCAGGACATCTGCAAGATGGTAGTTCGGTACCCCTGTTGTCTCAAGGCAACCTACTATTGGCATTTTGTCTTTCCCACTTACTGGCTCTCTCACCTTTTCTTCTCCACCTTGCCTCCATGGACATCTGAATGCCACATGGCCCCACTGGTTACATTCAAAACATTTAACCCTAGATCCTGGATGTGTATCTGGACTAGTCGCTTCCCCTGCTACTAGCAGATTCTGTTGGGACAGTCTGGGCTGCCCACCATGGGTTCCTTTAGACTCACAAGCAGTACTGAGAGTCCCCTTCCTGTGCAGGGATGCCCTGCTTGCTAGGTATAGGTCTCCCTTCTTCCCCAAATCCTCTGAAGTAGCACATTGTCTATCAGCTAAATCCTCATGTCCTCAGGCAAAGTGCTAAGGGATGTTCCCTCACCAAAAGGTCTGCCAGCCCTTCAGAAGTGGTGACCTGACATCCACTCACCCACCTATGAAAATAAGTGTTCAGTTCAGCAACATATTCAAACACACTTTCATCTGCCTTGCGTCTATGCTCACAAAACTTTTTCCTATACATTTCAGGTGTTAGCTTAAAAAATTCTAATAAACAGTTCCTAACAACAGTATAATTAAAACAGCCAATGTCTGACATTTTGGACAAAACAGTTACAGCTTTACCATGGAGCAAGGGTGTCAGGAACTGCACCCACAGCCTTTGGTCAACATCATACTGCTTAAATACCCTCTCAAACATATGAATGAAACTATCAAAATTATCCCCCTCTGTAAACTGTGGAAGAAATGTACTGACCTTTTGTGCTTCTGGGGGCCGCTTATTCCCTTCCCCATTACCTCCATGATGCTGGCAAAGAGTCAGCATCTCCTTTTCATTCTGCCTCTGCCTTTCCTTCTACTTAGCTTCCAGGTGTGGTAGTTTCTCATTCTCCTCAGCCTGTAGATGACTCAGTCTCTCTGCTGCTTCTGTATCCAAACGCCTGGCCTCCAACTCAAGTCTCTTTAGCTAAAGATGGATTTTTAAGCCCTCTGCAGAAAGGTTGAGTTGCCCATTCTCTGAGTGTTGTACATCTCCACGGCCAGTTTGATCATCCTCCTGGTTGCTGTTTTCTGATACAGTTGTGACCAAAGCTGCAGTCATGTCTGCCTTAGTCAGGCTTCCATGCACCAGCCCCTAACCTGGCACATCTCAGCCAGCTGGCTCCTTGTCAACTTTCCATATTCCTCTGCTGACATGCTTGCCTGCTCTTAACTCATTACAGCCGAGTAACGTCTCCAGGCGTTTCTGCAGTTACAGCCTACTGTGCCTCTAGGCGTCAAATATTGCCTGTTCATATTTGCATTAATAATTCTAAAACCATGCTACATACAAGGTGTCAGAATATTTTATCTTGAAACATACATAATGACAAACACAATTGTATTGATATATGACCTCTGTCAATTAGTATTTGTTAGAATTGTAAGGTAATAACTTCATATTTTAAAGGCTGAAGCCACACCCACTTAGAGTTAAAGGTACACACTTAAAAGAGCTCTACTGGAGGGAATGAGCTAACAAAAGAAATAAAACAATTGTGATCTGAACTCTGAGTATTCACTGCGTGGCTGATTTAGAGTACAAAAACACCTTCAGTGATCACTGTACACAAGCTACAGAAATTCACTATCCACACTATTACAAGCCAATTGCCAACCAATTAATATGTGGTGTGGATATCCCACCATTGCCACACAATTAATAATCAAGCAATCAAGGAGCCTCAATCCTCACCACTAACACCAGTGAGGGCATCCACATAGGGGAGGATAACAAATATACACACAGTAAAGTACTATTTCCCTTAAGAGCACACAGAGACCACAGTCAGTCTAGGGCTGGTTTCTCCCTTTCTCTCCAGATCCCTAATAAGACTCCCCACTGGCACAGCTATAGGGTCCAGATCTCAGCCTAGTGGGCAAGCTAAAACCTCCAATGCCTTCTCTGCTGACCTGCCTTCTAAAGCCACACACTTGCTGTCAAACCTTAGAAGTCATTAGTATCTACAAATGTGACTTGTTCCAGTAATCAGCATTTGTAAAAACATCCTTACGTGTTATCCTTTGGCTAAAATGGAACTAATCATCATAAAGTAAATGTCACATTTGTTGTTTTTGCCACTATTTTTTTTTTTTTTACATTTTACAAATGAGGTGCATTTCAGCTCATTACCATATTAAGAAAGCCCCAGTGGTCTTCAGTCACATCCAGTTATGCTTCTTCTGTGAAGCCATGACTTATGCCTCAACAGAGGGTTATAGGGTTCCATTAGGCATATGTTCACAGCAAACTGTGTGTCATTTGAACTTTATCACAGATGTATAAGTATGCAGTATTAAAGTAAAAGATGCTTTCATTGCCATCATAACACAGGTAACCTGTAAATGGGTCATCTCCCAGGCCCATGCTTACACTTATCAAGGGTATCAGAACTTTTCAGAGATTTGGGATGCTTGGGTAGGCTTAAAATGGCCCTTGTGGTCGTTAGCCTAGTAAACACCTATGAACCTATAATGAATACTCTGCCTCATTTCTGCCTAGTTATAGTTTCCCCTTTAGCTAGACTTCTGTCTTTGAATATATCCTAAAATGACAATTATTATGTAGCATATCAATGTGAATTTCATTTATGACCCCTTTCTTTACAGACTAAGAGAATGGCAAAAGCATAAATAAGTAATGCAACATAAAAGTCAAGAGAAAACAGGTTAAAAATGTAATTCAAGGTAGAGAACATCAAGGAAGAATGAGAAAAGAAAGGGTGCAGAAATTGAAGGTTTTAGGGAATAGGATTAGGGATTTGCAAAATGTTGAACAAGGAGAGACAGAAGCTCTGAATATAAACAGGACAGAACATGTGGCCATAATGGACAGGTTGAAAGAATGTGAGGAATCAAAATAAAAGCCATGTTGGCGAGAATTGGGAGCAGGATGGTGGGTGAGGGGAGAGATAATACTTCAAGATGCAGATGTGGAGGATCAAGGCTCAAAGGAAGAAAGCTTGCATCAGTTCAGTGGAAAATGAAAGGGAGAGGAAATCAGCATGAGTCAGTAAATAAGGGCATGATTTGAATGTCATTACACTGAGGTTCATAAAGGAACACCCCCCCAAGTTACATGAGTTTATATATGGAAAGGATATGAGTCATGTGAGAAGGTGCAACACGGAATAAATTTGCCAATAGGAAATGGGGAGGTGTTTGAGGTCATTAGGCATCTAAAAGGGGGTAAACATGTGGTCCAGATAGATACCCCATTGATTTCTATAAAATATTGGGCTTTCAGGTAAGCAGTACAAGGACAGATCTGTTCAAATAAATTATACAAAAAGGAAAATTAATCAAATCATTGGAAATGGCTACAGGAAGAGTATTTTATAAAGGCAAAGGAGCAGATGTCAAAAATGTATTGTCCCATATCTCTGTGCCATATGGATATCAAAGTGTTTGCTTGCATTTTGACAGAAAGACTGGAGAAAGTGCTGCTAAGATAAATGTGGGATGAACAAATACGTTTATTAAAGGCAGATCACCCCTGGATCACTGACATTTATATACAGTTTTTTTTTTTTTTTTTTTTTTGTAGAATGGACTGAAGAAAAAGACCAGGGAAAGGCAGGAATTACATTAATGGACATTCAGAAGGCCTTTGACTGAGTCTCATGGGACTTTATGATAGACACCTTGACAGAGGCCATTGGAGATAGTGTGTCTGAAAAGAATAAAAGCCGTTTATAGGGCCCCAGAGTCACAGACAAATATAAATAGTGGATTTACAGAAGTAGTACTATTGGAAAGAGAAACCTGTCAGGGCTGTCCATTATCACCAGGATTATTTTAAGGGTCAATGAATGTCTGCTGCATAAAATAAGAGAAAGCTGGGTATTTATCTGTTCACAGATAACAGCATGATAAAATTTGAGAATGTTATTGTGCAACTGCTGCAGATATTGAAGATGTCCAGTAGCTTTGGTAGTGCATCAGGACTTCATTACCACCCCAAAAGCCAGTGGTGATTAGAACTGTAAAAAATAGATGGAAAGATGTTCTGTACTCTCTGAAAATACATGGGAGTAGGTAGAAGCATTTGCAGCTTAATGTTTACAGAATTGTAGCTGACATTAGAGACTAAAACATAATAGTTCTAATGGTAAGGCTGGGGAAAATGTTAGACACATGAAGAGGTAGATTTGTCACACTTGGGGATAGAATAGAAATAGTTTTCACAACAATACTTCTATATGTACTTTATTTTTGTGGCATATACAAAGCAGCCCTCTAAGTAAGACTATAGAAGATATCTAGTTTGTGGCAGGATTACATGGAAAAGTTAAAGAGGATAAATCATGAAGGATGGTCTTAGACTCACAAGAAAGTTAGATGATGGGGTATGCCCTTTCAGGCGATATGTGACTGCTGTAAATATTGTTCAAAGGTTGAGAGGCATAGAGAATGAAACTTTGGAAAGAGTTACCTGAGACAATGGCTGGAAAGCTAGTAGAGGATGATAGCAGCAGGATGATTCATAGGTTCCCAGAGTGTCAACTGCTGTTCACAGATAAATAGGACAGAAGCGTTAGGGATCTATACAGAAGCTGCTGTAAGGAGTTGAGGAGAGGCTAGTAATCTTGGAAGAAAATTATATTAGAAAGAAGAGGGACCTAAGTCATGAACAGTTAAATAAATGGCTGTCTTTCCCAGTTCTCAAACAGAAATATAATTTACAGAAAGGAGATTGGCTGCTACACTACAGGATTTTTCAAGCTAGTAGCCAGAGTATTCAGAAGAGCCATACAAGAACAAGGATAAGTGTAAAGATACAGGAGGAGAAATAGTGACTTATGAAGTAAGTTAGCTTTAGTAAAATATTTGAAGCTAGGTAAAAAAAAGGGAAGAATTTGCATAATCTACTGGCACATAGGTTCATAGGTTCATAGATTAGTAATAAGCTAACTGCCCTTGCGAGCCATTTTAAGCCTATCCAATTATCCCTTGTGAGACGCAAACCTTGCACCTTGTGTTTGTAAGGCAAACACCTTAACCATTAGGCCACCCTCCCAACCCTACATAGGGAAGTATGTACTATGTGAGGGTGCTTTTGGCAGCTGAGGGATCAGTGGAGTAAGAAGTATGCAATATGGGCAAAACGGTTTTGGAAAGAAATATTAGCAGTGATGAAAATGCTATAAGAGGTTGGGCCTGTTGGAAATCAGTATAGAAGGATGGTGCACAGGTAATGCTGTACCCCTGTAAAGATACACCAAGAAGGATGATATCTATCCACAGAGCATGCAGATATGGGGAGGAAAATACAGATCAGATGCACATGCAGTGGACATGTAGGGAGGCTGTACTACTGAGAAGGGGTGCAATGAAGGTCTGGAGTGAATTTCTGGGGAAGAAGACACTAGATCAGTATGACTTATGCATTTTTCAAGTGCATAAGAGAAGGGAAAGGAAGGGCTGAAGATGAAAAAGCAGAACTTCAACTGCTCACCAGGGAAGTGAGAATGAGGGTAGCTATGGCTTAGAAAGGGAATGTTCTGGATGTTTATACAGAAAAAGAAGCAAGGATCTGGATACAAAAACTATGGAGGGGGGATGTGCAATGGTTGATGAAGAGGTATAAGGGGGATTTTCAATGATGAGCAGATTGATCATTCAAAGGATGAAACGGGAGTACCAGAGAAAAGAATGACTGTGCTCAGACACAGGTAACCTTCTGGATAGTCGAAAGGCAGGGAAGTAGATTAACCCAGATTGTGCATGTGGTGGTTAATATGGCATAAATTGTGTTAGGAGGAATGTTTGGAGAAGGAAGGATACAGAGCAAATTAATGGGGGTGTTATGATTATGCATGAGGTGAGAGCAAGCAGTAATGCAAGATTTTTTTTCTATTATTAAAAAGTGTAATTGCTTAGATATTTGTGTTATATGTACATTGACAAATATGTTGTGTAAAATGATAGACCCTGTTGTCAGCAGATCATTGTCTCAGTGGCTGTAAGAAATGCATGCGTGTGTTTGCGTACCATCTGGTGTGTTCTCTTGCATACCAGGATCATATGTCTGTGTAGATTTGTTAACTTACATACAGGGGACTTTACATCTTTCTGCAGCCAGGGATGAAGCTAATGGGACATATGTAGGGGACTGTAAACTGTAAGTATTATTCTGACAGCTTGCCTTACACCTGTTCTCTGATATGACTATTCTCTTTTAGTATGCAGGTGGCACAGTGGTGCAGCGGCTAGTGTTGTTGCCTCATAGCATGGGTTCTCCAGTTTGATTCTCAGCTGGAGTGCCTTCTGTGCAAAGCCTGCATGTCCCCTCTGTGTTCCCACATTCCAAAGACATGCATCTGGAGTGTTTCTCTCCGGGCCTCTGCTGAAAGTGGGCTCTGGCCCAGTCGGACTTTCCCGGTAAACTAATGTTAAAATAAAAAAAGAAAAAAAAAAGAAAAGTATGAGCAGATTTTATTTTGTATATTATGATTTATTTTCATTACTCTGTGTTTTACTTGAATTCTGCTTTTAATTGCATATTTAAACTAGGAAAGAGATCACAGCTGTGTCTCTTGTGAGTCACACAGAAATTAAGTTTCCCCAAACCCTGTCATTCTGGTGCTGTTGAGCTTTTAAACTCATCTGTCTTTCTAGTTGTCTGCCCCTTATGTTAATTTGACCACATGTTCCTTTCCCTCTCCTCTTTCATTGACTATTGTTAGTAAGCACAAAATTATCATTTTTGTGAAATCACTTCCCTTCAGCTATTTAAATTTATTGGCCATACCACTATCTTCCATAGAGCCACACAAAGTGCTCACTCCCCCCTCTATCCAATCTGTCTTGCTCTTTTAAAATTAATGGCTCTCCATTTAGATAGCTAAAGCTTAAGTTATCCCCTCTTTCATAATGAACTATTTAGAGCACACTGCAACTCTTTGGATCTTAACCATATTTCTCCACATTACCTTTAAAATCTGCAACATCTAGTCCAAGATCATCAAATACTGAAGAGCCCACATTCTGCCTGTCAGTAGTCATGTTGGTATTAATGTTTCTGTTTTGCTCCTGGTGAGAGAAAGAGTATATAGACCTTATTTTCTGGAGACTTCTCATCACTGGAAAGCCTAATAATGGCTTCATAAATGATAAGTACCAGCTTGGAATTTGTGCTTATATTTTGCTCCTGGTGAGAGAATAAGCAGAATGCATTGATTCCTGACTGTTTCTAATTGGCAGTGAGTGTCTGTGTTTGACCTTCCTGAATGGTCTGATTGCTATTCAAGGCATTTACAAGGAAAAGGTTATCATAAGCCTACAGGCCTTTGCATCATCTGGGACAAGACTGTTGATCACCAAAGAGCCTGTGGCCTGCTTCTCATCTTGGGACTGGTGCTACTGTTTTGCTTCTGGTGAAAAAAGAAGCAAAGGAGCACTGTATCCCAGCAGAGTGAAGCTGTGGTTAGAACAGCACTATAAGTAACCAGGCAGTAGCCATTCAAGCAAATCCCCTCTTTTCATCATTCTTGACAAAGCTAATTCTTTCCTTTCAGTAAGTCATACTTGATTTGTTGCTGTCTAACCTAACTTCAGAATATCTCCCTAAATACTTTGACCAAAAATCATCGGGGTCTACTTATTAGTTTCCCCTCAAGTGTTTGGCAGTGTCTGCTATAGAGACAGTCACCTTGAGCTGACATTTTTCCTATAAAAATACCCTTGAAATTTCACCAATACCGAGTTGCATAGAAGGCAAGTAGTTTGCAGTGACAAGCACTGTCCGCAGATTTGCAGACCAGAAACTCCCGACATTACTCTATATTCTCACTCAAGCCATTTAATCAATAAAAAGAGTCTATTGCCATGAAAATGAACTTTCCCACTGTCTCTATTACCAGTATGATCGATATGGGCATAATAAAGAAATGCAGAAATTGCCCCATGTTTACTGACAACCAGTTAATTATCAAACAAACTGATATGGTATGTGAGAGATGTATTTACACAATGTCACTAGAAGCAAAGCTCTCACATAAACGCACTCTTAATGTCAATCAGGTTGTCAGTAGCACACACACTGCACTCATCACTCACACACATACAGTTCAAAGCAGACACATACACCCACATATGCTAAGGCACTTAAATGTAAAGTTCCTAAACCCCAAAGACCCCCTAGATGAAGTACACATAACACAAACCCTCAGCAGCTCTGAATGCCCTGTTTTAAAACAACATCCACATCAACATATAAAGCCACAGTTCATAGAGCTTCTACTTCTAAGCCCATAAGGCAAGCCCTGGCACAATTCAACATTCTGGTCATTGGAGGCTCCATTGTGATTCACACTGATGTCCTTCTCACCAGGCTGAGTAAGGGGAAAGTCACAATCAGTTGCTTATCAGGAGCCAGGATCTGGCACATTATGCATGCACTCACATCATCATACCACAAGTACCAGTGTGAGTCAGTCATAGTCTATGTGGGTACAAATGACCTGAGACATACCTCCCTAAACTATATGAAAAGAAACATCATGAAGCTCTTGGAATACGTGTCCCAAGCAGGTATGAGCCTAACACTGAGCAGCATTTCACTTTCTACAAGGATAATGCCACAATTTAAACAGAAGATGACTGACTTTAATAATTGACTTAGTTTCTGATGTCATTCTAAGGGGGTGCACTGTTTGTCAGCATGGAAGGAGATGGTCAACAGACCACACTGCTTTTCCAGGGATGGTCTGCACCTCTCCCATATAAGCTTTTGAATATTAGCTAAAACATTGTCTTTCCCCATAGTGCCTTTTTTAGGGAATGCCAAACTGAAAGTATTTCTGACATAGCAAATCAAAACCAAGAAAATCAAAAGGTGTTACTGCCCAATGCTTAGAGTCTAAACAAAAAACTCCACTCCATACAAGTATAATCACCCTAGAGAATGCTGACATCTGTGTGGTCACTGAGACATGGTTTAGAGCCACAGAGAGCACACCGGCAGTGCAAGGCTATAATTCCTTCCACACATTTAGACTAGCTATTACACAGGCAGAGACATGGGTGGAAAGGTCTCAGTTTGCATCAAAAATAAATATTTATTTTATTTTATTTGACATTATTATTGTTATTATTATTACATTATACCTTATGGCTGGTCAAACAGGATAATGCACTTGAGCTTCTCCGTGATCATATCACCACAGGCAAAATCACATACCACTTCCTTGCAAGCTACAGGTCCCCCTCTATGAACCAAGAAATCCATAACACATATTTAGACTTATTGGAAACACTTACCATCCAACCTAATACCATATTCATTGGTAACTTTAATTAAACTACTATTAACTGGCAATCGTATATGATACCAAATGTACAGGTACAGAGATTCCTGGATTTTGTAAACACAAACTCCCTGGACCAGATTGTCAATACACCATCCAGGAGGGTAAACATACTGGATCTGGTCCTCACTAGTATGCGAGATTGCTGCTCACACCCTAGTGTACTGTCTTCTCTGGCAAGGTCAGATGACAAAATTGCATGCTTTGAAATAAAAATAAAACCTGGAACCCCAGCTAACCATGGAATATTCAGGAACTACTGTAAGGCTAATTTTCTACAATTAATTGATAACCTGGCAACATTTCAAACCCCCATAAATCCTGAAAACACTGCTGCCTACACAGAAATGTTCACTGAAACTCTAGACAAGCATGTTAATAGCTGCATAGAGGCAGCTGCACCCACCAGGAAGAAGTACAAAACTAACTCAAGAAACAAGCCACCCTGATGTAATCACAGCCTTAAAAAAACTGTATAACAGAAGGCAGAAAATCACGGCAAAAAGTAGGAGGTGCAACACACAGCAGGATAAAAGTACTCTCATCAAGCTAAACAAACAAGTCGGAGGACAAATAAAGTCTACCAAAGCAAATCCGAGGTAAATATGCCCTCCCAGACCAAAGACAACCACAAGGCATTATTTATCTATGTCTATAACCTCAAAGGCTATATATAATTGTGTGCAGAGCTCATTGTTAATGGAGCCGCCTATACTGAGCCAGAAGATACAGCAAACCTACTGGCTGACAAATTTAGCTCCAACGTTACTCCTCTCTCCCCATCAGCCTTCCCTCAGGAAATACCATCAAATATAACTTCCCCAGCTATCACTAAGAAGCAGGTCTTTAATGCTCTAAGGCCAAGAACACTGTATCAGTGGGCCCAGGCAATATCCCAGGATGCCCTCTAAATAGCATGACCTATCAGGGCTTTTGGAATTGATATTTAACTGTAGCCTCCAAACAGGCTTCATGCCTCACAAATGGAGAACAGCAACAGTCATCCCTCTGCCCAAAGCTGAGCCATCTACAGACCCTGGAAAATGCAGACCCATAAATCTCACTAGTCTCATTAGCAAAGCCATAGAAAGAATTATCTTGGAAATGATCAATAATGACATAGGAAACCACCAGACACTGGAACCAACCCAATTTGGTTTCTTCAAGGGCAGATCATGCCTACTCAACCTGGTGGACTTCTTTGCAAAAGTCACTAAAGCAATGGAAGAGGACAAAATTGCCCACAGTGCTTACCTTGACCTGGCCAAGGCATTTGACACAATACCCTACTCTGGCATTGTTGAACAACTCAAGAGGTTAGGTATACACTTCTTATGTCACCAGGTGAATAGCTAGCTGGCTTGTAGACAAAACCTTGGAAGTTATAATTGGGGTGTCCACCTCTATAAATAGGCCAGTCACAAGCAGAGACCATCAGGGATCAGTCCTGGGACTGCTCCTTTTTGGCATTTACTTCTCTGAAGTCAAAACCAATATCAGTGACCTCTAGCTGACTAAATTTGCGGATGTATGCAAATTAGGAGCCTTCATAGAACCTCCCACCAACACAAATGTTCTCCAGAAAGGGCTGACACAGATAAATAACTAGTATCAGAACCACGGACAAAAATTAAATGCCAAGAAATGCATAATAGTATCTTTTGGGAATGCATCTACTCCTGGTAACTATCATATTGATAACACACCCCTAAGAGTTAACTCAGTAGTCAGGGACATGGGGACACAGGTAGACAGTAATGTAGCCTTTGACCATCGAGTGTCTGCAGTAGTGTGGAAATCATTTTATGCTGTGTAACTTATAAACAAAGATATGGCATCTAGGTCCAAAGAAGTCGTTGTTCCACCATATTTGGCATTTATCAGACCTATCATTAAGTACAATGCTCCCTTTTGTATGTACCTAACCAGGCATATCCAACAATTGGAATGTTCACAGAGGTTCCTCACTTAAAGACTACAGGGCATAACTGACATGTCCTATGCAGAATGCCTCAATGCCCTATTCCTGTATTCTGTATCCAACAGGCTGTTGAGGGGGGAAACTATGCATGCCATACAAAGCATTGTCAGACCCCACCCTGATGGACCTCCTGCATGTCCACAAATCACACAGCAGCAGAATTATCCCTTCTAAGGGCTTAAACCTTGCCTGTGATATAAATAGAACCTGCTGGAGAGACAGGTCTGTATCCCAAAGACTATCCATTCTCTGTAACAGGCTCCCCATCCATGAAAAGGAGAGTTCCTCCCTAACCCAACTGAAGCGTAACTTGGACAATCAGATGGAGAACAGGAAATTCATCCCTGGTTTGGCATCTATGTCTCTAATGGACACAGACAGACTGTAAATGGTTCACCTCCCATGCCCCTGCATGTAAATGCTTCATCTCACAAGCCCCTGCTTATATTTATCATGACTACTAGAACTTGTCAGAGATTTGTAATGCATGGCTAGGTTTAAAAAGGCCATTGTGATTGTTAGCCTAGTAAATGCCTATGAACCTATAAACCAATGAAAGCATTTGACAAGGTCCCTAAAAAGCTGATTTTAGCAGTCCTGTGATGGTTCAAAGTCCCAGAAACATTGATAGAATTAGTGCAGGCTATGCACAAGGACCTACTGATTCAAGTATGAACAGTGTTCAAACTCACTGAGGGGTTCCCAGTGGGAGTGGTTGTGCATCAGTGTTCAGCATTGAGCCTACTGCTGTTCATACTAGTGATGGACTATATTAGTAAACAGGTTAGAGAGGACAGATTAACAAAGATGCTGTATGTGGATAATGTGACATTACAGGCAGATTCTGAATAAGAACTTCAGCAAAGTATAGGGGAATGGAATTCAAAATTGAAAGCACATGGGATGAAACTGAATACAGATAAAATAGTTGTAATGGTAGAAAATGAGGGAAATAAAAAAAAAAAAGCTAAGAACTGAGATAGAAGGGAAAATATTTAAACAGGTTAACAGCTTCAAGTATTTGGTTGGGGTGGTTGAAGAGAAAGGAAGTCTGAATGAGGTTGTCAAATCTAGAATCAGAGGGGCTGCCACCAGCTGGCATAGGGTATCAAGGGTAGTTTATGACAGAAGAATAACAAATTAGCTAAAAGGTAAGGTGTATAAAACAATGGTGCAACCAGTACTACCGTATGGTACAGAAATCTGAGCAGTAAAGGTAGACCAAATGAGAAAGCTAGAGGTAATGGAGATGAAATACCTGAGATGAGCAGTAGGATGCACATTGTGGGACAGATAAAGAAATGAGGATGTCAAAGCAGAAGCCAAAGTAGCTCCAATTGCATAGAAAGTGAAAGAGAACACATTATGGTGGTTCGGGTATATGTGCAGAAAAGCAGACAACAATCTGGTGAAGAAGATTTGGGATAGACAGGTAGAAGGCAAGAGGAAATGAGGGTACCCAGCAGAGATGGATGGATTATGTGACAAAACACCTGAGACAGTCAGGCATGACTGTTGAGGAAGGTAGGAGAGTGACACTGAATCAAGAGAGACAGCGACAGCCGAACACGACACCCAGACCCCATGCAGAAAATGGGAATATAGGGGTTGATGATGATGATTATGATAATAATGATATAGATGAACAGACAGCAACCATCTGAGATTCTACCCCAAATGATCATACGGTAGAACCTTAAAAAGCTTTCTCAGCCCTGATTTGGAAGGCAGTGCTCATACTGAAACCCTGTGGGCTTATGTAACGTTCCTCAGTGTAATGGTGCTAAAAACACCCAGCCCTGATTTGGAAGGCAGTGCTCATACTGAAACCCTGTAGGCTTATGTAAAGTTCCTCAGTATAATGGTGCTAAAAACACATACATGTTCCATGAATTTTCCCTGCAACATGAATCATCAGAATTTAGCTTAGCTGCATGTTATCACCTGCAGAAAGCAACACCTTGATATCTGAGACAAAGCTATTTGTAGATCTTTTCCTGATATTATATTGTACATTGGTGATTTAAACACTACAACAGATAATTCTGACTGCTGAAAGATTTTTGTTTATTTCTTAAGGCAGCTAACTGTTTTACCTGTAATGTGCCTAGTCTGTCAATTACTATAGCCATTTCACTTTCAGAGTGAAAGAAAATGAATCATGACACCCACATGTATTTGGTCATTTGGTTTACACAAATTTCTTGTCAGAAGAACCGCTTAGCAAATTTGCCTTTTTTTCCCTTTATCGCCCAGCCGCTCATTTCCTTCATACTATACTCTGTTACTCTCTCATTTCAAATCATACTATACTCTGTTACACTATCAATGAAGTCCCTCCTACCCCAGCCTTTGCTTTCTTTTACTCCTCCTTACATTACCCTTCATTCTGCCTTCCCTCTCTCCCTCCCTCCTTTCATCTTATTGTATGCATTGTATATAGCAAATAGTTATTGTGTACTTTGCATTCTGATCCAAATATGTAACTTTTCTTACAGTTTAAACATTTATAGTTCTTTTTTAAAATATATATTTTTACTTACAGTTGTGTTTTGGTTATAGTGCTGGTCATTTGATTGTAAAACATGGTATACAATTCATTGCTATGCATTCATCTGTTTCAAAATGTCAGTTTTGTTATCTTCTCCCTTTTCTACTGTACTAGGCTGAGCCTGAAAATGGTCCATTGGATCAGTGCTCTACCCAGTTTAAAGATGAAAAATAAATAAATAAATTTTGGTAAGCTGGAAATGTCATGAAAAGTATTTATTTATTTGCTTGTTTGCTCTATTTTAGTTGTTCTGTTTCTTTAACCGCAATTATGTCTGATATAAATTAAGCTGACAATTTTATCTCAGAAACTTGCTCAAGTTATGAGAAATAAGTGCTGTTACTCTCCATAACAATCAAATACATTTGGATTTATTATAGTGATTTTGGTCACTAACCTATTTACACATAGGATTCTTTGACATTACCTTTTACTACGTCTAGAATTCCACATAAAAATGCCCTACACCATTCAAATAAAATAATAACTGAATTGATGTGCTTTGCAAATTATCCAACTCAGATTTGTAGTTTGCCAGAGTTTATTGCAACGTTCCTTCTTAATTTGATATGCTTTATAAATTATGGTAATTTGCCAATTTTTTGTTTTCTTTAGGAGTACTTATTATGGGAGAAGCTTACAATGGTCGTCACCCTTTAACAGGAGGAGGAATGAGTATAATACTGAATGACATCAAAATGTGGAGAACATTCTTAAAGGACATACCAGATCTTTATGATGATGAGAAAATCTTCCAGGTATAATGCCATACTTAGATTTTCTACTATTAACTTTAAAAATTATATACTTTTTACTGTGTCTCACCCAACCTGCTACTATATGTTATGTGCCTCAGTTTAGAAAAGCAAAATGGAAACTTATAGGATGAAGCCCTGATTGCATACAAGATGACATGTGTTCAGTTTGTTTCATAGGATGTGCAAGGGACAGGACAGAGAGGATGTACTAAAAGCTATTGCCAGCTCACCCATCCTGGTGAAAAGAAGGAGGTTCTGGCCTGCTGCTTGAGTGCCACCTAGAAGGAGCTCTGGGTATTACACCTGCAGGGAATGAGCCTGCCGAGCACATGTTGCCCAGTGTGCAAAACAGTACAGAGGGGAAGGTGTGTGTGTGTGTGTGTGTGTGTGTGTGTGTGTGTGTGTGTGTGTGTGTGTGTGTGTGTGTGTGTGTGTGTGCTTGCACAGGTGTATTTGCTTCCCATGACAGGCAGCTACAATGAAGCTCAAAAGAGCTACTGCAGGGGTTCAGACCACCAAACGTTGAAGGGACCACCTAATCTAAAAACTAACCTGCTTCCTTATGACAATTCTTACCTTTAACAGAGGGATAGGGCTGATGTCTACATACCAGTAAATAAATAGGCAGTAGGGCTCCTGCTCTGGTAAAGGATAATTCCAACATCAGCCCTGTTGAAGGTAGCACTGGTGAGGATATGACTTAGGGAAATTAATGGTTTAAAGGTCTCTCATCCCTTCCTGTGGATTGGCCCAGTATGATCTTCCAGGGAAGGCACTTGTGATTCATGTAAAGATCTGACTGTTGTCTGTCTCAAATAAAACCCTTAAAGACATAAATCATGTTGTGGCAAAGGGATTTATTTCTGAATAGGATAGCAGCATTGTGAAGAATCACAAAAGAGAATCTAATAGCAGTCTACAGGTAACATTTTTATACACAAGGTGCAAAATCAGCAGTTCCTCAGTTTAGGTATTTATTTGCATATTTTAATCATAATTAGCTGATTATTACATTATCCAATATCCAATATCAGCTCAGGGTGTCACATTTCTGGAAACTTTTCATTTCTGACCATGTTTTCTCATGTTTTCAATCCAGTAAAACTTCCTTTATGTCTGACAGTAAAAAACAAGGTCAAAACATAATACTGACTTATTTTTGTTTGTTTATTTGTTTATTTATTTATTTTCATTTGTTAACTGGGACAGTCCATCTGAGCTAAAGCCCATTTTTGGTGGAGGAAAAAAATGTGATAAATGCAAATCAAGCCACAGTAAATAGGAGATTACAAAATAATATCTATAAGGAGGAATATTTATAAGCTAGGAGAAACATTAAGTGTCAAACATATAAAATCATTATCAACAATCAGTTAGTTGTATAATCTAGAGTTAACATAATACATCAAGAATTCAAAATATCAATCAAAAAATTGTGCAACAGAAATACAGTGGTGATATAAAAAGCAAGATGTGTTAATACTGTATGATCAGCTAAGAGTAAAGAAAAGTATATGTTTGGAAAATAGTGATAGTTAAAAAGGAGGTGAAAATAGTAGGGGGGTTGTATTTATTACAGCAGTATACTGTATGCTACATAAGTAGAACAACATGTCAGAAGTATGTTAATGTACGTATATTAGACAATAAATTAATTTTGTGATAATGAGGACTAATGTTTTTCTATGTGAGGTTGTAAAGTGGTATTTTGGAGCAGGTATAAGGATTTAGAGGTATATAGAAAAGGTAAAGAGGCATAGTTATGTGAAATGGTTATTTTAAAGAACATGAAAAAAAAAGAGTATGAACAAGAGTAAATCCATATTGATGCAAGGTGGACTTTTAAATTACTAATGAAACTATGATACAATTTTTGATATGATATGACATTTTTTCTGATATGACATCCTGATAGAATATTAATTTGTCACTTCATATTTCTAATTACACTTCTAGTCATTCAATGTTTGACAATATCTTCTGTTTATAATGCAGCTTAAAAATCATGGTTACACTTCCTTATCTTGCATGATGTCTGAAATAATTCAATAGAACAAAACTATGGGCCAGATTCAGGAAGGCTTACACGGAGTTCAAGAGTAGTGTAAGCCTCCGTGTAAGCCTCCCGATTCAGGAACAGCCCAAATCTCCGTGTAAGAGACAGCTAACACGTCTCTTACACGGACTGGGCGTGGAAATGCTCAATACCTCATTTGCAGCTTAAAGATATGCAAATGAGGTATTTGAGCGATCCACGAAGCCGAAACCAGTCCGTGTAACGGACGTGTTAGCTGCAGAAATGTACTCAGCTGACAACTGAGTACATTTCTACAAAATTAAAACGGAGCTATGTCAGCTCCAAATAAAGGGTGCATATGTTTCATTAAGCATGCCAATGGCCAAATATGTGGCCATTGGCATGAAAAACTGTTGCAAAAATAAGTTATATAACTTTTTTTTTCCACGGGATTTCTGGGTTTAACTGCAGCGCACACCAGCAAACGGGGTGCGCTATCTAAAACTAAAAACCGAAGCTTATAAGCCCACAGTTGTGGGATTTATGTATTACATGGAATGTCAATGGAGGGACTTGCAGACCAAAAACAATATGGCCTCCGTTTAGTGGTTGTCAAGGGGGGGAAGCTCCGTGTAAGACATGTAACTAGTCATTACTAGGCAATCCTATGTAAATGAGGGTTACAATACTGAATCACACTGCCACATAGGTAATGAGCACTTTCTGAGTAGTGTAAGAGTTAGAGAAGGGGGAGGAACAGAGTAAGAGGTAGGTGACATCACGGGGGGGAAGGATAGTAATAAATGTACCAGATTGGAGGGCAATGTAAGGTAACAGATGACAGACAGACATCAGGGAGGGAGGTGTGTCCCAACAGAACACTAGGAAAGTCAAGAAATTGAGGGTATACGCTATCCCTACACTCAAAGTTTCTTGAAATACGTGCATGCGCGTGTGTGCGCGCGTGTAAGGCAGGTTCAACATGTGGGAGCGTGTTGCAAACCGTTTACAACGGTTTGCGCGGGCGTGCACGTGTGTAAGGCAGTGTGCGCGCGTTTTAACATGAATCAGCCAAGCTCACACCGTGTAAGGATGTGTGCGCGCGTGTAACACCGTGTAGGGATGTGTGCGCGTTTAAGTGACTGTGAGCGTGTTTAAGCTGGTGTGCACATTGCTCCTCCTCAGGAAACAGAGAGGAAACAGGAAACAACTAAAATACAGGGAAACTGCCAGAAGATACTGCTGGAGTTAATTGGTGGAAACAATTAGAAGCAGGCAATTACACAGGCAGACTAGAAGCCCAACCCAGCACTTAAAACACTGCAAAGAGCAGTGCAGGCTGTTTCTCACAAGAGATACTGCCAGAAACTAAGCTATCAGAATTGAAAACTGAGAAAAGCTGAACTCAGAGCAGAAATGCTAGGGGCTGCCATAGCTATTATAATCAGGCATAGGCGAATTGCTGAGGGTGGTGACAATGCAGATGCTGACAGACAACCCAGAGTGAGGAGAAGGAGAAGAGTATACAGGCCCAGGGTCACCTACCATGGGTTACATGAGCTGGAGATAGTAGAGCGCTACAGAGTGGACAGAGACCTTCTGCAGCAGATTGTTGAGCTGTGCAGGCCACATCTCACACACAGAACCAACAGAGGGAACCCATCCCAGTGGAAACCAAGGTATGTGTTGGCCTAAGAATACTAGCAACAGGTACCTTCCAGAGACCAACTGGTGATATGATGGGGATATCACAGGCATCAGCCTCCAGAGTACTGCACCAGTTCCTGGATGCCATGTCAGCACATGTCAGTGATCATATATATGTCCCTAATGACCGTGAGGTTGTGGCCAGCAATATCGTCTCTTCCAGCAAATAGCGGGATACCCTGAGGTGCTGGGTGCAATAGACTGCACGCATATGCATCAAAGCACCAGCCGGTGAGCGGGTAGAGCCTACATTAACCGCAAGGGATACCCCTCCATCAACTGCCAGGTCGTGTGTGATGCCCAGGGCATAATAATGAATGTGTGTGCTGGCTGCCCTGGGAGCTACCACGATTCCCATATCTGGCATCTGGCAGCTGTACCAATCATTTGCCAATGGGGACTTCCCACACGGACACCTAGTGGGGATGCAGGTTATGCACTTGAGCCGTGGCTGATGACACCCATCAGAAATGCACACACACCTGAACAGGAACGCCATAATGAGGCACACGCACAAACACGTAATGTCATAGAGCGTGTGTTTGGGCTGCTCAAGTCACGGTTCCGGTGTCTGGACACATCTGGTGGAGCCTTGCAGTACACACCAACTACATGTACCCAAATGATCATGATATGTGCTATGCTACATAATATGATCCTGCGGAAACAGCTGCAGCAGGACCAGCACAGGGCTGGGCCAAACATCCCCACCATTGCCAAGGCCACCACAGGCAGGGGTGACTCGGAGGAGGAACAACCTGACCTTGTCCCAGTAGGCAGAAGGAGGCGTGCCCAGTATGCCCTGGCCTTGGCAAAGAGGCAACATAGCACATACACTTGGTCAGTAGGAACACTGGGACTGATACCCGCTCTGACTCACTCATACAGTAACAGGGATGCCTAACATGACACAACCTGCTTCCAAACATGTACAGGGAGTGTAGTATGTGCATCTGACAGAGGCGGCCCTGCAGCACCACCTGAGGCATGAATGCCATGTGTTAAGTAATGTAATATCATGTACCATATGCACACCTGAGGACCCCAACTAACATCCACCCTCAACAATCATAAACCACAAAACACAAACCCACCTCATGGGTACCACAAGGGATAGGAACCTAGATGTAATGCTACCCAATGCCAGAAGTATAAACATCAAGATGCGTGCAGTGTAAACACACACAGTATAGAGAATGTAGATATCAGTGCTGTAATAGAAAACAGGGTCAAAGCCCACATCAGCACCCTGACACTACCAGGTCACACCTCATACAGTGATGTACATGTGCAAAAACATGGAACAAGATAAAAATGAGGGTGACTAGCAATAAATGGCATGGATAACCACACACCCATGTTTGTACCACAACAAGAAGCAACATGGAATAGCCATGGTCGAAAACCAATGGCTAAAACTGACTACTACTATATAGCTTGCTGCAGACCACTGTCCTAATAGCAGGAACTGCCCCAGGCCTATGTTCATAGGTTCATAGGTTCATACTAGGCTATCTGCCCTAGGGCATTTATAAGCCTAGCCCAGAGTTTTGTGGCTTCTGCCACCCCTTCAATTTGATGGATAATATGCCCATTATTTTGCTGTGCCTCTGTCAAGCAGTGATACTGAGGTTATCCCTGGGGTATACCTGCAATCTCCCATCCATTGGTCAAGATCTCACTTGAACAAAGCCAGTGAGGTGCTCAGCCTCACATGTACCAGGATGTTGTTCCACAGCATAGGGACTCTCTGGGTGATGAATCTGTCCCTCCAGCACATCCTATTAATATCTGTGTTGAGGTTTAAGTCTCCTGCCCTTGTAGTTCTGATGGATGTAGAGGTCTTGAGGTGAAGCATGTTCATTAATTCTGGGATGGACATAGCCTTGTATGTCAGGCACAGGTCACCTCTGAGCAGGCGGTGGCGACTGAATACAGCTGGAATTCCTTCAGTCGGGCAGCATAAGAAATATGTTTGAGACCCTTTCACCTCCTGTTGAGGAATTTGTGGGCCCATCCAATTGCCGCAGGTGTTGGGTCAGATACATTCTGAATGGGGCATTGTATGCAATCATTGGTCTGATGAGTGATGAGTACAGGGGAACAATGACCTCCCTTGATCTAGATGTGAATCCCTGCATGATGAGGTGGCCAATGTAGAAGGTCTTCCAAACTACCCTGGCAATGTGAGTGTCAAACAAAGGTTACTGTCAACCTGGGTGCCCAGGTCCCTGATAACCTCCTCTGTGCTTAGAGGATTGCCACCTAGATGGGAACTAGTGGTAACCTTGTTCTTCCTGAAGGGTATGGCTATGCATTGTTTAGTGTTTAATGTAAGGCCATGGCTCTGGCACCAGTTATCCGTGTCTATGAGACCCTTCTGAAGGATGTCTGTGTCAGATGGGTTTCCAACTATGCTTCCCAGTTTGCAGTCATCTTCAAACTTTGTCAGCCATAATCCTCCTGTGTTTGCTCGTACTTCTGAAAAGTAGATGCTGAACAAATGTGGGCCCAGGACTGAGCCCTGTGGGACACCACTTGTGACAGCTCTGGAGTGTGACATGGCACCAGCAACTTTGACCCTGTGTGTTCCGTCACTTAGCCAGTTTGCAACCCATGCTGTGATGTATGGGTTCACAATTAAGCTGGTGATGTTTTCAATGATACCTGAGTGGGGTATTGTGTCGAAAGCCTTTGCCAGGTCAAGGTAGGCTGTGTGGACTGCCTTGCCCACGTCAATGGCCTGGGTGACTGTCTTGAAAAAGTCAACCAAGTTTAAAAGGCATGATCTGCCCTTGACAAAGCCAAACTGGATTGGATCCAATGTCTGCAGGTCCCCTATGTCTTCATTTATAATTCCCATTATGATCCTCTCCATAGCTTAGCAGAACAGGCTTGTCAAGCTGATGGGATGGTAGTTTCCGGGGTTGGTGGAGGCACCTCCTTTGTGAAGTGGGTCCACCATTGCCGTATGCCACTCCTTGGGCACATATCCTGAGGTGAGGCTAAGATTAAACAGCTGCCCTAACTGCGGGTGTAATTACTCATTGAGTTCATGGAGCACACAACTGGGGACACCATCTGGTCCCATGGATAAAGTGTTTTCCGCCTTGGATAGAGCAGTTCCCACCCCAGCATTGGAGATGTTTGGGGGGCTACAATCCTCTGGTGTAGATACAACTCCAGTTGGGGGGAGGGGGGAGAAATCTGCACTGAACCTGTCAGCCAGTATGTTGGCAATGTCTGTAGGTGCAGTGATATCTACATCATTCCGAACTAATTCTGAGCATATCTGGGAGTTCCCTCCCAGGTTTCAAACATAGGTAAAAAAGGCCTCATGATTGTCCCTTGAGTCCTGAGTGGGTTTACTCTCAAAACTTGCCTCGGATGATTGTATGGGGGAACCCAGTGTTTTACTCACAATGAGCAGGGGTGTCTTCCCTCCTACGGATTACGCTCTATCTCGTAGTAGCTCCTTCCTTGTGTTGTAGAGCTTGTTTATGGCTAGGGTCCACCAGACTGGATGCTTGCCTGTGGTACAAAGAGTCTTTGTTTTGTTTGGGATTGCCTGATCCATGCAGTCCTGGAGGTGCTGGTAGAAGGCATTTCTAAGTGATACAGTGGCTTGGGTAATGGTGTCCGCTGGCTTGGGGCCTTGAAAGAGACCACACCAGTCCTTAGAAATGTGAAGTCGGCATTTGAGAAGGTCTTCACTGTTTGTTTTTCTATCTGGGGTGTGGGTGGGATGTGGACTCCCACTGAGAGTAGTCCATGATCTGATCTCACCAATGATGGGTATACTTCTGGTGTTGAACAGTGTGACCCCATGTTCGTGATGATGAGTTCTAGTATGTTGCCTCCACTTGTGGGGATTGGGACCAGTTGTTCCATGGCATTTGAGTGTATGAACTCTTGGAACCTTTGTGTTAGAGTGTTGTGGCTTGATTAGTGATCCCAGTCTATATGTGGATAGTTGGAATCACCCAGTAGGATGGTGTTTGGAGATACATTTATCCCCTTCAGTGTTTGCAGGATAGCTGTGTGAGGTACCTGAGTTTGAGAGGGTGGCATGTAACATGCTACAAACTGCAGAGCAGTCTTGCCTACGGTCACTGGCACCTGGATGGTCTCCGATGCATCGTGTGTTGCCACCAACCATGAGGTGAGGGTGTCCTTGATGAATATGGACACCCACCATCCTTCTTGGTGTTGTCCGGATTCTGGTGCGGAACGCATGATATGAGGTAACACCCGATAGTGCCGGGTGCTGTCAGAAGCTGTGAACCAGGTTTCAGGCACAGCACAGACATCAATGTGCTACATACTGAGAAGGGCATAGAGTGTGTGCAGCTTGAGGTTGAGACCTCTGGCATTGAGCAGCATTACCCTTAGTGTCTTTCCTTTACTGTGTTCTAGGGTGGTAGGTGTAGAATCTGAATCTTGCATAAAAAAGGCACAATGGGGGTGGCAAGAGCATCATCCGAAATCCGGAAGCCCAGGGGTGACAGGTGCAAGCCGTCCCTTGCAAATCACCGTGGCCTGTCCAGCATGTCATCCCAGGCAGACAGACATTGGACCCCTTTGAATGACACCATAGTTTAAGCAAAATATTACAGCTGATCATCTTGTCTCTGTTTATGTGGCATCATACTTGGTGAAGGTAGGATACTGCTGAAGGTCAGGGTCACACCTGCCTGGCCTACATAATCAGAGGGATCCTCTATGTCTCTTTCCATGTAGTCCAGGGAGGTACATCTCAGGTCGTTCACACCAGCATGGATAATGACTGGGTCAGACTTGTACTTGCAGTTGAGTGACCTGAGTGCTTGCATTATGTGGTGGATTCCAGTGCCCGATAGGCAGCTTACTGTGACCTCCTCCGTACCCGATCTGGTGAGCGGGGCGTCAGTGTGTCTGACTATGGAGTCACCTATGACAAGTGTGTCTGGCATTGTGTTTGGCCTTAAGGGCTGTGACTGTTTGGCACACCGACTCTGTGGTCAATGTGTTGCATGTGCTGTGCCCTGTGGAGGCAGTTGTGTGAGTGTCTGCTGTGGTGGCCACTGCCGTTTTGGTAGAATTCTGATCAGAGCCTCCGAGTATGTCTCTGTGTGTCTATGTGTATGATCTTAAGTTGTGATAGTGCCATGTGAGACTGGATTTGTGATGTGTGTGGTTACCTTCACCTTCTCTCTGGTCTTGCTAGTCCTATGTTGAGAGAGCTCAGCCTCCACTTTGGCTATATAGTTGCATCTCTCACATGTATGTGTGTTTTATGGGAGAAGGAGAGGGTTGTCAGTGTACATGAGGCAAGTGTAACATTGCCTCAATATTCCCAGGTTCACCAGCTGAGCAGGAGAGGACACTAGCAACTGATCCCTAGACATGCTAGAAGGAATAGACAAAACAATGTTGGAATACAGGGAGATATCAAGCCCCCGAAACCACATCATAGTGTTTGATTGACAATACCTACACATACACCGGTGTTTCATAGTGTCATAGTCTACTACTAGGCTATCTGCCCTAGTGCATGTATAAGCCTAGCCATAGTGATGTGGCTATTGCCACCCCTTATAGTGGTAATAAGTGTACAGAATAGATTCTGAATATTGTGCCTCTGACTTAGTAGTGACACATTATGACCCCTTACGTAATTGAATAACATGACTGTGCCTCTGTCTAGTCTGTGCCTCCGTCTCATATGCAGTTGTCCAGATGTCTCCTGAAGAGAGTCAGTGAGGGACTCTGTCAAACATGAACTGGGATACTCTGCTAGAGTGTGAGATGCCTCTGAGTTATGACTCTGTCCCTCCAGCATGTCCTATACATGTATGTGCTGAGGTTCAAATCCTCAGCTCTCATGGCTCTGGTGGATTTGGATTGCTTGCAGTGGAGCATGTCCACCAAATCCTGATTGGACATGGTCTTGTATGTCAGGCATAGGTCACCTGTAAGTATGCGGTATGACACTGAACAAAGCTGGATTTCCTCTATTCTGGAAGCATATGACATGTGTTGAAGAACCCTGATCTTCATGGTAGGTACTTTTGGGGTGTCTCCAGCTGTTGCAATTGCTGGGCGAGGTACATACCATATGGGGCTTTGTATTCAATCATGGGCCTGATAAGGGAGAAGGATAGTGGAACAATGACCTCCTATGATCTTGATGGAAAACCCTCCATGATAAGGTGGGCAAGATAGAAAGTCTTCCTAACCACTTTGGCAACAGGGGTGTCAAAAGAGATGTCACTATCTACATGTGTCCCCAGGTGTCTGATTTGTTGTCTGTGCTCAGTGGGTTGCTGTCTATGTATTGATCTGTGGGTACTTTGTTCCTCCCAAAGGGGATGAATACACATCAGTTGCATTCAGTTTCAGGCCATGCGTCTGGCACCAGCTATCCGCCTTTGTGACGGCATTCTGTAGTATGTGTGTGCCGGCTGATGTATTCACTATGGTGCCTAGGTTGCAGTCATCTGCAAACTTTGTCAGCCACAACCCCCTATGTTTGCTTTCACATCTGAAAAGTAAATACCAATTAAGAGAGGTCCCAGGACACATCCTTGTGGGACACCACCTGTGACTGGCTTCGAATCTGACAAGGCACCTGCAATGTTGACTTTATGGGTTCTGTTTCTTAGCCATTTTGCAACCTATCCTGCGACATATGCTGTTATATGTCAGCTGTTGAGCTTGGCTATGATGCCTGAGTGTGGTATTGTGTCACAGGCCTTAGCCAAGTGCAGGTAGGCTGTGTGGACTGCGTAGCCCTCATCGATGGCCCTACTGACAGTTTCATAGTAGTCAACTAGGTGCAAAAGGCAGGATCTGCCCTGTACAAAGCTGAACTAGGTGGGAACAAGGGTCCGTAGGTCAGTAATGTGTCTGTGTAAGAGCTCCATAATGACTCTTCCCATATCTTTGCAGACAAGGCTGGTTAAGCTTGTGTGGTGGTAGTTGCCATGGTCTGTGGAGGCATCTCCTTTGTGGAGTGGGACCACTGTTGCCGTATGCCAGTGTTCAGGTACATATCCTGTAGCAAGACTAAGGTTAAATAGCAGTTGTATATACGGGTCCAGCCCCTTCTGGAGTTCACATAGCATGCAACTGGAGATACCAGCAGGTCCCATGGATGCTGTGTACTTGTCTTTGCTGAGTGCGGCTCTCACATGGACATCCAAGATGACAGTGAGGTTACATACAGCAGTGATAACTATCTTCTTTTTGGGTGAGGGAGGGGTAAATCGCACTGAAGCTGTCCGCCGGAATGTTGCCAATATCTGTCAGGTCACTGGAATATATGTTGTTGTGTACCAACTCTGAGCATATCTGAGGGTTCACAACCAGGTGTCTGACATAACTGAAGAAAGCAGTGTGGTTACCTTCATTGTCTTTGGTGATTTATGTCCCCAAGTTGACCTTGCATGTCTTTATGAGATAATGTAGCTTTCTACTAGTGCTGATCACAGCTGTCTTCCCTTTTGGAGATGTAGCTCTGTCTTGCATTAGTAACCCTCATCTGTCATACAGTTTGTTTATGGCTGGGGTCCACCAGACAGGACACTTTCCCTTTGTGGAGAGGGTCCTGTTTTTATTTGTGATTGCATGGTCCATGCTGTCTGACATCTAGCTAAGGGGAGGTCATTGTGGTTCTGCAGTTATCTTTCATCAGCATTAGAAATGACCACAACAGCCCCTATGGGTGTACCTCATGCAGACACATCCAGCACCTGTAAAGTCCACAACAGTACCTCACCAGGAGTATGACAGAGCTGGAACACATGTAATGTGTAGCCTGATTAAACAGAGTGCAGCTCCACACACTGCCATGCTGTCCACCCAGATGCAAGCTGTGCCTGATGTAGAAAGCCATGTCCAAGCTGGAATCAATGCACATGCTGCACCTTGTACAATCTGAATGGCAGGGAGCTATGCACATGAGGGACCTGAACCCCAGCACTGACATATTTAGGACAGGCTGTACTGCATTATCCAAAACACAGAAGCCACCCCACGCATGAGTAAACTACCAGTACAGGTTGTCCATAGAGACACTCGTTGAGTCCCCTCAACAGGAATCCTAATGAGTGGATGGGAGATGGGAGGTTTACCCTGGGTATCAATGTTATGTCACAGGTAGACAGAGGCACAGTATACTAAACAAGACATATGTCATGGCAAACTACACTTACAATGTGTTGATGGACAAACACACTCTCCGACTAGCATTAGAAATGGCCTAGGGCACATCGGTAGTGTTTGCCAATGTACACCCATGTTGTGGAATACACTACTGATGTTGGATGAGGCTGTTGTAAGTAGTTCACATCTGAACATAATGCAACATGGTCAGATAGGTTCATAGGTACATAGGTTTATACTAGGCTATCTTCCCTAAGGCAGGTATAAGCCTAGCACAGAGTTCATTGGCATACACCACCCCTTATATGGAAACAGTACTGTGCCCATTATTTTGTCATGCCTCTCTCCAGCAGTGACACAGTGGCGATCCCGGGTTAAGCGTATGACCTTCCATCCACAGGTCAAGATACCTCTTGAACACAGCCAGCAAGGTGCTCTGCCTCACATGGACCGGGATTGTATTCCACAGCATAGGAGTCTCCGGTGATAACTCCATCCCTCCAACATGTCCAACGTACATCCCTGCTAAGGTGTAAGTCACCTGCACTAGTGGTTCAGGTGGATCTGCCGATTCTGAGGTGGAGCATGTCCATTAATCCCTGTTTGGACATGGCCTCGCATGTCAGGCACATGTCACCTCTAAGCAGACGGTATGTGAGTGAATAGAGTGGGAGTGTCTTCAATCTGGCAGCATATGACAGCTGTTGGGGTTCCTTGATCCTTTAGGTGGGGACATTCAGGGTGTCTCCAATTGCTGCAGATGTTGGGTGAGATACAGCCAGAATAGGGCATTCTACTCGATCACCGGTCTGATAAGTGAAGAGTACAGGGAACAATGACCCACTAGATCTGGATGTGAATCCCATCCTGATCAGGTGGGCAATGTAGAAGGTCTTTCTAGCCACTTTAGCAACGTGAGTCTCAGAAGAACGGCGACTGTCAACCTGGGTCCCCAGGTCCATGATAACCTCCTCTGTGCTTAGAGGATTGCCACCTATATGGTAGCTTGGGGTTACCTTGCTTTTCCTGAAGGGTATGTCTACACATGTTGTGCACTTTGACTTCAGGCCATGGCCCTGGCACCAGCTATCAGTTACTGTGAGTCCCTTCTGAAGGATATCCGTGTCTGATGCACTGTCCACTATGGCGCCCAGTGTGCAGTCATCTGCAAACATTGTCATCCAAAGTCCTCCCATGTTGGCCTGTACTTCTGGGAAGTACATGACAAACAATGGGGGCCAAGGACTGAGCCCTGTGTGACACCACCTGTGACCAGCCTGGAGTCTAACATAGTGCCAGCAACTCTAACCCTGTGGGTCCCGTCCTTAAGCCAGTTTGCAACCCATCTTGTGACATATGGGTTTACATTTCAGTTGTTAGGGTTTTCCACAATACCTGAGTGGGGTATTGTGTTGAAAGTGTTTGCAAGGCCAAGGTAGGCTGTATGGACTGCCTTTCCCCAACAATGGCCTAAGTGACCGTTTTGAAGATGTCAACCCAGTACAAAAGGCATGATCTGCCCTTGACCAAGCCAAAATGGGATGGGTACAATGTCTGCATGTCCCCTATATCTTTGTTTATGAGCTCAATTATGATCCTCTCCATAGATTTGCAGACTACACTTGTTAAGCTTATGGGGCAGTAATTACCAGGGTCTGTAGAGGCACCGCCTTTGTGCAGATGTGCACAACTGGACCCTAACCAGGCTGTTGTGCACACTATGGAAATGTAAAGCGGTGATAGGACTAAAGCCCAGGATACTGACCACCACAGTGAAAGTACTGAAACACTACACTATACAGTGCTATAGTGTTAGGTCAGTATGAACGGATGTTGACAATTGTGTGCAAAGTATCCCATGCAAAGCCTGCAGGCACAGTATACTCCCTGTTTTGTTCACACAAAGCATTTGGACAGTAACTACACAACATGGCACAGAACACACAACCATAAACTGGAGGTATTTGTTGAAGGTCACACTCATCCACAAATGTGATGGGCTGCAGAGTTCAACATATGTAAAGCCCACACTGGGCATGCTCACACACTTAGATAAATGAGACATCTTTCACACAACATGCCATGGGAAGGCTGAACTGGGCATGCTCACACACTTGGTCCAAATGTTACTCCTAGCAACTGTGAAAACACACCAGAGGATGCTCATTCCCCTTTCTAGACACTGATCATGTAAGCACCCTATAAGTATATCGGAGAAAAGGAATCTCTCAGTAATCCGAATAGCGCTCTGCTAATGCGTCCGTCTCTAGTGTCATAACATAGTTAGGTAGGGGTTTGAATCCAGCAGGTGGCAAGTGTGTGTGAAGGGGTGTAAGTGTGTATGAAAGAAACATCCCTTTTGGCAACTGGGAAAACACACCACAGGATGATCATTCCACTTTCTAAACTCTGATGATGTCAGCACCCTATAAGTATATCAGGGGAAAGGAAATCTCCCAGTAATGCGACGCTGTGCTAATGCGTCCGTCTCTAGTGTCATAACATAGTTAGGTAGGGGTTTGAATCCAGCAGGTGGCAAGTGTGTGTGAAGGGGGGTAAGTGTGTATGAAAGAAACATCCCTTTTGGCAACTGGGAAAACACACCACAGGATGATCATTCCACTTTCTAAACTCTGATGATGTCAGCACCCTATAAGTATATCAGGGGAAAGGAAATCTCCCAGTAATGCGAATAGCGTGCTGTGCTAATGCGTCTGTCTCTAGTGTCATAACATAGTTAGGTAGGGGTTTGAATCCAGCAAGTGGCAAGTGTGTGCGAAGGGGGGGGGTAAGTGTGTATGATTGATATATCCCTTTTGGCAACTGGGAAAACACACTACAGGATGCACATACCCCTTTCTAAACGATATCACAATTATGTATGGCTTTTGATTACAGACATGCCACGTGTGTTTTGCACACACAGAATGCCCATGTGTGTGGGTTGTCACTCACAATAATGCATGACATTGATTAAACCAGTTATGGCAATGCACACATGATGTATGTGTGTGCCAAATACACATATGTACCTGTGACCTTCAATAGTTACCATGTGTGATGCCTGCCACATGTGAATACATGGTATTTGCACAGGGTAACATTATGACCGTGGTCTTCTGTGCAGGTGCTGCATGTGGGATGTGTATATACAGTGTGAGATGTAGATGCTATCAGCCTAGTAGTGAGGGATGCACACCTGGTCTGGGGCATATAGTCTACATGTTGTTGATGTACAGGAGCTGCATGTTTTCACCTGTTGTGGGAGTGGTAAGACAGTATTCCATAGCAATGCAGTGACTGCATGCTAAGAACCATTCAGCTAGGGTGTTGTAGCTACACTAATTCATTAGCATTCAGTAATTTGTCAGAATCCCTGGTGAGGGTCTGATGCCAACCAAGGTCAGGGTCTACCAGCCTGTGTCACTTGCTCAGTGATCCCTTCCATGTTCCCTATCATGTATCCCAGTGAGGGACATCCCACATCAGCTGTGGTGGCATGGACAATGACTGAGTCATATGTGTCCATGCATCTGACTGACTTGTATGTTTGTGTTATGTGGTGAACCATAGTGCCCCATGAGCATATCACTGTGACCTACACCTTTTCCAGCCTGGTGAGCATTGTCTCACTGTACTGGACAATAAAAGTACCTAACACAACTGCGGCAGTAGTGTTGTATAGCTGTACAGACTGTGCTTGTTTGACACACAGGATTTGTGTGCTATGTGTTATGCGTGCTGTGTGCAGGCCTAATGTATGCCTGTGTGCCAGCTGCAGAGATGTCTGCCAGTCATGCAGGATGCTATCCTTAGGCTTCACAACTGACCTGTTGTGTTTCCATGCTTGTATTGCTGTCCGTGTAGGTCCACATCAGATTGGTATTGCTGTCACTGTAGTATGTCATGCCACCAGACAGGTTATGCCAGTACTGGGTTCAGAGTGCTTAGTCCACAGTTTGGCCATGTGTTTCCATCTCATACATGTGATGTACATCCATGGGTAGGGGATAGGGTTGACTGTGTACATGTGGCAGCTGTGACATTACTACATGACACACATATTCCACAACTGTACCATAGAGGTGACTGACAACTGACCTTTGCACATGCTACCATAGTATTGAGATTACATTGGTGATTAACAGCACATAGGGCCAATGGTGAAAAAGATACATAGGTCCATAGGTTCGTACAGGGATGTCTGCCCAGGGCATGTATCCACCTAGCCAGAATGTGTGTGCCTTTCAACATGCATTGTGAATCTGTCTTGCTATGCCCTTTTCCAAGGTTAGTATACTGTGCCTCTGTCTCACAGTGACACATAAGTGATACCCAGGGTAACCCTACAATGTCACATCCAGTCATTAATATCACTCTTGAAGATAGTCACTGAGTCAGTCTGCCTAACCTCTATTGGGATAATATTCAGGAATGAAGGGAGCCTCTGAGTTGTGAATGTGCCCCTCCAGCATGTCCTATGTATATCACTCCTGAGGTTCATGTATTTCCAGCGTGTATCCTGGTGGGATCTGGATATTCTGAGATGCAGCATGGCCATTAAGTGAGGGTATGACCTGGCCTTCTATGTCAGGCACAGATTGCCTATGAAGAGGCAGTATGTCACTGAGTAGAGCTGCTGTTACTTTAACCAGTCAGTATGTGGCATCTGTTTGAGCCCTTTGATCCCCTTGTCGAGGTACATATGTGGTATCTCCAGTTGCTGCAGGTGTCTGGTAAGGTGCATGCCGACAGGTTCATCATAGTCAATTATGGGCATGATGAGGGATGAGTAAAGGGGCACAATGTCCTCCCTGATCTACATGTGGATCCCATGATGATGTGGCCCATATAACATGCTTACCTAACCACTTTGTCCATGTTGTTGTCAAATGGTAGAATGCTATCAACCTGTGTACCCCAAGGTCCATAATTCCTTCGTCTGCACTTAATGGATTAACACATATGCGATGCGTTGTGGTCACTTTGTGTTTGACAAAGGGGATGACTATCGCTTTCTGTCATTCACGTTGAGGCCATGGCTGTGGCACAAGTCGTGTGTTTGCAAGAGTCCCTTTTGGAGGATGCGTGTGTTAGCTGGTGAGTTGATTATGGTGTCCGGTTTGCAGTCACCTGCGACTTGCTGAGCCACAGTACTTCCATGTTGGCCTGTACCTATGATAAATATATAATGAACATGACAGCTCCCAGGGCTGTGCCTTGTGGGACACCACTTGTACCAGGTTGGAGGCTGACATGGCTCCAGCAATTCTACCATGTGTGTTCTGCCCTTGAGCCACTGTGCAATACCCATAGTGACATAGGGGTTAATATGTACACTGGTGAGCTTCCTAGAATGCACAAGTGGGGTATTGTATCCAAGGCTTATGCAAGGTCCAGGTAGGCTGTGTAGACCTCCTTCCCCTTGACAGTGGCCTTGGTGACTGTTTCAAAGAAATCAAACAGGTTTGAGAGGCAGGATTTGCCATTGACAAAGCCAAACTGTGTATGGTGACATGTCTGTAGGTCCACAATATCTAGATATGTGAGGTTCATGATGATCCTTGCCATAGCTTTGCAGACAAAGCTAGTCAGACATATGGGGCGAGTAGTGTCCAGGATCCGTGAAGGCACCACCTGAATGTTGAGGGACCACTGTTGCTGTATGCCACTCTCTGGCCACATATCGTGTATTAAGGCTGGGATTGAACAGTGGTGTTATGTCTGGGTGTAGCTCTTCTTGTGGTTCATGTAGGACACAGCCTGGGACACTGTCTGGTCCCATTGATGCAGTGTTTATTGCTTTGGGAAGGGCATCTCTTACCTGAGCATCTGTGATGTCAGGGGGCAGCACTGTGCCTTGAGACATATTTGCCCTTTTGGTGTGGTGTGGGGAGAAGGCAGCATTGAACCTGTCCACTAGGATGATGGCAATGTCTGTGTGTTTTGTATTTTGTGTGACATCTTGGATTACCTCTGAGCATATCTGGGTAGTACCACCCAGGTTACTAACATAACTACAGGCAGCCTTGTGATTATCCTCAGTGGCTTGTGGAATCCTCTCTCAAAGATGGCCTTAGACAATCATATGGGTGCCTGTAGTTGTCTTCCAATACTCATCAGTGGTGCCTTCACATTTTGGGAGGTTGTTGTATCATGTAGTGGCGTCATCCTTCTATTGTATAGTGTGTTTATGGCTGGTGTCCGGCACCCAGGACATCTGCCTTTGGAGAATTGGGTCATGCTTTCATATGTGGCTTCATGATCCATGCATTCCTGAATGTGTCCATAGAATGCCTTTATACAGGTATCTGCAGTCTGGTCCATATTTTCAACAGGCCTTGGGCCTTTGAAGGTTTCCACATCATTTATGAGGGGTGTGAACTTGCTTGACATGAGCTGTTGACAGCCGTGCCGCCCTCCAGACAGAGCAAGGTGAGGGTCACAGTTAGCTACCTGTCGGGTGATAGAATGTGCCACATAACACAGGCACACAGGTCACTCCACAGCAAGTACAACTATGAGGCAGACATTGTCCATGCTGGTGCAAACAACCTGAGGCGTACCTCCCTGGACCACATGGAAAGAGACACAGAGGAGCTCTTACAGCACCCTCTCAAACTCAGGACTCCCACACAGCCTTCATGCTGACACAGGAGAGTTTAGATTACTCTGCAAACACCATCATACTGGGTGGCGTCAGCTACCCAAACATAGACTGTGAACATTACACAAGCCACAATACCCAAGCTCTAGGGTTCCCATAGATCAGACATTCTTTGGCTATGGAACAGGTAACCAACCTTCCCACAAGAGGGGCAGATATACTAGACCTGATCATCACAAACATGAGTACAAACTGCTCACCACTGGGAGTATATCCCTCATTGTTGCAATCAAACCATATACTAATCACACTGGAGTACTGGATCCCCACATATGCAAACCTCAAACACATCGATGTGTGTGTGGGAAATGTCCCTATTAGCAACTGTGACAGTACAGTACAGGATGCAGATCCCCTTTTGAAACACTGATGATGTCAGGACTGTATAACTATATTACCTGTAGTAAAGTCCTCCAGTAATTTGCATAGCGCGCTCTGCTAATCGTCTTTCTCCAGTGTCATAACGTAGTTAGGTAGGGGTTTGAATCCTGCAAAGGGAATGTATGTGTGTTAGTATGAGTGGGGTTTATGTGTGTGCACAATGCTGGGAGGCTTAACTGCCTTTTGCCAACTGGGAGAACACACTACAGGGTGCACATCCCTCCTCCTACACACAGATGATGTCAGCACCCTCTAAGTACAGCATTAGTAAGGATTTCTCCAACTACTGCAAATAGCACACTCTGCTAATGTGTCTGTTTCTACTGTCATAACACAGTTAGGTATGGGTTTGAATCTTGCAAATGGAAAGTATGTGTTTTACTGTTGGTGGGGTTAGTGTGTGTGCACAATGATGGGGTGGGATGTGGCTTTTGCCACATGGGGCTATGCACTGCAGGGTGGTCATTACCCTTAACAGGCAGTGATGTTGATAGCACCCTATACAAACAAAACTACAAAAGAGAAGGTGGTGGTACCAATAACACATGTAAGGTAACACTTCTTCAAGTAATGTCCACAAATCGGAGTAGGATAATCAAACAATTCTTTTATTCTATACAGACAACATGACAACAGACAACTGCCAGTACTCAGTATAGTGTTACATGCTACTGTAACACGCACATGTACCGAATATACCTAGATAGTGTTCTGAAGCCTGAATGTGGCAAGTGTGTGGATGTGGGATGTGTCTGTGTGTGCATTTCCGTATGGGAAACATGTTTGATGTGGCAATCAGGGTACTACAGTACCTGATGCACATTACATCTTTCAACTGATGAGGTTGCCTGCACCCTGTGAGTACAGGTAGAGAAGGGGACGCCAGTAGTAAACAACATAGTGCACTTCTCAAATGTGTACCTGTCATGTATCAACAGCTACTCATGTAGGGTGATAAATAATGGGAATGGCAGGGGGACGTGTGCATGTGTGTGGGTAGCAGGGTGTGTATAAATGCATGTGTGACAGAACAGATACATATAGCTGAATCTACATAACAGCACAAGATGTGCATTGCCATAGTCAATGTTAGCATGTGATGGTGTGCAGCTGGTACACTTTGGTAAGTAGTATGGGTGCAGATAACAATTGAGGACATTCATACAGTTACTGCAGCAGGACTGCTGGGATATACACACAATTATACTGGAACAGTGAACAGTTACCAACATGTTACTACTTATACACATCTATGTAGTCACCCTGTGCATCAGCAACGTGTTTACCTTTACCTGCACCGATGTTGTAGTATGCAGGAGGTGGCACAGTGTCATCATATGCACAGGGTGTGGGTTAGGTATGCCCAAGCCAGCCACTGGTAACACCAATTGACATGTGTGTGTATGTGTGTTTGTGAGGGGCAGCAGTACAGGGTGGAACGGTGTTGGTGCAGTGTGTGTGTGTATGTGTTTGCCCTAGGTGTTAGGTTTCTGCATGTGTGTAAGCACGCACACAGTCCCACATAATGGCTGCCATGTACAGGGTTTTGTGGACAGCCACAGACTGCACCTGTCAGGTCATCCAGATCAGTGTCTGTGGGCACGGACACGGTACCTGTGCCTGGCAGGGGTGCTACGGGCCGTATTCGGTACTAACCCAGACTGGGTACTGTCATCGGAAGCAGGGGTGTGTTGACTGGACACAGTTCCCTGTTGGGACTGTCCAGAGCCACGTGCACGTGGTCTCCTGGGGCGTCTTGATGACAGCACAGACCCAGCATTGCTGGGGCTGGTGCTGGCACTTGAGGTGCGCGAGTGGGCCTGTTGTCGTCCGCGGCCACTGCCAGCTGGTGCTGTTGCTGGAATACGGCCACGTCAGCATCGCAAGCGCACACCATCGCCCTGGCCCATGGACATCTGGTTGTGGAGCAGCTGTTCTATGTCCCCACAACGTCTGTCAACGACATCTGTGAAGTTACGGATAGCATTCGCAACGTCACGCATGCCGTCTGTCATGGCTGTGCGACATGCTCTCAGCTCCCTCAGACCCTGTCTGGTGTACCTTTCCATACGTGCCTGTGCCTGCATGACAGTTCGAAACATAGTAGAGGTTGACATACCTCCTTGGGCACGTCGGCCAGAGGCAGTGCGACCACGGATGCCCCACGAGAACCCATGGGCGACTGTCTGCGTGGTACCATTGGAGGCCCCTGCTCATGGCTGCCTTGTGGGGATGCATGTACCACAGGTACCACATTACCCTGATCTATGCCCACTGCAGACTGTCCATCACCTAGGGACAATGGTGACAAAGGATGTAGCGGCAGGATGACTGTGCGCATTGGCGGGGTTGAAAGCTGTGTACTGTCAATTGGCTGACCAATGGTGGACCCAGACACACCTTCCTGCACCATTACAGACATTTCATCATCATCAGTACCTGGGGCACAAGATTCAGGTTCCCTGCTGCAGGTCACCAGAGCAGCACCAGAACCTACGGGAGGAAAACATGGAACACAGATTACAGTCTCAATACATATTTGACAGAGATGCACTTCAATACTAATGCACACATTCAGAAATGGACACATGCACTCATGGACACTAACACACATGCACACTTGGGCACAGGCACACTTGCACACATGCACACCCACAGTAAACACACACATCAGTACCGTGTTACACTACTCAATTTACTACAACTGTGTATTACAGGTATTGTGAACACAGTCACCAGCATGTCTACTACAGAGTTACACTACTCTTCCTAGTTTTATAAATTGTTTTACAGATAATGTTAAAAGACTCACCAGCATGTATGGCCTGCCTCGTTGCTAGATGGGAGGGACCTGGAAGTGTGAAGAGAGTAATGTCAGTGGGCACATGTGTGCCATTTGTTTTGCACATGATACAGTACAGTAGTACACTAGTTCCCTTATACACATCAGCTGCACATAATGTCTGTATATATATCATGATGACAGATACATACCACATGCACACCTTATGCGTGCATGAAGTAACAGTGTACAGAACAGTCATATGTACATACCAGGAGTTAACTCTAATCTCACCCTTACCTCTCTTCAAGCGACAACTCAAACTGTACTTCCAAAACCACTGGCTTTGTTCTTCTTGGAGTCAGGCTAACGTCCCTCTCCCTACCCTCTCTTTACCTTTAACCCCTCATTGTGCATAGAAACTAGCTTCTACCCTGTTTCTTTCACCTTGATGTCCTTCTATGCTCTGACCTACTTCTCCCATCCCTCCCACCTCCTCTTGACTGTCTTCCTTCTTTTCCTCACTTCCCTTCTTGACTCCTGCCTCTTCCATATCATTGTATCTTTCATACTCCTTCTACTTCTCTACCCTTCTGAGCCCTAACTATTATGTATATGGCTTTTGCCTTATTGCATAACCGTTATGCTTTAGGTAGGATTGCTTTGAAACCAACGGTACATTGTGTATGACTCTAAACTGTTTGAGTTCCTTACATGTATGTTGATTTAATTAACAGGCTGGTGTACAATTCTATCATGTTGGCTGTCTGTATTAACAACTTGTCTGTCTGCCTTTATTACGTTATGTGTGGAGCTTTTCTCCACAGGCCTCTACTGAAAATGGACATATATCCAGCTAGACTATCTGGGTCAACAAATGTAAAAGTAATAACAATAAATGAATATGGCATCTTACCTGCACGCTCGGTGTCTTGCTGCTGTGTGGATCCAACCTCCATCATGATGCATGAGTGTTGCTGTTGTTGTTCTGGGGCTGGATCCACAACACTTAGCAGTAGCCCCTCCTGTCTGGTGAGGGGGATGTGTGGCCACCCCACCTGTGGCAACCTGTTGCCTGCGGATATCTGCAGCACGCTGGCGGACATTTCTAATCAAATCACTGCAGTGATGTCTCACCTGCTCATATGTCCTATCATGCATGCCAACATCATTTATCCTGCTAACGAGGTTTTGCCACAGTGCAGACCTCTCCTGCTGATTCTGGGTGGTGCGTGAGAACAGGATGGCATAGTCACGCACCAGGCTCTGGTGAATCACGTCATCCTCTGCAGCAGAATATGATGGGTTCCTTTTTGGAGCCATGTCAAGCTGGAAAGGTACACAAACAGGTTATCAGCATAGTATCTCAACAATACATGGTACACATTCTATACAGGGAGTATTAACTTCTACTTATTACTGCTTGGTTAAAACTTGATTACAGTGTAGCTATCATTCTATGTCATTTGTACTAAGCACTTGGCCTTCAGACCAGTTGTTTTACATTAGGGAGGTTGGTGGCAAGCACTGTGGTGGCAGGACACATATCTTTCATCCATTGAAGTTGGGAACTGCTGATTGAGGGCCCAGTGTACAAGTGTATTAGTTCTGGTATGGGCAGTTGGCCTTCAGGCCAGTTATTTAACATTAACAAGGTTTGTGGTCTGCACTCGTGTGTGACAATAGGCTGTACTCTGCCATTCATAGCTGGGGACATCTGGTTTCAGGTTTATAGTGCCTGCATATCTGAGCTGTATCTTACTGACATTGCTACACCTTGTTTGCTGTAGCAACCACTACATCAGGCCTCCTGGATCTACCTTTGTTTATATGCTTGTTATTTGTTAGCTTGTTATTTCACTGGTATGCTACTTCCACATAGTACACAGCTTCTCAACACGTCTGTGACTCACTACTGATATCTGCATTGCTTACTGTACGTATTTCCATGTTACACATGACAGCAAGTGACTGCTTCTCATTGTTGCATTTACTTAATTGTGACACATTGCACTTAGGTTACCTGGCACTTGCTCACTGGCGCTTTTATATCAGTCAGCAGTTGTAGGTAATGTCAGTACACCCTCACTCCCCACTGGACCTTGTTTTCAATCATTAATTATTACAGAATTCACAATAGTATTCTAGCATGTCCAGAGGTCAGTTGTCAGTTCCCTCCCAGTCCAGCTGGTGAGTGTGGTACTCCAGAGACAATGTTAGAACAGATTCATGTACACAGACAACCCCTCCTCCTAACAACAAATTCAAACTCATGTGAGTGATGCAACCATATACCAAACTGGAGGCTAGGCTCTGTCTACTCAATACCGCCATAACCAGTCAGGTGGCGAAGGAGACCACTCACTACACTTCCAGTCTCACATAGACCTACCACAACAGCGGACCTAACACATGATCACACATGAACATACTTGTAGGCTCGGACCACAGCTCTGCCTATGCAGCAGAGACCTCCTAAGCAGACATCCAGGCAACCACTACCACGGAAGCGAACATGTGCAACACATATCACACAAAGCCAATGTGCTGAACACTCACAGCCATTAACAGTAAACAACACACCTCATACACCTGTACTAGGTGCCTCTATCATCAGGCACACTAACATCACGTTCACCAGGCTTAACGAGGTGAGGGTCACGGTGTGCAGCCTGTCGGGCACTATGACCTGCCACATAACACAAACACTCAGGTAACCCCAAGGCAAGTACAGGTATGACTCAGTCAATGTCCATGCTGGTGTGAATGGCCTGACACATTCCTCCCTGGACTACATGACATGAGACAGTACAGAGCTCTCTGAGCACGTAGCCCAAGACAGTTTGACCCTGACCTTGAGTAGCATCCTACCCTCACCTAGAACGATGCCACAATATCAAGGCACGATGATCCCTTCCAACAATTGACTGACATACTGGTGTCATTCACAGGTGTGCCAATGCCTGCCATCTTGGGGTGGTATGCTTTGCTAGGGACAGCTTGCACCTGTCACCCCTGTCCTATTGGAATTTGGCGGAGCCTCTTGCTACACCCATAGTGCCTGTATTAGGCAAGGCTCATAAGGCAAACCCACATCCATTTGTATCACAAAGGATGAGGAAGTAAGAGTGATGCTACTCAACACGGAAGTCTAGACCTAAGGATGCACGCACTCAAAACCCTACTTAACATTCTGGACATCGATATCTGTGCAGTAACATGAACCTGTTTCAGGTTTCACAGGAGCACACCAGTACTACCAAGTTATAGCTGTTACCATTCTTGTCGGCCCCAACACTTGAACAAGGGAGGGCCAGTATCAGTATTCAATCAGGATTCCCCTGCCTCCACATTGGTGGCACAGTACAACATAGGTGTTAGGCCATTGAGTACAGAAGGCGTAGTTGGGGACCTGGGGAAGAAACATGGTAGCGGTCTGTCATTTGTCAACCACATGGCCAGCGTGGATTGAAAGACATGTTATATAGCCCAGCTAATCATGAGGGATTCACATGTATGGCAGGGGAGGTCATTGTGCCTCTTTACTCATCCATCATCAGGCCTATAATTGCGTACAATGCACCTTTTGGGATGTACCTAACCAGACACCTACAGCAACTGGTACAGGACAACAGTACCTCATCAAGGGGATGCAATGGCTCACACAGATGTCATATGCTGCCCAGGTAAAGTAAATCCAGCTGGACTCAGTGGCATACTGCCTGTTCAGAGGCAATCTGTGCGTGCCATATACAGCCATGTCCTACCCAGCAGTAATGAACATGCTGCACCTCAGGCAATCAGAGTCCCATACAGCCACATGCTCAGGAGAGCTGGACCTCAGCACTGACATACATGGACATGCTGGAGGGCATATTCTAACCGAGAGGCTCCCTTCACTCTGTAATGAGCTCACACTACTGGTTAGGCAGAGTCCCTCATTGACTCTCTTCCATAGGAATCTGGATGAGTGGATGGAGATCATAGTTGTACCCCAGGTATCACTTCTATGTCACTGTTAGACAGAGGCACAGTATACTAACGTCGGACAAGGGCATAGCAGCATAACTTGTAATTGGGTGGCGAAAGACAAACACATTCTACTAGGCTTACCAATGCCCTAGGGCAAATAGCCTAGTATGAACCTATGAACATGTGTGTACTGCTATAGTACTTCTGCCATATGTTGCATGTGTGTGTGTTGTGGGGGATGCACAGGTAATGGCGGATACTTCTGCACAGGCGACACGTCTGACACATTCTGGGTGTTCATCCCTACATACTGGATGTGTGTTGCCATCCAACCCTGTGATGTGGACACACATTACTCAGCCTGGATATACATATCCGAACAACACCACAAGCACAGTACACTACCTTGCTATGTATGCATGTAATTACACAGTTATTCACTAGTTATGACAGTGATGCTATCCATGCAGCCCATTGGGCCAGTGGAAGCCACAACACACACCGCCAGCACCTTTGCATATGCTTACCACAGACATCCCACATACTGCATGTACTGTGCACACACATATCTAACCCAGAACAACTGCACACCACTTATTAATCCTGTCCAGTGGACTACAGATACAGGCATATTGTATAACAATAGTAGGAGGCTACTGCAGCACAGGGCAGATTCACATGACGGCAAGGCATCTGTGGTCAGCAGTGTTAAGATGCTTCACATTCACCAAATGCACAGATATTGGCAACATTGTTGCAGACAGTTTAGGTGCAGGTACCCCCATTCTCCTACACATGTGGTATTAGTTATCCCAGATGACTGTCACCTCCCTATCCTCTCACATGTCCAGGTGAGAGCCACCCTCATCATTGCAGAACACATAGCATCACTGTTACGAAATGGTATCCCTGGATGTGTGCTACATTCACCCCTGGAGGACATAGCACCACATGACAGACTGATATTAATCCCTGGCCATACTACAGGATATGTACCTGAACAGTGCCATACATACACAGTGGTCCCACACCAATGAGGAGGAACCTCTACTGACCCTGGGAACTACTGCATCATATGCACAACTGGCCTTGTGTTCTAAGCTATGGAAGTGTTAAGTATGGGCAACATGTACAGCAATATTACATATGTTTATATTTCAGGACTATGTACACACAACCTATCTCATGGACATACCTATAGATAGTGAACTATGATACATTTGGAGGTGTCACAGTATACACAGGATTAACCTGCTACTTTGCATTACCTGTGTTTGTGGCAGCTGTTGCTGTGCCAGTGGTGCTTGTTGCTGCTTGCTCCTTGCTGCTTGCTGCTTGCTGCTTGCTGTTTGCTGCTGTGTTTGCTGCTGCTTTGCTGCTGGCTGTCCTTATATTTGTTTGATTTCTCTCTCTGTCTCTCTCTCTCTTTCTCTGTAGGTTTTGTGCAATGAATGTATTGCATGAGTGTAGTGTGGGTACTCAATGCTTTTGTAGGTATCTGCATAGGTCCATGTGATGGCCTCTGCACCAATTGTAAGGCAGCATTTGCTAATTGCATGCAGCCAGGTGTGTACTGATTGCATGTCTCACTGTGATTTCAGGACACTGCTATAAAAGGGTATGTGAGATAGGCGTTGCCCTTTCAGATTGTAGGGCGTGGACCATGCTGGTATGCTGTTGACAGTGTTCTGTGAGTGTGAAGGTTAGTACATCTCCCATGCTTCATGCTGTGTTGTAGATTCAGGTTGCTGCATTTCTCTTGCCTGTTCCCTGTAGTGAGTGTGTATGCATACTGACACCTACAACTATATGTCATATGTATTGCTATATAAATATATATATATATCTGTGTACATATACATACTTTCATATATGTACATTAGCTGACATTATTGGGTACAAGCTAACAATTAGCAGGGCTGTTTCTGTTAACACTACACTAGTATGGGAATCCAGTAATTGGGACTATAAAAGTCTGCCTGACATGCTTTGGGTAGTAGACATACTATATTGCCTTTATCTTCATTCCTACTATTACATGTTCCACTTATTTAGCACTATATTCCTGTATGAGAGTCATGGCTTAGTGGTAGGTCATACAGACTAGTGTTACAATGGTCTTGTGGTAGGGCCTACTAGTATGCTTATATTCTGCTTTTGACTTGAGTATAGGGCCTATCAATCAAAGTGCTGGAGGCACCTTTAAGCAGTTAAAGGGGTTAGTAGGTCTCACAGGAGCCAGGCTGTGTTGCAGATTCTGGTTGCTGCATTTATCTTCACTGTTTCCTGTAGTGAGTGTGTATGGATACTGACACCTACAACTATATTTCATATGTATTAATATATATTTATATATATGTATGTGTAGATATACATACCTTCATATATGTACATTACCTTACTTTATTATGTACAAGCTAACAAGTAGCAGGGCTGTTTCTGTTAACACTGAACTAGTATGGGAATCCAGTAATTTGGCCATTGAAACTCTACCTGACATGCTTTGGATAGTACACCTCCTATATTGCCTTTATATTGATTCCTACTATTACATGTTATATTTATTCTAGCAGTGTGTTCTTGTAAGGTAGTCATGGCTTAGTGGTAGGTCATACAGACTAATGTTATGAAGAGACTGGCAGTGGGAATTTATTTTTCTTTGCAAACTTTCAAACTGAGTACAGGACCTGTCAATCAAAGTGCTGAGGCCACCTTTAAGCAGTTAGAAGGGTAAGTAGGTCACACAGGGGTCAGGCTGTGTTGCAGATTCAGGTTGCTGCATTTATGTTCACTGTTTCCTGTAGTGAGTGTGTATGGATACTGACACCTACAACTATATTTCATATGTATTTATATATATTTATATATATGTATGTGTAGATATAGTACCTTCATATATGTACATTACCTTACAGTATTATGTACAAGCTAACAAGTAGCAGGGCTGTATCTGTTAACACTGAACTAGTATGGGAATCCAGTAATTTGGCCATTAAAACTCTGCCTGACATGCTTTGGATAGTACATCTCCTATATTGCCTTTATACTGATTCCTACTATTACATGTTATATTTATTTTAGCACTGTGTTCTTGTAAGGCAGGCATGGCTTAGTGGTAGGTCATACAGACTAATGTTACCAAGGTCCTGGGTTCGAGACTGACAGTGGGAATTTATTTTTCTTTGCAAACTTTCAAACTGAGTACAGGACCTGTCAATCAAAGTGCCATAAAGGCACTTTTAAGCACTTAAAACCAGGTCTGCGCTCGTTTGCGGAGCTCACGCATGCGCACTGGCGGTGAGCTCCGCTAACACAAGCGCACACCCGCGCTAATTTCTTTGAAAGAAAAGAAAAAGGGGTGACAGGAAAGTGGTGAAAAGGGGTCACAAAGAGGGTAAGACAGTAGGGAAACAAGCGTGGGATTTGCAGGAGGGATGTAGGTAAGGCCCATAGATGCCCATGTCTTTGGCAGCAACAGCTGTGCATTTCCATGTATTTTGGTGAGACATTGGAAACCTTTCACCCCTGAGAGAGGTGTCAGGACAACATTAATATTTGTTGTAGAGCCAATTGTAATTAACTGTTTCAATGTCAAGCAGACATGTGTGCGACATGGACAGCTATGTATGGGGCGTAATTTTTTGTGGGTACAGAGTGCCCTTTTTTTTCAGGTGAGAGTGGTATGTCAGGTGAAGGAAGTCGGTATAGCTGGGGAGGTAGGTTGGGTAGGTTAACAGACAAGACAGACAAGGCGCATACAGGGGCGGTGTATGACACACGTGGGGGGTTTACACAATTGACGAGGACGGAGGTTGGGATATCCAAGATGCATGAGCCCACAGATGGCAACAGTGGAACTGATATCCCCACCCATAGGCAGTTGCCACTGTTCCTTCACAGCCCAGGGCGGGGCTGTGCTGGGGGCTGTGTAGGCGGGGCAGCGGCGGGGCCGTTAGCTGTGCCACCACGAGCCTCGAGCTGGCGTAGGGGCCCAAGAACAGAGTCTTGGATCTCCCTTCGCACCACAGACCGGACACCTTGGAGGGTGAGTGGGCCGAACCCCTCCGGCCACACTTGCAGAGGGGACGGGCCCCATCCTGCAGCGCTTCCACCCGAAGGTGGCACAGGGCCACCCGAGGGCGCTCCGGCCTGGGCACTAGTGCCAGGTGCAGTCGCCAGCTGAGGTGGGAGAGGTGGGTCCGCTGGGACCTGCCTTCCCAAGCGTTCTAGGTTTGTGAGTAGTTATGTTAGTTTGGGTTAGTGGCATTTTATTCCATTCAGATTAGTTGTAACAGCATGCATTGGTATTCCCATCAAACAAACACCCAGATATTAACACCATTGAACAAGGGGCATATCAATATCACATGCATTATTTGAACAGAAATACACAGTCAAACAACATGCAGGGTTGATTAATGGCAACAGGCCATCAAATTTGCAGGTATGAACAGGGCACATGCACAAACAGACATGCATATATTTTTGAAACGGACAAATGTCCATGATTAATGAAATGTTCACATACCATTATTTAGTGGGTGTTGTTATATGGAATTATAGGGTTGGGTGGAGATAGAAAGTGATGACACATTCATATGTTACACATTGATTTACATTTGTAATAGGTACACAATTAAGTTGAGGCTGATGTTTCAAAATAATTTTTATTTGACTGTCATGCTACACCTGTTACAAATACATCACTATCCTACTTATTTTGAATCTGATCAGATACATCATCCTGCTACACTTTGATGACAGGACAGGGGACAACTATGGCTGTTTAGTCTGTCAGATAATCATTCATTCTATCTGCAAATTGTTTACTGTGATCACCATATACAGAATTTGGCCTAGACATTCCAGATTCTGACACACTGAAATCAGTTTGGGATATTAAGATGTACTTCCCACATGCATTTAGTTCTGTAGAAACACACTGGGGCTACTATATTCAGGGGTTATTACTACTTTATTTATTCATACATGACCCTTTCTGTCACTCTCACACATCCTGCAACTTCACAGTTCAGGTTGGTACTTCTAGGCTTTGTTCACATGTTAGACTGGTGGTGATTCAAACACTTTCCAACAGCCTCACTTCTGTCATGATTCAGCATTTCAACAGGGGATATATCTCACATATGACTACCTCAGATTCTGAAGCTGTACTCTTGAGACTACTGCAGGTTACACTATATTTAATTAATGGTGGGACATCTGTATTACAGCACTGTTTAATTCTATCAATTATATTTCCAGTTACACTTGCATACTGATGAACTTGTTGCAGCCATACCTGCAGACTTTCAATTCTTGCTTGCACATTATATTACTTTTAATCAATACACTGCAGTGTTCTGATACATGCTACAGTATAATATTTATTTACAAGTAATGGGTGGGGTTACTAACCTGCATGGTGGCGCGCCGCACCAGCCTACGGGCATACATCTCGCGGTTCGCAGGCGGACACCTGCAGCTGTGTCTGAAAGAAGTAATATTGGACTACACATCTCCATGGTATCAGCCAGTTGAAATCCTTACATACATAAGCAAAATGTAACTTACTCAGTAGTGGGGCGTTGGGCATATCCCGGGCCTCCTGGATCCATTCGGTCAACTGGTCTTCCTTGCGTCGCTTCAGGTCCGCATGGTGGTGGCGGACCTGCTCACCAGTGCGTGAAATGCCAGTAGCACTGGTCAGATCACGAGCCAACTGGTCCCATGCCTCTGCCCTATACACTCCCCATGAGACCTGGCCCTGCATGAGTTGGGCCTCGTGATGATGGACAAGGAGCCAGACCATGTATCTGGACTCCTCAACGCCCCAACTCTCTTCTCTAGCAACGTCCCTCACCTACTCCACTCATTCTGACTGCAGGTCTGTTCTACAATCGTTTCTGCTGTGTATTCCCACCTATGGGGCTTATATATGCCGCTTTTCCCGCACATTTCTCTGATTGGCCATTTTGGAATTGTATCTACTTCACTGAAAATGCTTTATCATGCTCCATTCTGGATTTTATCCCATATATATGCTATTTCTGCATTTCTAGGTATTGCTGTCATGGCTTAGTGGTTTAGTACCTTGACTCTAGTGCATGGTATCCTGGGTTCGAATCTGGCAACTGATTTTTGATTTTCCTGACAGAAATGAGTTGAGGACCTGTCAATCAAACATGCCAAAAGCACTTTTAAGCACTTAAAAGCAGGTCTGCGCTCGTTTGCGCGGAGCTAACGCATGCGCACTGACAGTTAGCTTGTGGGAGCGGCGCGCAAACGGTGTGCGCTGGGATAAACCTTAATTGGCTAGTGACACACATGTTCAGCTCAGCACAGCTAGTTGCAAACAGTTTCAGCCTGTTAAACCGGTGCTTAGCAACGGGCACGCAGTTTGCAGCTTTTTAAACACTACTCAGCTACGGGCAGTCTGTCTCACAGCAGCTTAGCTATCAGTACATTTCTGACTATTTTTATTATTGTGTTACTTCAAAATATATGCTCCATTTCATTCCATTTACAAATTTGTACAATACTGTCAGGGGGCTTTTTAGTGCTTATTTACAAAAAAAAGGTTGTTGTGGGGGCTCGAACCCTGCCTGCCTACTCTTAGGCCAGCAACTCTACCGCTAAGCTATTACTTCTTGGCTTACTTTGCATATTTAGTTTTTATATCCTTTTCCACTGACTGCTAACTGCAATTGCGCTAGTAGCACACCCGCGCACACGAGCGCACACAGTAGCAAACATTTACGGGGTTTAAAAAAAATAAAACAGGTTTTAATTTAATTTTATAACATCTCTTCACTTTATACACTGATGGTCTGTCGGGGCATGTGTTGTGTAGTGTGTTTATTCACATTTCCATGGCCTCTCTCGTGGCTGTTTACTTTCAGCCATTCTAGTCTTCCGGGGGTGTGTCCGCTTGCAGGGCTTAGCCTACAGACACGCCCCCTACTCTCTTACACGGACCGTGTAAGAGTTACTAGTGTGATTCAGCATGCCTCATGCACCTCATGCATATGCATGACATGCTGACATCACACCGTTTAACTGCAGCCTCCGTGTAAGAGTTATAACTCTTACACGGAGGCTTCGTGAATCTGGCCCTATATCTTCTATTCTAGCTTGCACAGAAGCAATGTTTGAAATAATTCTACTTGAAGAAATTCACTCTGACAATTACTTTAGTGCTCCATCTAACAGTTCCCTTTTTAATTCATAACTTTAATTTATGAATTAATGTTGTATTTACTCAGGAAAGACATTACAGGAAATACAAGTCACACCTGTACAGATAACCAAAAGGTTCCACTGCATTGTGAACAGGCTGGACAGTGTTTTCTTTTTCTGATCATACTTTTTTTTCCTCTAAACATCTTTATTAAATTTTCACATATGACAAAGGTAATCTTACATTTATATAAATGAAAACATGCAAAATGAAACCACTTTAGTTGCAAACAATTTATATCACAGACACCATTGAAACAACTGCAGTTGCAGACATTATAAATCACTTATAAACCATCCAGTCATTGTCAGATAAGCATTATATGGCTCATTGAAATCTTGCCTCTTAAACTTCATTCCTGCTCTGCATATACTGTTCTCACAATTCCCATTTTTTTCCTATGTAGTTTGCTCCTTCCCTTTTCTAAAGGCCCTCATTCCAGTTGTTTTATCTCTGTTACTATATTCACTACTTCTAGTAAAGATGGTCTAGACTTTGACTTCCATTTTCTAGTAATTGCTTTTTTTTTTGGTATCCACCATAATTAGACTCAGCAAGGCTTTACTGTGTCTAGGCAATTCCGATTCTGTAGCACAACTAAAAAAATCATCTCCCCAGTCAGTCCAATTTGCTCACCCAGCATCTCTGACAGAGTGGTCTGCAGGGAATCTCTAAAGATAGCAGTTCATTACACTCCCAAAAATATGTTCCCAGCTACCTCTTTCTTGCCCATCGCACCTCCAACATTTACTATCCACCTGAGGAAAAATTATTTGGAGTCTACTTGGGGTATAAAAATACATATGTAAACACTTCCAGGCAAAGATTATAAATCTTCTAGACTGTGTTGCATATTTGGAAGATATAAATATATCCCCCCATTGCCTCTTTGTGAATTGTTTATCCAGTCTCTCTTACCAATTCTTTCTATGCCTCTCTGATTGATTCTCATAATTATCATGCAATATTTTATATGCTTTATTAATTATTCTTTTTTTAATGGTAGCTTCTGTTAGAGATTCTATGAAAAACTCTACCAGCGCTGGTCTTTCATTTAGGAGCCCCCTATTTTTTTTCTCTTTGCCTATACTCTGATATCAATCTTTGATAGGAAAGACTATCTCTAACCTGCAGTCCAGATAAATTCTTGGTCTTTTCCCATTCTATTACCTTTCCCTTTCTAATTATTTGCTCCCAGTACCTTGGTTCCTTTGCCAGTTTTCTCCAGTAAATTCCAGTCTGCTCTTGTTTATTATCTGTATCCCTGACCACAGTCATCTCCATCAGAAAATCTCTTTTCTCCATTCTGGTGCTGGTTTAGTTCTTAGAATACTCTCTGCTATTTTATGGATATAATTCTCTGTAGGATTTTGGTTGTTTTCCTTAAAAGTCTGCATCCAAAATCTCAATCTCTCCTTATTTCTTGAGCTTCCTCCTGTGTCAGCATCATTCATTTCCACTTTGAATCACAGTTTTCTGCTTGTGCTATGTATAAACGCCTTAACTGAGTTGTTTTAAAATATCCCCTCAAATTAGGTAATCCTAGTCCGCCTTATTCTTTTGATAGAATCAGCATATCGCACTTGACCCTTGCTCTCTTTCCTTCCCAGATAAAATCCTTCAACTCTTTTTAATTGCTATCCTCACCATCTTCTTCTTTGGTTGATAAAGGTATGCCTGACCTGTGTATAAGACTAAAGGGACTAGATACATTTTAATGGCTTATATTTTAGTATCCATAACCATATAATAACATTTCCAGTTTCTCAATTTTTGTATTATCTTCTGTTTAGTCTCTTCCCACACATCCTTAGCTGCCACAGAGACATTTCTAATCCATACTCCTAAATGCTTCACTTTATCATGTCCACATAAATATGGATATTGTTGGACCAATTTGTGTGTGGGTACATACTTTACCGCTATTACCTTTGTTTTAGCTTCATTAATTTTGTATCCCGAGAAGATTTGAAATTGTCTTAAAATGTTCCACAACACTGTAATGTCCCTTTCTAGTTTTATATATAAAATAATATCAACTGCAAATAGAGCCACATTTTCCTAACTATCATACCAACTATATCTTTGAATTTCTGAGTCACTTATTTTCTTTGCCAATGGTTCTAAATATAATGCAAACAACAAAGGGGAAAGTAGACAACCCTGACTGGTTCCTCTACTCAAGCAGAAATTATTGGAGAGGACCCCACCTACTTTAATTTGCGCCTCTGGTCCCTCATGTATTCTTCTAATCAACACTTTATAATCATGGTTTAGTGTTGAAATATGTCTGTATGAAGCTGTATCCGATGGATCTTTACACTTTTTAGGTATTACCATTACCACCACCTTCTTCCAGGATGCTGGTATTTCTCCTCTTAAAATATTGTTAAACAAAACCTTCCAGATCTTTATCATTTTTTTCCTCCTAACTTCCAAACTTCCACAGGAATGCCATCTATTCCTGGGGACTTTCCTGTAGATTGGTTATACATATCCATTTTTATCTCATCCCTTCCTAGCCTAACTGTTAGTAATTGAGCCTCGTCTACCTCTAACTTTGGCATATTTAATTCTTGAATAAACATTTACATTTGTACCTTTTCTTGATTTCCATATTTCTCTGCTTTATACAAATGGTCATAAAATTTCTGAAATATTTCTAATACTTCTACAGACTCTCTTATCCCCCTTGTTATAGTCTCCCTAAGTTTGGTGACTGCCCTTTCCACTTTCTGTTGCCTGAGTTGTTGTGCTATAAGTTTGTGTGCTCTAGAATTATAATCAAAAAACAGCTGCTTAACAGCAATCTTTCTAAACTCATGCAAATTATCGAGGTGATCCCTTATTTTCTGTTTAACATTCTGCAATGCTCCTTTTCTTGTTCTGAGAGATTCCCCTTTTTTGCAATACTTTAACAATTGCCAATCCTGCTAAATAATTATTGTTACTGTTTAACCATATCTCCCTTTCTTTTATTTCCAGCCTAGTTTTAAACTCCACTTTAATTTTATCCCACTTCTTAGCTATATTTTCATAAGATAATTCTATCTTCTCTAGTACCTCCTGAATTAATTCCACAATCCATTCCTTAAATTCCTCTCATTTCAACTAATAGGTGGGAAAACACCAGTGTCTCATTTTTATTTCATTACCTTGTGTTTTTACTTTAGTTATTATTGGTGCATGATTTGAAATAGTTATTGGGTGTGTTTCAAGACCTTCAATTAAATGCACATGTTCCTGTGAGATATAAAATCTATCTAGCCTAGCCCAGTTTTTGTATCTCGGTAATATGAAAATTCACTCCGAACTCCTAGTACTGAATTCACATCTTCCATGCCAAACATTTGCATAAATTTCTTCAAAATTCTACCCTCCTTTGTTATATTTTCCCTTCTAGGCCCCCCAGACACATCTTCACTGTTTCAAAACAAATTCCAGTCTCCACTTATAAGTAATACTCCGTGCTGAAAGCTGATTATTTCTCCCAGAATTTTCTTAAGCTCCATTATAGCAGTTTTAGGGGGAAAGTAAATGCATGCCAGTGTAATCCCCCTCCCTAGCCAGTAGCTTCTTAGTACTATGTATCTTCCATTATTATCTTTTTTCCTCTTCTATCACTAGTGTAGTGCCTCTTACAATTAATATAAGTACTCCTCTTTTCATTTTCCCCAGATATTCTGCTGAATAACCATCCTGAAAAACTTTCTTTATCAAATTCACATTTCAGGTCTTTCCAACTATGTCTCTTGTAGCATAGCTATTTGCACTCTACATTTTTAATATAGTTCACTAATCTTTCTTTTTTATATTTATCTTTAAGACCATTCAGATAGAAAGACATTACAGGAAGAATCATTTTCTTATATATTTATTATTACCATCTTTTATGTATAACTGCTCTTTTGCTAAACATCTAGTTGCAACTTTTATGTTACGTGTATATACTGTTTGTCAGGTTGGTCTTTTATACAGTTGTTTCATGTCATATCCATTTGCACCTATGTCACATGTCACATAACTTTTTGTTTTTTTGAAAGCCCTCAAACAGAACAAACAACCCCAAAAACTACTAAAACCTATGAACTTAACAATAATACACAAAATTATGTACATCTCCAATAATACACAAAATTATGTACATCTTCAAATATTAAATTTTTTGCTTCCTAATAAGAACATAAGTTCTAAGTTGATAGCTATACAGACAGGCTAAAGTTAAACAAAAATAAAGGTTAGACATGCTAAGACGCATGATACAGCCTGTGCTATTAGTAAGTGCTATTTGATTTTGTATATCTTTATAACTTTGAATGCTTTCAGTAAACACTTTCTCCAAGCCATTTCTCTTTATCAAATTGTCTTCTAGTGACATGCAAACAAGACACAAACCTGCTATGGGTACCTTGTTTAGCAGAAAAAAAACCTTACAATATTCAATATTCTTTTTCATTTATATACTTTGTAATAAACTTGTTACCAGATAATGCCTAGGATGTTTACCCAGTTATTTCCCCATATAAACATGGGAAAAAGCACACTGATTGTTCTTTTGTCATACTCTCTTAACCAGACCCTTCCACTCTCCCCACATCTCTTCCAATCCTTATTTTTGTTCATTGCAGTGCTTACATTTCTCAAAACTAAACAAAGAAAAAGAGAGAAGGGTGAACAAGAAAAAACAAAAGCACCTGTTTATATTAGTATCCCCATTGCATAAAAAATGAGATAACTTTACTTCAAGTCTAGCTGGTTTTGTACTATATTTAAAGCTGCCACACCTAGGAAAACCCCTGACTGTTTGCAGGGAACATTGTGTCCTAGTCAAGTTCTCTGTTCTTTTTACATCTTTTTCCTCAGCCAATCCCCTTCAACCAGCCTGTCTCCAGTTTCTCTTTATCAGATTGTCTCCATGGAGGCATGAAGACCAGCTGCAGAAATGCTACTTAGTATACATATTTGCAAGTGCTAGAAAAGAAAAAAACCTTATAATATTCAATATTCTTTCATTTACTTGTTCTCTGTCTTAAAACAAAGGTCCTTAATCAGTCATTTCCCCATGCAAGAATGCAAAAAGCCCATTAATTTGATCTCTGTTATGCCCCCTTAACCAGGCTACCTTTTTAAGTTTCTCAAAACTCCACAAAAAGAAAAAGAGAAGAGGGGAGAAAAATAAAAACAACACCTGTTTACAATCCCCATTACACCCCAAAACATCATGCAAAGTAAACCATGCAACACAGATACAATGCTATTAAGAAAAGAAAGTGTTTCTTTACTTACTGTTAGCATTTTCCCCACTCTTCCCCTCCCCAAAGCATTTTCCTGAGCATATACTTTAGAGTCCCCTCCTCATCAAACAAATTCTAAGAAGTCCAATATTTCCAGATTTCCTTGTGCTGCCATATTTCACAAATATAATTATTGCATTGTAATCCCACATTAAATTACTGACTTTATTACTGTTCTTCTACATCACCCAAATCCTGTCTCTGCTTCATTTCCAGCTCTTCTAGTCAACTCTATGCTTGCATCCTTCTCTTCAACATTTTCCATTGAAATACTGGAAAAGGTTTTACAGGTGCAGTCTCTCTGTGGTCTTTATTACCAGAGGAACAAAAAGCCAAATCTCCTTCTGTTTCACAGCTCAGTTTTTGTTGGACAAACTTTTGTATTTCCTCCTTAGCACTTCATCCAAAAATTATTTTGTCCCTCCAGGGTTGAATACCTTGAAAACAGCTGAATACAGCAGCTTGAATCTCACACCTGCATCTCAACATTTTTGGAATAGAGGAATTAATTTACTTTTCTTTTGTCTGGTGTACATTGAGTAATCACTCTCCACAAACACTCTGTTGTCTCCTACTTTTAGTATTTTGTCCTTCTGCAATAGTTTTGACAAAATCAACTATTTCTGCTGGTAGGATTGCATCCTTACTATTAAAGGTCTAGGTTGCTTTCTTATACTAGATCTGGAGCATACACATGATATGTCCTGCTGTGGAATACCAGTCCAGTTGCTTGTTTGTGCTTTCATAAATTTAATGCAGTCTGTTCCTGTAAGCTTCTCTGATATAACTGAGAATCTAAAATTTCCCCTATATGCTCTGTTCTCTAATGTTCTTCCTGAGCAGTCTCATATTCAGCCAGCCTTTTCTTCATTTTGACCTCTGATTTTTACAGCTTTATCATCTCATCAGAATATCTGTTTAAAGCTTCTTCCATTTGTTCCAGCCTTTTGTTGTTTGTGTTGATATACTCTATCAGTGCTTTGTTTATTATAACCAGGTCTCTTTGCAGTTGTCTTATATCATCCTGTAGAAGGAAGTCATGTCTGAAAGTTGCATTACTTTTTGCTGAACAGCTGCAGAACTCTCCCTAGTCTGTGTTTCTTCCTCACTTTTTGTAGCTGATTTTTCCAGGTCATCTGTATTTCTTTATTCCTGGCATCCAGGCAGTGTACTTACTAGTCAATTACTGAAATTCACCCATAAACCCAAGTCTACCGCCCTTCTCTACTGAGTTTGTATCTTTACACTGGGAGAGCTAGAAACAAGCAGTTACTCAGTGTTCAGCCATCTTGGAACCCTTTTTCTGATCATTCTTATTCTGAGATCAACACTGAGAAGTAAGCTAGAGCTAAGAGCGTTCCAAAACTCTCCCTCACCAACCTGAAAGCATACTGGTTAGCCATGCCCATGGTAAGCTATCAAGTATTTTGTCATATGAAAAAAATTACAATTTACTAAAATATATTTATATGATTTCCAATTGCATTTTACTACCTGAAATGATTACACAGCATCTATGCCTCACATGTTCTCTTTTCTCATTAAGACTAAATAATGTCTGCCACCTACTTATGCTACTTTTAGAAATATGTCTGCAAAACTTTATGTTAAAAAGGTCACGATTTAACCTCCATAAACTCACTGTATATAATAGTCACTTGTGTCAAACTTATATAAACTTTTACTTTTCTTACTGCTCTCTTTTCACATTCACAAACCAGTTTACAACTTGTATTTCCCAGTGTTTGTCCTAACATGCATTAAAATCATATCTTCTGTCAGTGTTGTTTTTCTAAGAAAAATCTCTAATGCCTTGTGAGTACTCTCATTTTCCATATCTGGTGGCCATTCATCATTAAATAATTAACACATTTGAAGCCTGAATTGTCACATCTTGCATTACATTACAAAACATTTACTACTTGTTTTCCCACTTGGTCGTATAACTCATTTTGATAAACGTGTCACAATAAACATGTCACTTCACTTTTCAAGCTGATGCTTGAAAAGTGTCAGCTGTGATGCTATACTGCAAAATATGTTTGATCATGTACATATACTTTGCATATTGTGAAATCTGTCTGATAATGTAAACATATTATATTGAGCATTGAAAAGGCTATATTTCCTATTGGTAGAATTCTAACAATAGCTTGTTGTACTTCTAACTACTGATACCCTTATTGTTAGGAGGAGAAAAAAGTCATTAAATCTGTTTTAATAAGTCAGCTCTTAGGTCAGTATCACAGTAATTTAAGACCATAACCACTAAGAAAGTGTCTCAAACATCCTAAGTAATTATTCCCCTGACACATAGACATAACAATGCCACTCGTGCAATGCCTAACTCCACCCCCGACCCAGATGCCATCCTAAATGAGCAGGGACAAATTAGTTTGTTGGGTGAAGGTAGGGGAGTCATTGGGTATTAACTGAAAATGGATGTTTTTTCCCCCGCAGATAAAAAAATCAAACTGTCCCCAAGTATAGACTTTACCTTACATGCCTCTTTCTAGTAAATTCAATAGATGTTGTATAGAAAAGAAGAGACACCTGATTGTGTAATTTCTATTCTGTTCTTTCACTGACCACCATTTTGCTCTGTGATATATTCATCAAAACTCTTTGTTGTCATAACCTAGACTTCACTTTACAACCTCACTACCTAAAAATGGCTTGCAGCTATAATTTATCAAGCAAAGGAATTCTGAGGGAGGATGTGGCTTTTCAGTTGACTTACAGTCAGACATCCCTGTAATGGAATAAGTTAATATCACTCTTGTCTTGATAGCATATGCAAATAAAGGTAAATTTCCAGAAGGGCCTAAAATGATACACAACAGTTAATGCAGAGTCTCAGTAAGTATGGCAACCAGATATGATGCACCATTTTGAAAATGCTTCGAGAGACATGTTGCAAGGAAATGGAAAAATCCAAGGGAAATGCAATATTCAGGAAAAAAATGACAACAACAAAACACGATAATTACATGTTTCCAGTCTAATGTCACTACTCACAATGGTTTAGGATTCTACAATTCACTAAAGCTTACTGTTTACTGAACTCTAGTATAGTGTCTCCTGTTGTAAACTAACTTCAGCAGTATTTTTATTGATTTATTTTGTTTTTTTGGGGGGAGGGTGATTTAGAGCTAGGTTTGGTGCCATGAATGCAGCCAACCCTGCCATACCAGAGGAATATGCATGAGACAAGCATGCACTGTAAGTGGAATGCTAATTGGATGATGGACTGGCGCTTGTCAGCAGTAGAGAATGTGTCATATTTTTATTACACTTCTTTAGGAATATAGGAGGTATGCAATCATGGGAACCATGAGATGGTTAACCTGATCAACACTTAAGCAGACATACTTAAATGTTCTTGGCTCATGTCACAAGTACTTAATAGTACACACCTCCCAAACTGTACAGGGTATGCATGATAACTCTAGTGTTAATCTGTGGTTACCAATCCAGTCATCAGGAATATCCTTAAATGTACCCGAAGTAGAACTTTGTTTGATGTACAGTGGTACCTTATTCCATACACTTGAAAATAGCTGAGTTAAGAACCTATCCCGCTAGTACATATTCTTTATTTGTTAGTTCAGATTTAGGTCCCTAGTGCAGGTATTTGTAGAGCCACTGGTTGTGCAAATATGTAGGAGATAAAATAGGATGGATCTTTTTGTGGCTCAAAAAGTAAGTCACAGGTCAGCTCAGAGTATCTGGTAGACTACTGAATATAAACAGAGTCCTGATGATCTATTGAGATAGTTAACTGATTTAAGGCCTTTCATTTTCTTGGTTAGAAAGCTTTGGGGCCTTTCCAGTTGAGTGATATCCTTGGATTTGTGCATACCAAATGGGGCATTGTATTCAATGATCAGAAAGATAAGGGAAGACTACAGTGGTAGGATGATTTTTTTGGATCTTGAAGATATTCCCTTGAACATTAACTAGACTAGAGAAAAGGATTTCCTTACTGTGGAGGAAACATGATGACTGAATGAAAGAGAGTTGCCCACATAAGTATCCAGGTCTCCCATGATCATATCTGTCTGAAAAGGAGTTGCATTTATAACAGTGGAGGTGGGAGCAGCTCTTTCGGCAAACACTACTATGCTGCACTTTTTTGCATTTAGCTTGATACCATTTTCAGAGCACCATGTATGTGTGGATGCCACTGAGTGGATGAGTGGATAACAGAGCCCATCTTGCAGTCATCATCAGACTTGGTCAAACACTCTTCTGGGATATTGGCTTAGATGTCTGAAAAATAAATTCCAAATAGGAGAGGGCTCAACACTGATCCATGCAGTATCCTGCTAGTTACAATTTTATATGCAGATAGAGTACCAGCAACTTACATAACAGGATCTGTTGGATGGCCAGTTTGCAATATAGCAAATAGTTTACAGGCTTATATTACATTTGTCTCATTTTTCAATAATATCAGGATGAGAGATAGAGTCAAAAGCCTGGGCCAAATCCAAATAAGCAGTATGCACAGAGAAACCACTGTACGACTGCCTTTGTAAGCTTTTCAAAGAAGTTTAGTAGGTTCAGGAGACAGGACTTGACTTACTGAAAAACAAACTGACTGGGGTCTAGGTCATTTAAGCTGCCTGTTTCTACATAAATGAGTTGAGCTATGACACTTTCTATAGCTTTGCACATAAGGCTGATGTGCCTAATAGACTTATAATTACCTTGGTCTATAGATGGACCACCCTTGTGTAGGGCAGTCAAAGCAGCTGTTTTCCGGGTATCAGACACAAAACCTGTGGATAGGCTGAACAGTTTAAGAAGATGCTCAGACAATACATACCTGGCACTGATGGGAATGATTCATTGTATGTTGTCTGGGCCCATGGAAGTATTATTGTTTACTTTTGAGAGAGATACTATTACTTGTTCTAAGGTGACTTCAGGAAAAACTAAATGTTCTGGAATAGTGGAGGCAACATTGTGTGTAGATTGGGATAAATTACTTTTATTACTTAAATTGTGTCTACAAAATTTAAATTTTATTGTTTAGATCAGAAAGTGCAGTATTATTATGGATGACCTCAGTGCATTGTTGGCCATTATACCTTAATTTGCTGATACAGCTGAAGAAAGATTTGTAGTTCTCTTTGCTATCTGTAGCAATGTAAGCTTGTACTCTGGTTTACATTTTCTGAAAGTGCTCTTAAGCTCCTTGTTTGCATGCTTCAGCGTGGTCTTGAGTTAGGGAAATGGAGATTCCTTACAGCTTAATTTTATTTTGCTTCCTTTGTTATAGACTGTATTAATACAGGAGTCCAACAAAGAGGTTGATTCTTGAATGAATGTATTATTATATTTAGGGCAGACTGTTACTAACTTTTCAATGCATCTGTTTAGGTGCTGGTAAACTTCAGAGGTGATAAAGCAGCCTTCTTAGTTGGGTCCATTTGCTGGTAGTTGTTGGGAATTTTACATAGGTCTTTTACAAGCTGAAGTAGGGGTGTTTTGGAAAAGTCCCTAAAGATGATCTCATTTGATGATTGGGTTGTATCACTTAGCCAAAAAGAGAAGATGACTTATTTTTTTAGTAAGATTTAACCAGGGATGAGGAGATCTATGGTGTGGTGTAAGCATGGGCTAGGTTGATAAAGACCAGGTCAACGATATTAGAGCCTCTAGTGGGAAGTTTTAAAATTTGCTCCAATGCACTGGTATTAACAAAGTCTAGGAAACTTTGAGCATATCAATTTTAGTGTACCAATCAATACTTGAGTAACTGAAGTCCCCTAGCAAGAAAGCATTTGATTTGATAATTAATCCTTCAGTAATGATAAGGTAAGTTCCATTAACTATGGGGGGCATTGATGAGGACATGTAACTAGTAATACAGACCCAGGCAATTATAAGTCCATAGCCTCACCAGCCTTATATGCAAAGCCATGGAAAGGGTAAGGAGCTCCACGTTAGGGTGGTAATTAATTAGTTGTGAAGTGATGGTGTTTCTGACAAATATCAGCACTTACCTTCAGTTACCCAATGGCCTGAAGGGAAGATAGGTGCTAAACCCTGATACAGAGGGGCCGTTATTTTTGCACTAAACCATGTTTCAATAACTACATAATATGACTATGTTAAATTTGTATCAGGTCCTCCAGTTCTGGCATCTATCTATTTAGATTCCTAGCACAATCATGATGTTGTCTAAATTTGATTTTGAGTTTCATCATCATCACTGACCCATTTTTCCCATTTTTCTACATTGGGTCAATGTGTCATGTCAACTGCCACCACCCTGTCCAGTGCTACTGTCCTACCTTCTTCGACAATCATGCTCGACTAATGCAGGTCTTCTCAAATGCAATCCACCCACCTCTTTGCTGTACACCCTTGCTTCCTCTAGCCTTCTTCCTTTCTGTTCCAAATCTTCTTCATCAGAATGTCTTCTGCTTTTCTGCACATGTGCCTGAACCAACGTAATCTGTTCTCTTTGACCTTTTCTGCAATTGCCGCTACTATGGTTTCTCCTCATATGCCCTCATTTCTTTGGCTGTCCCACAGTGTGCATCCTACCACCCATCTCAGCCACTTCATCTTCATCACATCTAGCTTCCTCAATTGCTCTGCTTTTACTGCCAGGTTTCTGTTCTATACAGTAATGCTGGTCACACCACTGTTTTATATACCTTACTTTTCAGCTTTTTGGCATTCTTCTGTCATACACTACACCTGCTACCCGTGTCAAGTTAGATGCAACTCCTCTATTTCTAGCTTTGACCTCTTCATTCAGGCTTCTCTTCTCCTCAACCACCCCTTCCAGATACTTGAAGCTGTTAAGTTGTTCCACTTGTTTTCATTCTATCTCATTTCTCAGCTTCTTATGATCTACCCCACTTCCTGCCATTGCCTCTCTCTTATTTAAACTCATTTTCATCCCATGGTTTCAGTTTTGTATTCCATTCCCCTATCCTTTCCTGAAATTGTTGTTCAGAGTCTGCATGTAATGCCACATCATCTGCACAGCAGCTTTCTTGATCTGTCCCCTCTGTCCTGTTTGCTAATGTAGTTCATCACCAGTATGAACAGTAGTTGGCTCAGAGCTGAACCTGATGCACAGCCACTCCCACTGGAAACTTCTCTGTGAGACCAAACCCTGTTTTCACTTGAATTATTGGGTCCTTGGACATAGCCTGCACTTATTCTACTAATGTTTCTGGTACTTCAAACCACTGCAGGACTGCCCAAATTAGCTTTCTTGGAACGTTGTCATATGGTTTCTCCAAGTCTAGGAATGCACAGTTGGACTAACTGTATCTCAACTATCTGTCTAGCTACAGACATCAGGTCAGTTGCACTGCATCCTAATCTAAATACAAACTGCTCATCTTTCATTTTACTTTCTATTACTCTTCTTTTTCATTTATCAATCACTCCCTCCGGAACTGTCATGCAGTTTGACAAGAGTTTGATGCTTCTGTACTGCCCACAGTTATGAATGTCCCTTTTGTTCTTGAACACTAGCACTAATATGCTTATTCTCCAGTTATCTGGTATACACCTTTCTCTGCACACTGCTATGGCTTCCCTCAGGCACCATTTCTCCCTTATATCACCCACTATCTTCATCATATCTGTTGTGACCTCATCTAAGAATGCTGCTTTCCCTGACTTCATTTTCCTGAATGCTATTCTTACTTCTTCTAGGCTGGTGGGCTCCTCCTCTTCTTTCATTGTAAGTTGTGTCTAGGGCAGTGCAGCATCTGTGATCTATTCTTCAATCAGAAGCTGTTGGAAATACTCTTTCCATCTGCCTTTAATGTCCTGTGAATTGGTGAGCAGGTTCTTACTGGCAACTCCTATGAAGGGTGTCTGACTATCTTCTGTATCTTTCTGTTTTTGCCTTACAACCTGATGTAGTTTCTTTGTGCCATCCATTGAGGTACTTTCCAGGAGCTGGTAGAGTGCCTCTAATTCCTTTTTTTTTGCTATTGCAATTCCTCTCAGCCTCTTTGTTAGCCAACCAGTATTCCATCCTAACCTGGTCTGTTTTTTTTCCTTCTCCCACTTTTTCTTGCACTCCTTCTTTCTTTCGATGACTTCCTGGACTTCTGCATTCCACCACCAGTTTTTCTTATGAACCTTATTTTCATACTTGGCTCGGCCACATATCTGTTCTATGGTCCTCACATGTACTGTTTTTAGGCATTGCCATTCTTCTTCAACTTCACCTATTTCCTCTTCTTCTTGAGGTGCTAGAGCCCTGAGTATTTCATTGAACTGTTGTACTTTCTCTTCAGTCAACTTTCAGATATTCAGCCTAGTTTCAGTTGACATTAGAGTCTTCTCTGACCACTGCATGCAGCTGATTGCGGATGCAATGATGTGGGCTAGTGCCCACATAGCTAGCTGGAGTTTTCCTTTGAATATCAAACTGATGCATACAAGATGCTTGTGTTACAAATGTATTGGAACTGTAAGGCATTTAAATATCAAACTGATTTGTACAGATGCTTATGTTACAAATGTATTAGAACTGCATGGTATTTGAATACCAAACTGACTTGTGCAGATGCTTATGTTACAAATGTATTATAACTGTATGGCATTTGAATATTAAAATGTATTTGTAAAGTTGTTAGTGTTGAAAAATGTCTCAACAGTGAGTCCTGCTGGACTGAAAGGAAATATACATACAGGAAGTAGCTGATTAAATGTATAAACTGTAACCGAGAACACTGGAAGAATAGTGGCTAACCAGCTAGCTTACTTTAAGAAAAATAAGGGAAATGTAAATGAGCTCTTAAGCCATTAAAATGGCATCCCAAATGGCATACAGGCATTGTCAGACCCCACTCTGATGGACTTCCTGCATATCCACAAAACAAACAGTACCAGAATTACCAGTTCTAAAGACTTAAACCTTGCCTGTGATATAAATAGGACCTGATGGAGAGATAGGTATGTATTCCAGTGACTACCCCGTCTATAGAACATGCTCCCTGTCCATGTGAAGCAGAGTTCCTCCCTAATCCAATTCAAGTGCAACTTGGGCAATTGGATGGGAAAATGGAAATTCATCCCTGGTTTTGCACCTATGTCTCTGATGCAAACAGGTAACCTGTAAATGGTTCATCTTCCAGGCTCATGCTTACACTTATCAAAAGTATCAGAACTCATCAGAGATTTGGGATGCATAGCTAGGCTTAAAAAGGCCTTTTTGGTCATTAGCCTAGTAAACACCTATGAACCTATGAATAGGACCCAAGATAGTAAGTCTGAAAGAAGCCGCTATTTATTAGCTTCAGTAAAAAGAGGGGAAGTGCTGTTAATGTTTCTTGGCCTCAGGCCTGCCATAAACATTAGAAAAGCTCTAGATATGCATTTTTACAAGTCTATGCTAAATTTATCTCTCAACTTTAAAAGGGGATAGTGTGGGAACCTAGAGTCAGGTGACCAGATGAGGTCATTCTCCCAGCCCTGGAAATAATATTTTTTAGATATTACAGGGAGTAATCTCTGAGCATTGAGTATTCAGTTTGGGGGCCTGACTTGAAAGACTGCTCATATACTTCATCTTGCCTTGCCCAAGTAAGTTATCAGGGAATGGTAATTTCTTTAGATCAAGTCAGGAATACATAGAAAGATTAGTTTATCCTGGGACCTTTTGGATAAATTAACAGAATTTATTTTGCACCATTTGATTATGATACAGAACGACATGTATTCGTAGCTGTTGATGTAGTTTCTTTATTTGCTAGTATCCCTCACTATGAAGGGGTAGAGGCCGTAGGATCCTTTTTAAGTATTAATATTTCCCTAGGACAAGATTAGGTTAATTTTTTGTGCAGTTTATTGGAGACAGCGTTGAATAATATTTTTTTTTCTCTTTGAAAGTACCTTTTATAAACAGAATAAAGTGGTAGCCATGGGGTTGCCTTTGGGTCCAGTATATGCCAACATAGTTATGGCTTTCTGGGAAAGTATCGTTTTGGCTACCCTGGTACAGAGATTCAAGGTACTTTATTATTCCATATTTATGGATGATTTGTTTTTCATTTTAGAAGGGGTTGTAAGTACTGTGGAACCATTTATTAGTGGGTGAAATGAAGCTTCTGATTTTTTAAAGTTTGTGGCTAGTGCCTATGATCACGAGATTAATTTTTTGGATGTCTCTTTGATATGGGACCAAAAAACACAGAGATTACACAATAAAATTTATAGGAAAGAAACTTTCACAAATGGGTATCTACATAATAAAAGTAACCACCCTGGTTTCATAAAGAGAAATATACTGAAAGGGCAGTACATACGTGCCAGTAGAATGACCACCAATGACTCTGATTTATTATGAGTTTGATGTGATAACTAATATATTCTTGAAAAGAGGGTATGCCATTAAACATCTTGAGAAGACAAAACACTATGTTTTTAGCAACAGGGAAAGATTGTATCCCCCTAATCTTAGGGTTCCATTTCAAAGTAGAATCAATACCCTTGATAAGATGAAAAATGGCAAGCGAGTTCCAGTGTGTGCCTTGGACATGATGGCTGATTGCACATCTATTAAAGAAATAGTCCAAAAGAATTGGAGAATTTTGGTGGGGAATTCTGATCTGGTCAGTGTATTAGGGAATGAATCTAATTTTGTTTATAAAAACAATTATAGCATTAAGAATCTTTTGCAACATGATAATAAAAAAAGGATAATATTGTTGGTTTGTTGGTACATCAACAACCAGAAATGGCATGTATAAATGCGGCCACTGCAATTTTTGTAGGTTCATTTCTGAGGGGCCCTTTGTTTTATTGAACCATTTAAACACTACTATTAAAGTACAGGTATGTGTCTTGTACATCACGTGGAGTAGTATACATCAGTCTCTGTAGCGGGTGTGATGCATTCTATGTCGGTATGACAACCCGGTCTTTGATGGAATGTATAAGAGAGCATGTGTATAACATCAAGACCAAGAATGTTAATAATGCATTATTTAGACATTCTAACGAGTATATTAAGTACAAGAAGTTTCTTTTTTCCATTTTAGAAGTAGTTTCATCAGATTTAAGACGTGGGGACTATAAGAATTTTTTAGAGCAGAGGGAATCCTTATGGCAGACTAAATTGGAAGCCGACAGGAGACCTGGTCTTAATGAATTTATAAATATTAAATGTTTTCTAAAAAACAGGAAGTTAAAGGTTTCTAAGTTTGGTGTCTGTTAATATTGTTTTAAATTAAAATAGTATGAATTGTATCTGGTACAGCTTTAATTATTTTAATCATTCTAATCATTTTAATTATTCAATTATTGATGTAACAGGTTAATTGATTTACTATATATATATATATATGTACATATATATATAGGTTCATAGGTTTATACTAGGCTATCTGCCCAAGGGCATTTATAAGCCTAGCCCAGAGTTTTGTGGCTTTCGCCACCCCTTTAGTTTGAAGGATACTATGCCCATTATTTTGCTGTGCCTCTGTCAAGCAGCGACACTGAGGTAATCCCTGGGGTATACCTGCGATCTCCCATCCATTGGTCAAGATTTCTCTTGAACAAAGCCAGAGAGGTGCTCTGCCTCACATGTACCGGGATTTTGTTCCACAGCATAGGGAGTCTCTGGGTGATGAATCTGTCCCTCCAGCATGTCCTATTAATAACTGTGTTAAGGTTTAAGTCTCTTGCCCTTGTAGTTCTGATGGATTTAGATTTTTTGAGGTGAAGCATGTTCATCAATTCCGGGTTGGACATGGCCTTGTATGTCAGGCACAGGTCACCTCTGAGCAGACGGTAAGCGACTGAATAGAGCTGGAGTTCCTTCAGTCGGGCAGCATAAGACATATTTTTGAGACCTTTTATCCTTTTGGTGAGGAACTTTTGGGGCCTTTCCAATTGCTGCAGGTGTCGGGTCAGATGCATTCCGAATGGGGCATTGTACTCAATCATTGGTCTGATGAGTGATGAGTACAGGGGAACGATGACCTCCCTTGATCTAGATGTGAATCCCTTCATGATCAGGTGGGCAATGTAGAAGGTCTTCCTAACTACTTTGGCAATGTGAGTGTCAAACGAAAGGTTACTGTCAACCTGGGTCCCCAGATCCCTGATAACCTCTTCTGTGCTTAGTGGATTGCCACCTATATGGTAGCTAGGGGTAACCTTGTTTTTCCCGAAGGGTATGACTATGCATTTTTTGGCATTTAACTTTAGGCCATGGCTCTGGCACCAGTTATCCGTTTCTATAAGACCCTTCTGAAGGATATCTGTGTCAGATGTGTTCTCGACTATGGCGCCCAGTTTGCAGTCATCTGCAAACTTTGTCAGCCATAACCCTCCTGTGTTTGCTTGTACTTCTGAAAAGTAGATGCCGAACAAGAGTGGGCCCAGGACTGAGCCCTGTGGGACACCACTTGTGACAGGCTTTGAGTCTGACATGGCGCCAGCAACTCTGACCCTGTGGGTTCTGTCACTTGGCCAGTTTGCAACCCATCTTGTGACGTATGGGTTTACATTTAAGCTGGTGAGTTTTTCAATGATACCTGAGTGGGGTATCGTGTTGAAAGCCTTTGCTAGGTCGAGGTAGGCTGTGTGGACTGCCTTGCCCTCATCAATGGCCTTGGTGACTGTTTCAAAAAAGTCAACCAAGTTTAAAAGGCATGATCTGCCTTTGACAAAGCCAAACGGGGTTGGATCCAATGTCTGCAAGTCCCCTATGTCTGTATTTATGAGTTCCATTATGATCCTCTCCATAGCTTTGCAGATCAGGCTTGTCAAGCTGATGGGACGGTAATTTCCAGGGTCGGTGGAGGCACCGTCTTTGTGAAGTGGGACCACAGTTGCCGTACGCCCCTCCTTGGGTATGTATCCTGAGGTGAGGCTGAGATTAAACAGCTGCCCTAACTGCGGGTTTAATTCCTCATTGAGTTTGTGGAGCACACAACTGGGGACACCATCTGGTCCCATGGATGCTGTGTTTTTCGCCTTGGAGAGAGCAGTTCTCACCTGAGCATTAGAGATGTTTGGGGGGCTACAATCCTCTGGTATAGATATCTCTCCTTTTGGGGGGAGGGGAGTTTGCACTGAACCTGTCAGCCAGTATGTTGGCAATGTCTGTAGGTTCAGTGATTTTTACATCATTTTGAACTAATTCTGAGCATATCTGGGAGTTTCCTCCCAGGTTTCTAACATAGCTAAAAAAGGCCTTATGATTGTCTTTTGAGTCCTTAGCAACTTTTCTCTCAGAATTTGCCTTGGATGATTTTATGAGAGATCTTAGTTTTTTACTTATAATGATCAAAGGTGTCTTCCCTTTTAAGGATTTTGCTCTATCTTGTAGTAGCTTCCTCCTTTTGTTGTAGAGCTTGTTTATGGCTGGGGTCCACCAGACTGGATGCTTGCCTTTGGTACAAAGAGTCTTTGTTTTGTTTGGGATTGCCTGATCCATGCAGTCCTGTAGGTGCTGGTAGAAGGCATTTGTAAGTGATTCAGCGGCTTGAGTAATGGTTTCCACAGGCTCGGGGGCCTTGAAAGAGACCACACTAGTCTTTAAAAGTGTGAAGTCGGCTTTTGAGAAGTTCTTCACTGTGGTCTTTTTTATCTCGGGTGGGGGTGGGATGTGGACTTCCAGTGAGATTAGTTTATGATCTGATCTCACCAGTGAGGGGTATACTTCCGGTGTTGAACATTGTGACCCCATGTTCGTGATGATGAGATCTAGTATGTTTTCTCCTCTTGTGGGGATGGTGACTAGTTGTTCCATGGCATTTGAGTTTATGAACTCTAGGAACCTTTGGGCTAGAATGTTGGGGCTTGAGTAGTGATCCCACTCTATATTCGGGTAGTTGAAGTCACCTAGTATGATGGTGTTTGGAGATACATTTATCCCCTCCAGTGTTTTCAGGAAAGCTATGTGAGGTTCCTGAGTTTGAGAGGGTGGCCTGTAACATGCTACAAATTGCAGAGCAGTCTTGCCTATGGTTAATTGCACCTGGATGGTCTCCGATGCATCGTGCGTTGCCACCAACCTTGAGGTGTGGGTGTCCTTGATGAATATGGACACCCCCCCTCCTTTCTTGGTGTTGTCCGGATTTTGGGGCCGGAACGCATGATATGAGGTAAAACCTGATAGTGCTGGGGTGCTCTCAGGAGCCTTGAACCAGGTTTCAGTCACAGCACAGACATCGATGTTCTCCATACTGAGAAGGGCTTTGAGTGCGTGCATCTTGAGGTTGAGACTTCTGCCACTGAGCAGCATTACCCTTAGTTTTTTTCCTTTTTTGTGTTCTAGGGTGGTAGGTTTAGAATTTGAGCCTTGCCTAAAAAAGGCACTATGGGGTGGCAAGAGCCTTTGCCAATATCCGGAAGCCCAGGGGTGACAGGTGCAAGCCGTCCCTTGCGAAGCAGCGTGGCTTGTCCAGCATGTCATCCCAGGCAGACAGACATTGGATCCCCTTTGAATGACACCAGAGTTTAAGCCAATTATTAAAGCTGATCATCTTGTCTCTGTATTGTGGCATCATTTTTGGTGAAGGTAGGATACTGCTCAAGGTCAGGGTCATACCTGCCTGGGCTACATAATCAGAGAGCTCCTCTATGTCTCTTTTCATGTAGTCCAGGGAGGTACGTCTCAGGTCGTTCACACCAGCATGGACAATGACTGAGTCGTACTTGTACCTGCTGTTGAGAGACCTGAGTGCTTGCTTTATGTGGCGGATTCTAGCGCCCGACAGGCAGCTTACTGTGACCTTCTCCTTACTCAATCTGGTGAGCGGGACATCAGTGTGTCTGACTATGGAGTCACCAATGACGAGTGTGTCTGGCATTGTGTTTGGCCTTAAGGGCTGTGACTGTTTGGCACACTGACTATGTGGTCTATGTGTTGCATGTGTTGTGTCCTGAGGTGGCAGTTGTTTGGGTGTCTGCTTTGGTGGCCTCTGCTGTTTTGGTAGATTTTTGATCAGAGCCTCCGAGTATGTCTTTGTGTGTTTATGTGTATGATTTGAAGTTGTGATAGTACTATGTGAGACTGGGTTTGTGGTGTGTGTGGTTACCTTCTCCTCCTGTCTGGTCTTCACAGTCCTATGTTGAGAGAGCTCAGCCTCCAGTTTGGCTATATAGTTGCATCTCTCGCATGTATTTGTGTTTTGTGAGAGAAGGAGAGGGTTGTCTGTGTACATGAGGCAATTGTAACATTGCCTCAATATTCCCAGATTCACCAGCTGAGCAGGAGAGGACACTAGCAACTGATCCCTCGACATGCTAGAAGGAATAGACAAAAACTTTAAAAAGACTCCGGGGAATGTGGGTGATCGAAAAAGGGGTTTTAGGTTGGTGGGGTACTATGTATAATAAGAGTGCTATATCAAAGTAAAAAAATACTTTAGGAGCAAGTGCTAGGCTTTACAGATAGAGAATAGTCTACTTAGGAATTAAGTAGAGCTGAACTTTTTAGATATAGAATACGCTGGTTTGATCAGCAGTACAGTTCAAGGAAGGCTGTTTTAAGGGAAAATTTGAAGAGTGGACTTTAGGTAGCCTGAATAGTTTAACCTTGATTAACCGCCGCTGCTCTTGTGTGCTCCTGTGGCAACTCCGCGCTAAATCGCGCTAAAGCGTGCTTTATAGCAGGGGGCTGGAAAAGACAGGAAATGACCCAAAATGGCCAATAAACTACAAGTTACTGCCTTAAACCACTCCTTTGAGGACAAACAGGCAGCTCAGTACTCCCCACTCTCACTGGTGAGTAAAGAAACTTCCCCCTGACCAAACAAGGAAAATGGAGAAACACAGGAACCAAGACAAAGCCCAGGGATCAGCAAAATCTGATCGCCGGAACAAACTATTAGGAAAGTATGGAAAACAAGAGTATTTTTTTTGTTTTTTTTTTCAAGTTTTTTTTAACAGATAGACAGAAAATACAATAAATGCTGTGTTTTTCGATTAATTGCTATCAAAAGCTACTACACTTGAGTGTATTAGCCTGTTGTTTAACTTTTAAGCAAAACTTAAACAAGGAAGTGTAACAAATAATTCATGCTATTAAAAACAGTAAAAACAGGTAATAACTGAATAAAATAGGCAGAAATAGTTGTCGAAAGGCACAAAAAGTCGAAAATGCAGAAAAAAATACTTAGAATCTGGAAAGTTTGTCTTTTCTGGTCTCTGCTGCTCTAGGAACTCTGCTGGATACCACGAGGAGCTGTGCTGAGTTATCTCTCTCTCTCTCTCTCTCTATATATATATATATATATATATATATATATATATATATATATATATATATACATTGTGAACAACTTTTTAGTATTATGTGGAGTGTTTTCTGATGAAGTCACTTTGATGAACGCGTTAATAAATTTCTGTGTGTACATTAATACAGTTGTGGTTCTTCACCAGCCTTCATTGACCTTCGGAATTCCTGGATTTCCTTGTACTAATATAAGAGTGTAAGATATCCTTGTGATCCAGGACATGTTATCTACCATCTCATCCAAGGTCATGACATATTGGATCCCCCTAGAATTACACTAATTTCCTAGCTAACTGTTAAAACTAATTATCTTAGCTTTGCGTCTAGATATTATTCTTAGTAAAGGTACTACTCAAGACCACTGTCTTTCCTTCCTTTAACACATGTATAGTAACTTCCGTCATATCTCTGCATATTCATTTGTGCCAAGTGCCTCAGGTCATTCACTCCCACATGGGCCACCACTTATTAATAGTCATATTTGCCTGTTTTAAGGGATCTTATGGCCCTTGTCATAACATGAATCCTGGTGACGTTTAGATGAGCTATGTAGATTTGAAGTATGTGCAAGTGTAGAAGGAGTAGGTGTTACAATGTTTGTTGGAGGTTAATGTTTTATCATGTATACTAGGAGGCTTGGGCAAACTTTTCTTTACAGTCTCAGCATAAGTTATGTGTCTAGTGGTATGCTGTGATTGATGTGGTGTTATGTGAGTATGGTGTTTACTGATAGACTGATGTATGAGGGTGGCCTAGACTGATGTATGAGGGTGGCCTCCATGTCTCTTAAATATTTTCAACTCTTGTAGGACATACAATCAATTGGTTAAAGCAGTGGGTAGTCTCTAAGCAAAAGGCAGTTAAGACACTGCCTTAGGGCACCCAATGTGTTCAGAATGGACGCAGATGGGGTTAAAGAAGTCTGATGAGCCATGTTGCCAAAGGATCACAGAGTAAGACTGGCTGTAGTACTCACGGGTTGGAAGGAGACTACTATAGTAGACTCTGATGATTTGTGGATGAAGCATTTAGGGTATTACTCTGAAGTTAGGTTAGATAGTGGCTAATATAGCAGTTCCTACTGAGAACACAGAATTAGGTTTGCCAAGACTGATGATAAGTGGTACTTTGCCTATTAGCCACTACCTGTCTCCTTCTGGTGATGGTCACACCACAGATGCATGTATCTAGGAATCCGTGCTGATGTGCTCCTCCTCTCACCAGAATCAAAACAGTAGCATTAATGCCAGGCTGGATCCTGATAAGAAAATTGCAGGCTATTTGGTGATCAGCAGTCTTGTCTCAGATGTTCCTTGCTGTCACCTTCTCCTGGTAGATGCCATTAACAGCAGCTCAGCACAACAGAGAGTTAAGTTTCACAAGAGTCCAAAATTTAAAATTGAAGTATTTTCCACCAAAATAGCAACCTGTCTAAGCCCACACAGACACTACCCACTCAGAGAAAGTCAGGAATCAATACCTCTGTATTCTTTTTCCCCACCTGGAGCAAAATAATAGCACTAATCCCAATGTGGCTCCTAAGGAGCAAGCTTCATGCCTTAAAATGTTTGGTTGTCTCAAGGAAGGTTAAGAAATAATATTGTTCTGTTCCTTCTCTCACCAGGAGCAAAACAGAAGCACTACTACCAGACTGATTCATGAGAAGCAGCTTGTAGGCTGCTAAATGATTGGTAGTCTTGTCTCCAGCATTACAGATTTTTTTAAGTAATAATTGAAAAGGGGATTAATAATCTATCTGTTGCAGTGTGCACTAAGTGGGTAGAAAGATATTAAAGAGACATTAACTTTTGCTTTACCTCCCATGATACATAGGGACACAATTGGGTTGGATTGCACTGCTAGACTTATAAAGGCCATGGTGCTCATTAGCCTAGTATGTAACTATGACCCTATGAACCAGTCTAAAGGGAAGGCCTTTCCAATTTGATAGTCTACTGTTCACTAGTGTCAGCAGATTAAATGAGGTTGAGATAGGCTCTCAAACTGAAAGTTATAGAAGGGGTGGCCCACACTAGAGCCACAGTTAATTTAAAAGCTCAACAGAGAGAGCTGGGTGAGTGGAAAATACTAACACAACAGCAGCAGCACTAGAGTTGTGGCAGCTCCAAAAGATTAAACAGTTTTCTTGTTCTGCTCACATTAAATAAAAATGCTACTTATAAGCTCCTCCCACAATCATCTAGACTTAATCCCTTTATATTCCAAGAACTGAAGATAAACATTTGGTAAAAGTGACCCTAACCAGTGACTTTTAAAACTTAAAAAAACACAACTTTAAAGTAAAATAAGTGCAAAGGACAAGAAACAATGCAAATGCGCAAACATTAAAAGAAGACTAAAATAGTCATACAGCAGTGGCAGTCTCAGAGCAGTAGCAACTACAAATGATTACATCATTTCCTTGTTAAGCTTACCTGAAATAAAAATGTGACTTCTCGGGTCTTCCCACAATCAGATAGACTTAATCCGTTTTCAGTCAGAGAATGAAAACAAGCATTTTACTAACTGACCTTAATCAACAACATTTAAAACTCCAAAAAAAATCTTTAAACTAAATAAACAAATTAAAATAAGAGCAAAAGGCAAGACATAATGCAAGTGTGCAAAGATTAAATGTATGCAAACCTTAAATGAAGAATTCTAAAACAGTCACATTGTAGCAACAGTTATCCTATTCCAAGAGCAATGACCACTCTAACAGATTATTTGAGAAAGCTCACTTATCAGAATTATATCAGTTTACCAGAATCATATGCACGGATATTCACATGCATTTTTTTCTTAATGATCAGTATTCAGATATGGCTTCCCAGAGTTTTCATTTGACCGTTCTCCCATGTTGATAATGAAATAAGAACTTGTGCTTAGTATGTTTATTCAGTTAACAAATACATTAACATAAAAAATAAAGGAAAAAATTCACTGATTATTAGGAAAAGACAGATTCCATCAATCAGATGAAGAGTGCTAGTTTAGTAAGATGATCAGTGGTCACATCCATTGTACGATGGAATATACCTCAAAGGAAGCTGAAAAGCTCAGGTGCCTGATCAATTTCTGGAAATTGTCTAATGTAATGAAGCCTAACTGACCGTGCAGCTCAGGTTTTCAAATTCCTTTGAAGTATGTTCAGTTGCACAGTGGATGTACTCAATAGGTTATGTTTGACCTATAGGTCTTATTGCGTGGTCCACTAGTTGTACTACTGTTTTAATTATGTTACAGCTTATCAACAAATCCTAAATTGTTACAGATAGCAATTCTAAGTAAAAGGCAGCTTTCAAAAATCACTAATCATAATGTAGAAGCTTAAAATTAATATTTGTACATAACATAGAATGTCTGAAGTCTACTCATTGAATTATAACCATGCCTATTACCTCATAAACACAGGTACCTCCAATGAATGTTCACTAGACCCAAATGTCCAAATAAATAAAAAATGTTCAGTGAATGATGTCCACCAAGAATAGCAAATGAAAAGTCATACTGAAGTCAAAACCCAAAGAAAGTAGAAAAGTTAAATACAACATATACATTAGAACCCAGACTTATTCTTTGGGGCTTGTGACTAATACTTTCTTTCCTAGATTGTTTATTATTAACTAAATTGATTGTGGAGTCTGCATGCCCTCCCCGCGGTCGAGTGGCATTCGAAAGACATGCTGAATGGGCGTACCTTCGTTGAAGGTTGGGTGTCAGGCTGGCACCTCAGCACTGTAAAAATCTACTGCCAATCATTAGCGGAACGGAGTTCCGCTGTGGCAACCCCTAACCAGGAAAAGCCGAAAGAAGAAGAAGATTATAGGTCCAGGTCTCACCAATGGGAACTTGCGTGTGTGGTTGTAATATCAGGTACGTATAGCTTCCTGAACTGACATAGTGTACCAACTTATAGTCATGAGAAATATTTAGGCGCTGTATGATTTGTTGTTCTCTGTCTGCATTTCATTTTGGATTGGAGTTATTCATTTAAGGTTTGGTTACTTTTAATTTTATCTGTACTCTTGTATTGCATTTTTTTTGTTTTAGCGTTTTGTTCTTTTGTGAGTTTTAAGACGTCTTGGCTAGGGTCATTTATAAAGGAATTCTTTAGCAGTCGGTGAATAAAATCCAGCTAATTAGTGGAACAGCTGAGAAATAGCATTCTTCAGTTAACTACAAGTATTTAGTGGCATCTTTACCTGTACAGAATTAATGAATGAAGACAGTTGAAAGATTTACTCCATGTTCACTGCTCATATAAATAATCTGAAATGTTCTGCTTGCACCTTTAGACTCCTTCTGCTGTGTTTGCAAATGAATATTCAAATATATTTGTGGTGTGTGTTTGTGTGTGTGTGTGTGTGTGTGTGTGTGTGTGTGTGTGTGTGTGTGTGTGTGTGTGTGCATGTGTGCATGTGCGGGTGTGTGTGTGTGTGTGTGTGTGTGTGTGTGTGTGTGTGTGTGTGTGTGTGTGTGTGTGTGTAAGTCCATGTTTTCTATGCCCAAAAGTCCTTTTTCCTCACTAAATGGGTTAGTTCGGTGTAGTCTTCCTACAGTGCTGATTTCAATCTGGGCATGTCGATATGGAATTCAAGGCAACTGAGTCTTGCAACCATTATGCCTTGTCAATACCTATCCTTAGATTGGAACTCCACTCTCTAGGAGGACTAATCCAATTATCCACATCCCATTTGAAGTAAGATTGTGTATCACATTGCTTGATCTGCATGGGGAATTTATTCCAGAGGTGGGAGGAGGTGCTGAGTAATGAACCTGCCTCTTCACCATGTTTTAGTATTCTTCTGATAAAGATTTAGATCACTGGTTCTAGTATTTGTGAAACTATTTGACTTGTGTTGGTACAAGAGATGTACACATCCTGGATCCCTAATTGCATGAATATGATTCCCATAATGAGTCTATATGATTTTTACTACATCTAGGCTTGTTTGGAGGTTTTAAGTCAGTGATCTTCTTGGTTAAGAACCTCTGGGGTCTTTCTAATTGTTTAATATGACTAGTGAGGTACGTCCCATTGGGGAAGCTGTATTCAATAACTGGTCTAATTGGTACTGAATATAAGAGAACAACAACCACTTTAGATCTGGATGATATTTCCTTGGCAATTAGCTGTGCCAAGCAGTAGGACTTCCTGACTGCTTTTACTAAATGGTGATCAAAGGGGAGGGAATTATTAACCAAATGTCCAAGGTCTCTGACAACATTCTAATTTTAAAGTGGGTATTATCAATGCTGTTTGATAATTAGAAAGGTTATCTACCAAATGGGATGATATTGCACTATGTAACATTTATTTTGAGACCATTTTTACTACATCAGGTATTTACCAGTGTAAATTATTGTTGGAGAACTTGGGCATCAAAGAGTGATTTGACAACAACTCACAGTTGACACTGATCTGTAAACTTAGCAAAAGGGCTTTGTTCTTGGTCTGGAGGCTAGAAAAGTAAATGTTGAATAAAAGAGGTTACAAGGCTGAGCCATGGTAGAACACCACTAGTCACCTTCATACTCTCTGACCTTGCACCTGCCGCCCATTCTCAAAGAGTTGTATCTTTTAGCCAGCTGGCCATACATAAGCATTTACTTGCAATTCATTTAGCTTACTAACTATGCTAGCATGGGAGAATGGTGTCAAATGCCTTGGCCAGATCAAGGTATGTTGTGTGAACAATATGACTGCTGTCAACAGTTGTGTTACCCATTTGAAGAAGTTTACCACATTCGTTAGACAGGATCCACTCTTCAGAAAGCCATGCTACTGCAGGTTAACCCAGCTGAGACTTTGAATGTCAAAGTTTATCAGGTCTTCAATAATATGTTCCATGACCTTGGAAATGAGACTTGTCAGACTGATGGACCTATAATTCTTGGGGTTCATGGTGGGACCGCCATTATGGAGTGTCGTCAGGGACACAGTCAGTTGCTAGGTTCAGGTTAAGTAGTTTTTGGAATGGCTCCACCAGGACATGTTTAATACTATTTATTAAACAGTCTGGTATAGCATCTTATACAGCTTGCTATATTATCAGTCCCATGTAGAAATGCTTTTAGCCTTGGATATCACCTTCAATATATGTTCTTTAGTAGTGATGGGGGCTTTAACAGATTCAGGGATAGAAAGCTTTGGGTAGTCATCTTTGCAGTGAAATTCACATTGACTTCATTTGCTAGTATATCAAAGTCCACTGGGTCTGGGTTGCTGGTGCCATTTATATGAGTTTGATGCTATGTTGGGTGTTGTTACTTAGTTTCCTAACATGGTTAAAGAAAGGTTTGTAATCATCTTTGGTTTCATATGCAAACCAACTTCACGGGTTGCTTTAGTAGATGCAATAGCATTTTTCAAATTAGTAGTCAATTTTCTGATATTCTCCTTGACCTGAGAGTCTTTTGATCTGCTGCAAACTTTAATGAAATTTTCTCATCGGTTTTTAGGTTTTATTTATGCAAATGAACCACCATGTTGCTTTCCTTTTAAACTTTCAATTATGTTTGGATCTGAATTGGAGTACCTGTTCTATACCCTTAACTAAGTGGGTATAGGGCTCCTTTGAAAAACCTATCTGATGTGGCAATGTCTGGTGTCATATTGCTATAAATGAATTTCAAGACTTCATTATAGAAATTCATGAGATTTGTACTTTGAAATCCTTGAATTCCAATATATGGGTTTCACTGGGTTTAGACAGAAGCAAAACTAAGGTAGAAAGAAGGGGGGCAGCCACCCGAGGTGCAAGGCGTTAGAAGGCATGATTTGCAAATGCCATTCAGTCAGTTGTGGCATTCATTTCTGTATAGAAATACATTCTGGTGCTTCATTTCTTTGCTTTTGGTGTTAGGACTAAAGCACTTGCTTCAGTGCTTCTTTTGGGGTAGAAGTTGTAGCAAGCAGCTTGCTACAGTTTTTAAAAGTAGCAGACTATTTTTATTTATTTTTTACTCCTCAGGGGTACGAGGACCTGGTGCTCCTTTAAAAGAGAGGTAAGCAGCACACTAGAGAATGGACCCCCTTTTTTAAATCGGGAAAAATGGCTGTCACTCCTGCTGCTCCTTAGTTGAGGAGCACCAGATTGGGGACTTAGATTTTTTTTTTGCTCCTCAATGTAGAAATGAGGGGTGCCAGATGCGGGAGCAGCACTTGTCATTAGCTGAGCTGGCACTGAGTTTAGAGATTTTGAGGAAGAAGATTACTAGCTTATGATCTGAGTTAACCAGGGAAGGAAATGCCAAGGGATGGGTGCAAAATGAAGTAGGTTGTGAATAGTATGTCTTCTAGTGGGGTTGGTAACAATCTGATCCATGCAGTTTTTATTTATTAGATCTAAAAAATATTGAGCGTATCCTACATTGGAGGAGTAGGTACTCCAGTTAAGTAAACGGTAGTTAAAGTCTCCCAGAATGATGGAATTATTTATGGTTAATTCACCAAATACATTCAGCAACCTTACATGAACTTCAGGGGACATGGAAGGTGTCCCGTGACAAAAAAATAAATTTATTTATTTATTTTTTATTTATTTTACATTTGTTGACCGGGCTAGTCTAGCTGGATATATGTCCATTTTCAGCAGAGGCCTGGGGAGAAAAGCTCCAGTAATTAAACACATTATATGAAGACAGACAATTCAAATAGTAAGGCGTAAATTAGGGCTAATTAATACACATATTACATAAAGTCATGGTAAATACAAACTAAAATAGTCAAATGTCTTGAGAAAGAAAACTTTTTTTTTTTCAAGGAGTATTTCATAAGACTGTGTGCATGTCATTAAGGGAGAGCTAACAAGGCTATAAGGAGCAGAGATTGCAGGAATTTAGGAGGAAGAGAGGACAGGGAGGTGAAAAAGGAAGTTAGTCTGGGTTGGTACAGGAGCAAAGCCAGTGTTTATTGAGATGAGTTTTCAGCTGCTTTTTGAAAAATGGAAGGGAGGACAAAGACAGGATAACAGAGGTAATTTGTTCCACATTTTGCCAACTGAGTTGAAAAAAAGACAATCACCTGCAGAGTTATTGGGTTTGGTTGTATTAATCAGTAGTTTGTTGGAAGAACGTAGATGTTTCAGGTTATTGTATGGTGAAATGAGGCTAGAGAGTACAGGTGATTGAGTTGGTTGGTATAGGATCTTGTGAGCTATTAAGAGCTGTTGAAGTGTGAGTTGGTTCTCGAGTTCAAGCCAACCTAGTTTTCTTAGGTTCAGGCAGTGGTGGGTTTTAAATGGGGATCCTGCTGCAAATCGAGCAATATTATGGTAAGATGTTGCTAGTTTCTTAAGGTTGTTTTTGGAGAGATTAGTGTATATGGGGGAGGCATATAGTAGTGTAGAGATAAGGTGTGATCTGGCTAAGGTGGTCCTTGCTTTGGGTGAAAGGAAGGGTTTGATTCTATAAAGGGATCCGATTTTTTTATTAACTAATTTTATTGTGCTATTGATGTGAGTCTCAAAGCTGAGATTATTGTCAATGGTTACGCCTAATAGTTTAGTTGTTGTTTCAGGAGAGATGAGAATGCAATCAATGGAAGAGAGAGTAAAGTTTAGTGGGGCAGATCTACGAGTAGGTGAGAACAATAGCAATTTAGTTTTCTTGGGGTTAAGGAGTAGACAACGATCAGAGAACCACTGTTCAACAGTGTTAAAAGCTTTTTGAGTGATAGAGTGTAGTTCAGTTTGTGAGTTAGTGGTACAGATAATAGTAGAATCGTCTGCATATTGTATACAGATGGTATATGGGATAGCTAATTGGAGGTCATTAATAAAGATGGAAAATAGAAGGGGGCCCAAGATAGAGCCTTGAGGTACACCTAGAGATGTAGGGAGTAGAATTGATAGAGCATTTTTCTAGAGAACTGCCTGTTGGCGGTTTTCTAGGTAAGATGTAAACCAAGTTAAGGAAGGGGGTCAAGTGAGAAAGATTTTAGTATGTGCAGAAGAAGTTTATGGTTTACCAAGTCGAAAGCTTTAGATAAGTCAACAAAGATAGAGGATGATAGGTTGTTATTGTTACGGGTATAGTTGATAGAGTTGGTAAAGGAGAGTATGGCTGTGGTAGTACTGTTGGAAGGTCTAAATCCATGTTGACAGTTTGCAAGTAGGTTGTTATGCAGAAGGTGGTTTAGAATTTGCTTATGGATACATTTTTCTGTGATTTTAGCTATAGGTGATAGGAGTGCTATAGGACGAAAGTTAGAGAAGTCATTTGATTTACCTCCTTTGTGAAGTGGGATGATGTGTGATATCTTCCATACACAGGGGAAAATAAATTGATAGTCTTTCCAGTTTAGAATGATTTGGAGCTCAGTAAGTTCAGCAAGTGGGCCTCTAGGAATCTGCCTTGAAGTGGTCTTTAACAAATATGGATACCCCACAACAGCCCTATTTGGGTATGAAGGCATGGTAGGCACAAAATCCAAGTTCAGTGGGAGTATTTTCTAGAAATTTAAACCAAGTTTCAGTGATTTATACATACATGGATACATGCCAAATGCAGGTGAGCCTCAAGGTCAGACATTGAGCAGAGCCACCTTATTTTTTTTTTATAGCCACCTTAATTTGTTCATGTTTAGACTCTAGTTTAAAAAGCCTTTATGGGGACAGCAAATGTTTTAGCCAGTAAGAGGAAACCTTTGAACAAGAGGTGCAGGCCATCCTTTGCAAAGTAAGACCGTGAAGTATCTCATTCCATGCTGACACATACTGGATCCCCGACAATGTCACCAAGCACTTTGCCAATTATGTTTTCTTTATATGTAGGCATCATTCTTGGAGAAGGAAGGATTCAGCTTAGGACCAGAGTCCTGCTTGCATTTGTAACATACACTGAGTTCTGACATGTCTCTCTGCATATCTCTCATGGTTATGTGTCTCAGATTATTCACCCTTACATGCACAACCATCATATCATAGTCATTTTTGTTCGATGAAAGGGTCCTAAGGGACTTTGAGGCATCTGAAATCCTGGCATGTCTTTGTACAGCCTAAAGAGTGGAAGATCGGTGTGTCTCACTATGGAGCCACTGGTCACTAAGACATTTTTGTTTATGCAGTGATCAGGTATATTGGAATTGAGACCATTAAGTTGTGGTTGGCTCTCTGTTGAAACTGTGTTTGGATATGATGTGACATTTAATTTTCAATGAGACCTAAGCCTCTTGGATCTAGGAAGCTTTGGTAAGGATTTTCCTTACAGCCTCAGTGTATGACATTACTGTGCAAGATGATGTAGAGTGCGGTGTACTTATGTGAAGTTTACAATCTGTGCTTTCTTGTGAGAGTGAGGCCTCCAAATTTGCTAAATATCTGCATCACTCAGAGAGGTATTTGTATTGAGTAAGAGTTTATCTGTGATCACATGGTGGTTACTAAGCTACCCAAGGATATCAAGTGCAATGAGTCTAGCAACAGAAGAGAAACAAGAAGGCTTTTTCATGTTCCAGTTTGAACCTTTTTCCTATGGTCATGAAGAGAACTGATCATAAGCATGACAACCATTATAATAATGGAAGTTAAGGTGCCTGTTATTTGATCCTAAATTACGATCAGTAGCAAAATGTTTTATCAAAACATAGTAATACTACATACATTGCTGAAAAATGGAACATATGTGTTTTATAACCCATACAATTTCATTTATCTGTCTTAGGCCAAACAGAAATTCTACCGGTTAAGGAAGGACTCCTGTACCTTTGTGGTGAATGTACTTGCTGAAGTTCTGCATGGACTTTTTACTGCTTCAGATGGTAAGTTTTGTCTAAAGTGCTTGATTATAATGCAGGTAAACATTGTCAGATGTCTTACTACATGTACTGTTATGATCAACACTTTGTGTATTTTTTTCTTCATTTAGTATGTTGCAAAGCATGAAAAAATAACTGGTGGTTCAGTTAGCATCATCTGATATAATTTTATTAACATAGCTATAACACCGTGACCTGCAGTGGTTGTGGGTTATTCAGAAATAGAAATTACTGAGGGGCGTGGCCAAGGATGAACACAGGATAGTAGCAGATTTCTTCAGCTCCACCAATTTCATTACATTGACAGGAATTAATTACTTAAAAAATTAATTTTTGAAGTAATTTTCTTTCTAAATATGTTTGTTTTATATAGTTCTTGAACTATATCTAAAAAAGAAAGGAAATCTTAATAATATTCCTGTCAGAAATTACTTTGGAAATTTTCCTGTCAGTTTATCAGTCTGAAATGAGTTCCAGTAAGACAAATTCTCAAGACTCCAGCATCAAGAAAGAACTTCAGTCTCTGATAATTATAGTCCAGCAACTTACTGCTAAGATGGATAAAATGGATACTAAAATAGACACTTTCATAGAAAAAACTACAAAACAAATAGACTTGTTACATATGGACCTGCAACAACAGAAGATCCAGATGACAGGCATAGAAGAAGCTGTAAATGACATGGAAAATAGAATACAAGAAGAGGAAATCAACATTGAGTTTCTGCTGAAACAAAATACACATTTACAAACAAAGCTGGATGACCTGGAAAATAGATCTAGGCAATAACATTAGGATTTTTGGACTGCCAGAAAATATTGAAGGTAACAATATTACTTCTTTTTAACAACATGGCTCCCTAAAACTTTAGATTTACCAGAAGCATTCTCTTTTGGTATCGAAGAGCACATAGATCTATAGCTAATACTAACTCTAACAAAAACTATCCTAGATCAGTTATAGTTAGATTTCTATCATCTTTTGATAAAGAGATGGTTCTTAAATCTGCTTGGACTAAAGCTCCTGTTAAGATTAATGAAACAACTGTGCGTTTTGACAATGACTATTCTTCCATGGTATTAGCTAAAAGAAAAGTTTTTCTGCCACTAATAAGGGAGCTTAAAAAAAGCACAGTTTAAAACATACCTTCTGTTTCCTGCCAAGCTTAAAATCTTCCTTCCTGATGGTCCTAAAATTTTCGATGACTTAGACTCTGCTTTACTGTTTATCAAAAAAAATAAGATTTTGGAAAAAATAGAAGAAATGGAATGGGCTAGTCCTTCGTTAAAGAGACTGGCAATTGAAACTTCGTGGAAGACTTCAGAGAAGAAGAAGAGACTAAAAAACAAATGATTTGTACTATGTTTTTTTTCTCTCTCACCATTTTATTTTATTATTAATCTTTTTAAATATAGTTCCTGCATTTCCAAGAAGCAACAAATATTTTGAAAAAGATTTAATCAAAGTTATTCCCTGTGTGCAAAGAAATGTTTTGTTTCATAACTAGTCAAAATATCTGGAGATTTAATGGCAAGCTGTGATTTAACTTGTTTCTCTTTCTGAAGAGGAAAAATAAGGTCAGTAATTTGATACATTTTTTTTTCCTTTAAAAGTTTATATGTTCTTCAAATGCTATTCCTAATTATACTTTCTTGATTACACTGCTTATGCTTGTTTGTAAATAATCTGTCATGCTTTAACTAATAATAATTAGAACTAAATAATAGTAAATAATATGTTTTATTTTTAACTCTATTAATATAAACAGTAAGTAACATTCTATTGTATATACTTCTTATAGCTTTCTCTTACATTTTTTTATTTCTGCCTTACACCCTTTTACTTTCTACTCTCTTTTCTTTTCTTTATTAATATATAGAAATGCTTTTGATCATATAGACACAGTAAATAATAAGATTTGCATAGGAGTTGAGTTGGGCAAAAATGTTGAGTTTTGTTACTTATTAATAATTTTGGGCTTGATTTCACTTACATAGAGTCTGTAATAACCTGTAGAATGCATTGTGAAGGTTTTGTCATGTTTAGATGCATTTACACTGCTAAATGAATGTTTGTCACTAGTTTTTAATAAGTTTCCCGCCAAAATGTTAAGAGAGACAATCTGGGATGTGGGCTGTCTCATGCACAGTGTCCATGAGCTACTTCAAAAGCTTCAACTCTCAGAATTCTCACAGAGAAGCTGAAAGCAGCTAGTCTCACCTTTGACCTAGATATCACACTGACACATCACAGATACAGGAATGACACTACCTAATTATACTTTCTTAATTACACTGCTTATGCTTGTTTGTAAATAATCTGTCATGCTTTAACTAATAATAATTAGAACTAAATAATAGTAAATAATATGTTTTATTTTTAACTCTATTAATATAAACAGTAAGTAATATTCTATTGTATATACTTCTTATAGCTTTCTCTTACATTTTTTTTATTTCTGCCTTACACCCTTTTACTTTCTACTCTCTTTTCTTTTCTTTATTAATATATAGAAATACTTTTGATCATATAGACACAGTAAATAATAAGATTCGCATAGGAGTTGAGTTGGGACAAAAATGTTGAGTTTTGTTACTTATTAATAATTTTGGGCTTGATTTCACTTACATAGAGTCTGTAATAACCTGTAGAATGCATTGTGAAGGTTTTGTCATGTTTAGATGCATTTACACTGCTAAATGAATGTTTGTCACTAGTTTTAATAAGTTTCCGCCAAAATGTTAAGAGAGACAATCTGGGATGTGGGCTGTCTCATGCACAGTGTCCATGAGCTACTTCAAAAGCTTCAACTCTCAGAATTCTCACAGAGAAGCTGAAAGCAGCTGGTCTCACCTTTGACCTAGATATCACACTGACACATCACAGATACAGGAATAGCAGATTAATAATATGTGTTAAAACCTATGTCCCAAACATATACATTACTATAACTCATTTAATTCATCTGATTGACAAGCATAAATAATTTTATAACTCTATACTGGAAGAAATTGTCATGTGATATATTTTAAAGCAGTAGTATAGCATGTTTGTAAAATCTGGTTACTAAAATGTGTTTGCTGTGCATTATTTTGTATAAAGCAGACAGATTTATTGAAGGGACAGCAATGTAAGATGGTGCTCAGTAAAGATACAACTCAGTGAGATCAGATATATATATATGTATGTGTGTGTGTGTGTGTGTGTGTGTGTGTGTGTGTGTGTGTGTGTGTGTTTGTGTGTATGTGTGTGTGTGTGTGTGTGTGTGTGTGTGTGTATGTGCGTGTGTATGTGTGTGTGTATGTGTGTGTTTGTATGCATGTGTATATATATATATATATATATATATATATATATATATATATGTATATGTGTATATGTGTGTGTATGTGTGTATGTATATATATATATATACATATGTGTGTGTGTGTGTGTGTGTGTGTGTGTGTGTATGTGTGTGTATGTAGATATGTATATAAATGTTTCTGAGAATCTGCTTAACTATGAAGTATGATTTATAACAATTTCTATGAATACAATATTTTATTCTATTGGCAATAATGAGTTTGAGTAAATGCTCATATACAAACAATTCAAGGTTTTTTTTGGAAGCTGTTAACTGTATTTACATGACAGAAAATAGATGCATCCTAATATATGTAATGTCTGAATCATATTAGCCAAAGTTTTTGATTTAAATGAATGTTAGAACTTATTTTTCTCTCCTCTTGATTTCTAACATCAAGATTATTTGAATGCTATTTGAATATAAGTGTTTTATATTACATGGATGTATATAGTAGTATGAACAGTTTTAAAAAAAAAAAAAAAAAAAAAAAAAAAAAAGGTTTATTTTAGTTTATATGATGCTGTTTTACCAAATGTGTAGTCTTGTCTTGCTAGATAATTGAATTGAAAACTGTTAACTTCAGTTAAATATAACTAGTATTAAATTGATAAGGTGGTAGCTGACGTACTGCTGCTTAGGGTAGGGGGTTAACTTGAGTGGTAAATACTACTCTAAGTTGGAGTTTACAACTCCAGGCTGGATGCAAGGTTTAATCCTTACATTATTTTCACTTGTTCATTGTTATTTGTATATAGTTTTGACATCCACAATATATTTTGTACATTCATTGTCACTACAAACAAAATTGAATCCTATACGAAATCCCATAAGAGATTCAATAAATACAGCTATATTTAAAGGTACACCTAAAGGAGGAGATGTAACATTACTTATCTTGTTATTTGTTATTTTGATCATAAGATTCTTAAGTTTTAAAATGCCAAATGACATATTTAAAAGGAATTTCTTTAAACATTAATGGATTGAATAATCCGTGTAAAAGGGCAAGCCTAATAAGATACATTAATTTACATAAGGCCAACTTAGTCTTCCTACAAGAAACCCATCTCTTGAAAAAAGATATTGATAAACTAGCCACAAACAAATATACAGTATTGGTTAGTTCAGAGCACACTCAGAAAAAGAGGAGTGGCTATTTTATGGAATAAAAGTATGCCCATTCCTAAAACCATTAAGTCTTATCAGGATGACAAAGGAATGTTTTGTATGGTTACAATACAAATTAATGGGAAGACTTACACTTTAATTAATGTATATTGGATACCTGGAATTGGTATTAATACAGTGAAACATCATCTTGATAAGATCATATCATTCTCTATAGGAAATATTATTTTAGCTGGTGACTTTAATTGTATACTACATGAAAGTGATACTACCACTATAGGAAAGAGAAGAATTACATCTAATGCAAAACATTTAAAGGATTTTGCTAATTCTTATCATTTGAATGATATTAATAATCAGATAGATTCAAAATCATTACCATACACATTTTTTTCCTAACAGATACAAAACGTATTCAAAAATAGATAGGGTCTTTATTTCTAACCAGATGGTAACAGATTTAATTAATTCCAAAATCATTTCATGTCCTATATCTGATCATAATTCAATTGTTTTTGAATTCATGATAAAAAATACTCGTAATGTTCAGATCAAAAGGATACCAGCATACTTAACTCAACTAAAAGACTATAAAGAATATATACTTTCAGAAGTAAAACATTTTTTAGACATAAATAACACTCCTGAAGTCTCCATTGTTTATGTTTGGGATGCCTTAAAATCATATCTATATGGACAAAGTATCAGATGGTATAATAATAAAAGGAAATCTTGGGATAAGAAATTGTTAGATATTCAAAGTAAATTAGACTCTTATAAACATAATAATAAAGAAAATATTATGGACAAGAAAGTTATTGAAGAAATAAACAAACTAAATGAGAAATACAAAGAAATTTTAACTCATAAAGTTAAAATAACTTCAGAGAATTACAAGTTTTTGTCTTATTCAATAAGCCCCAAATACTTACATAGACTTAAAAATAAAACAAAAAGGTTGAATAAACAAAACCATATCAAAGAAATCTTTTCTCTAAGGAAAAAGAAGAATGTTTCTAGTATACCAGAAATACTAGATGAATTTAGAAATCACTTTCACAAAATTAACCATAATAATATTAACATGAAACCTAAAGATAAAATAAAGGAGTTTATAACCACAAATATGAATAAAAACTTAATAAACAACAGATTAAACTATTGGACAAGAGTATTTCATATACAGAAGTTATTACACAAATAAATAAGCTTAAATCAAACAAAGCACCGGGTAATGATGGTATTATACCAGAGATATATAAAATCCTTTCTAAAAATACATATTCATTAATACATAAGGTTTTTATTTTGGCCCAAACTGAATTAATAACCCCCCCCATCTTGGCAATATACATTTATTTCGCCAATTTTAAAACCTAATAAAGATCCAACTAGATGTTCTTCATATCGGCCCATCTCATTACTTAATGTTGATTATAAAATGTTTATGAATATCTTTGCTGATAGATTGAAGACAATCATTCCCGGCATTATAGATATAGATCAGACAGGCTTCATTGTAAATAGAAATACTTTTGATAATATAAGAAGAACTTTAACATTAATAGATTTTGCAAATAGGAAAAGAAAGATTTAACACTTATTAGTCTTGATATAAGTTCAGCATTTGATTCAGTAAGTTGGGACTATCTGTTTACCTTAATGAAGTGCACAAACTTCTCGGATGCATTTGTAAATCTAATTGAACATTTATACAAAGGAACGTTGGCTTATATTAAGGTAGGAACATATGTTTCACAAAAATACCCATTCTTAAAGGTACAAAACAAGGATGTCCACTTTCTCCACTATTATTCACTTTAGTAATGGAGCCTTGGGCTAATTTGATCAGAAACAGTACTGACATAGAGGGTTTTGAAATAGATGAAAATACAACATCCAAAATTCAACTTTTGCAGATGATGTTCTAATTACATCAGCAGGATCTAATTCTTCTATACAGTCTCTATTTGATAACATGATGAATTTTAAAAGTATTTCTGGTTTAATATTCAATAAAGAAAAAACTAAAATACTACCTATATATACACGAAAAAATATTCTCATTAGTGATTTTACTAAATATGTACCCAATTCAGGTCAGATAACTTATTTAGGTATAATACTATCTAAAGATATTAAATCTATTATATATAATAATTATAATACCTGTTTTCTTAGTATACAAAATCTTTTTAATACCTGGAATAATATGTTTTTTACTATGGAGGAGAGACTTACAATTATTAAAATGATAATATTCCCCAAGATTTTATACTTAATACAATCAATAATACTTCCACCTACAAAAATAATTATCAAGAAACTGAACACACTAATGTTAAATTTCTTATGGGCACCTAATAGACCTAGGATTGCATTAAAGAAACATACTAATAGCTGGTCTCAAGGGGTATTTCTTTTCCAGACTTTAATTTATATACTATCTCTTCTATTGTAAAAGTTATTACTTTATTAATAGATCAGTCATATGTCACAAAATGGAAAGATTATTGGGAGCTAATTAGTATACACTTCATGAAAATCTCCTTAACACATAAAAATATGATTGTAAATAACTCCATGTTATGGTTACTAAAGGAATTTTGTACTTCACCTATTACACCTAAACATATGGTTTGTTATCCATTAAATATTATTATTAGTTATCGTAACTTTATATTCATGCACCCTAAGTATAGGGAATGGAATTTTATTGTATTTCCTATAATGTATACTCAGGGTATGCTTTTGTCATCTACTTCTGAAGGAACTCATTTAGCTATAGATAATGATCTAGAGTACTGCTATCAGTTGATATCTGATAATAAAGTTAAAAATCTAGATTTCTTAAAACAAGAATTTGATCTAAGAGAAACTTGCTGGTTAGAGGTTCAGATCTTTAGACAGCATCTCATTAATAAAATAGATTTAATGTCTATAACTGTTAAAGAATCTATTCCAACACTGATTGATTACTTGATATTAAATTTACAACATAAAGTTTCTGATAAAGGTAAACTTTCATGCATACATAAAGTTATCAGACAAGAAACTTTTTACAGTGTAGATTCATACTGGAATTATTTCACTTCTATTAATGGGGACCCACCAAATCAACAAGATAAACAATATATATTGGAATCTGCTTATAGAACTACGTCTTCCATTGTCTGGAGACTTTATACATGGAAATTTTACATAGATCTTTTATACACCTTTGATGATGAATAAAATAAATAATAAAGATAATCTATGTAAGAGATGTAATGTAGAAATGAATGCTGACTGGGCTCATATGTTTTATGACTGTATAAAATTGAAAGAATACTGGAAGTCAATTAATGAATTTTTGCAGGCTCTTTTACAGATAATTTAATTATTTCTAAATCTCTTATATTATTCAACACACCTGTACCTCAAAGTGTTAAAAAGGTTAAGCTTCCCTTGTTATGGTCTATTCTAGCAGTGGCTAGGAAAATAATAACTAGAAATTGGATTTCAGATACACCTCCTTCATTCAATGAATTTAAAAATGTTATGAATATAGTGTGCCATATGGAAATAAACACAATTAGGACTAGAACAAATAGAAAAACATCTTATTTTATTGTATGGGATAATTTACAAAATTTGTTAAAAAAATTTTAATTTCAATAGCATGGTATTTTAGTTTAATTAATTGATCTGATTGTAGTGGATGTCTTTGTAAATACTTTAGTTGTTTTGTTGAATATTATAATAATACCTATTTTTAATTACTTGTATAAAATTGTTATGATATTTCTCTTATATGTTAAAACAATAAACCTGTTTTGAAAAAAAAAGAAATAGAAATTACTCCTGACCATCCAGGCTTGATAGTGAGGGCAAATATGAATTCAATACGAATGTGAGAGCCAACCTGGGCCTCATGGGCCATAGTTCGGGTTTTATCTCTCCACAACACAACATTGGCTTTCAGCTAAACTTTCTTCAGGATATAAATGCATGCAGCAGCCTTCAAGGTCCATACAAGGCATGCTTTTTATTTTTTACTTCTGCCTGACCTACTCAAAAGTCAGAGGAAGAAAATAGTGATTTCCTTTGGTACCCCCGGCCCGTCCTATGACTGAGGGATGTAACACCCCCCCCCCCCATGAATTGGCAAGAAAATGTAATTTGCAGCTGATTGCCTAACATTAAAAATACAAAGATATTAGCATTTGTCAGTCAGAACTGGAAGGGTCATACTGCAACATGCTTTCCATACAGCCATGTTTAGTTATCCTGCAAGAATAGAAAAAGAGAAGCATGTGACACCAGCATTCACCAGCAGTAAGAATGTGTTGTCAGCATTAACAGAAACATGAATGAAGCTTCCCACATCTGTTCTGCATACAGTGTCATAAACATGCGCCTGATATAAGATATGTACAACAGAAGTGAATATCTAGGACTGCTAATGTTACTACACAAAGCCAGCAAAATCAGAATCTAAATCACTGATTGGCATGATTTCAGATACTGCCACACAAAGAATAGCAGCTTCAGTCATCAATCAGCAAAACTGGCTTAAAAATTAAATATATAATTTTTTGAAGGGATTCTGCCACATATTTCTGAATTTTGGCAAGGGGGGGGTCATTGCCCCTCAAGTTCATACAAACCCATGCCTATAAAAGCTCAAACTGGAAGCTGAAAAGGCCTTCTTGTTTTCCATCTCCTTTTCTGTTGCTAGATGCATAGCGCTGTAGATTGACGCAAACAGTTGTTGCTCGAACCAATGAGAAAAAAGTCCTGATTGTAATGACTGCTTAGGGAATGGTGTCCAACATCATCCAATCAATAACAAAATGACTGCAACAGCCTTCCAAATGTAATGTCTGTTTTTCTGCTGCCTCTCCACAGGGATAAATGCCCCATGACACCTTGAATTCTCCTTACATCAAATTAGAGAGAAACAAATCAGGGAACACATTTGAACTTAAGCCTTTGTACAATATGCTTGAAAACATACACACACACACACACACACACACACACACACACACACACACGCACACACACACACACACACACACACACACACTTGTAGGTTTTCTATCATGATCTTGAACTGTAAAGGCCTTTGGAAATCTGAGGAGTTTAATACAGGCTCTGAATAGAGAATTCTTGTTAGCTGTTTAAAGGCATCTGCCTCTATTGTCCAATTATGCGTAAGAAGCATTTTCCTTTTTGTTAAATCTGTAAGAAGGCAAACTAGTGAAGCAAAGCAGGGTAAAGATTTCTGATACTGACACTGTATTATCACATTCTCTAGGTAAGTGGTAGCCAACATGTGGTGTTAGATCTCTGTCCATATATATCTGAAAGGTTGTCGGGACACCATGCAGCCAGATAGGAAGGACAGGATAGAGGAATAAGCCCTCTTGTGTTGAGAAACCTGCTGTTGTTTTCTCTTTGGTTTCAGCTGTTAGAGGGATCTGCCAAAATCCTTTTGTTAGCTTTAATTTGTTCAAATTCTTGCCTTTCCCTACCAGAAAAGCAGTGGGGGCTGGTGACTTCAAATCAAAGGGGGGCTGCAGGAGATGGCTGAATGGGTGGGGTCAATGGGAAGGGGTGTGGCCAACTAGAAAGGGGCAGAGCTTTGCTCAAAACCACAAAAACTGTGACTTTAATTAAATTTGCTGCCCTGGGTGCCAAACCATCATTATGAGAGCCCAATGAAGACAAAATGAAGTGGAGAATAAAAATATTTCAATGCATTGGCTACATGACAGCTTACTTAATATCTAGATGGAAACAAAAAGGTTGTGAGGCATGAAAAAATAAATTACTTTTTAAATACATTACTGAAATGCCAATCAAAATCAAGTATAAAAAAATAAGCAGCACTCAACTCAAACCACTTCTCCTTGCACTGCAGTTCTGATTATAATTTATATTCAGCTTTATAAAAGTACCAAGTAACAAGCTGAAAGTAGCAATATCTGTGATACTGATTACCCCCATTTGTAAAAGTGTTTCTTATCCAAAAAAGACCTGCTGCCTGACAACAACTATCTACTTGTTTTGTGGGGAAAACATGATCAAAGTAAAAAATGAACAGCAAACAACAAACAAGCTCAAGATAAATTGCTTAAAGGATTACTGCGCAAGTTATGGACCACACATGATAGATTGGCATTCTGTTTAGTTTATGTGTAAAGCCTGCAAAGATGACTGCAAGTCTCCAACAAATGTAATGAACTTCTGAAAATACTGTAATACTGTCCTTTATTACAAATACTGTCACATGCATTTCAATACCTAAGGCTTATACTTTATCTGCTTATGTAAATATTCTCTGCATGGCAACAACAAAAAGGCTTTCAGTGTTGGTAATTCTTTAACAGTATGCTTATTAAAGCTTACTTGCATCTTAAATCTCAGACAAGCTTACCTGATGGTCATTAAAGCATTGCTACTTAAACACAGAGCAACAGGCACTGCAACAACATGCATTTTCTGAATAATAAGAAGCATATATCAATAGTATAAAAATATAGCAGAAAACCAGAACATTCTGCAAAATCAAGGACATTTGAAAAGCCCCTGAAGTACTTGTGTCTGCCTTGGATGGGGGGATATTTTTCACACTTACAGTGCATAGCTGCACCTTGCCTTGCTTGGACACATCCAGAGTCACTACATGGGGGAGTGGGGTACAACAAGTATGTCACAATTTGAAATGTCTTTGGCTGATGGTGATGGCCCTGACACATTTGTCATACCTCTCAACCTCAGAGCAAGAAATCTGGAAAAAGCCATAAATAGAAGTGGGAAAAAGCCCCAAAAATAAGGACAATTTTAAAATATTGATCTTATAAACTTAGAAACATAATCGAATAGTAGGTCTTGCATTAGTATGAATTTTATGAAGGGTATGAAATCTGAAACTCAAATGTCTGTCATTATTTTCTAACTTCAATCTTTAATGATTTGCCACTAATTCGCCAGAAAACCACACTTTTATGAAAAACAGACCAAAAATGTTATGCAAAAATATAAAATAGTCACACAATACAGCTGGAAACCTGTCAAAGAAGGGACACTTTTTAATATTAGTACTGCTAAGTTGAGCAGCTGACAAAATAAGATAATCTACATGCATTTCTAAAGTAAAAGTAATCTGTAACTCTGATCATTTTACAATTATTTATTAATTGTAAACCTTCCACATTTCTTCCAAAATTGCTATTTTGCGGAGGGATTATTGGGGGGAGAGCAACATTTTGAGCCAAAATCAGAGACAGTTGAGAGGTTTGGATATACCTAATTCTATAAAGTGATTTATTTGTGCATACCTCTCAACCTCTTAACACAGGAAATCTGGACAAGGCCAAATATATTGGGGGAACAAACAAACAGTACTAAAAATTGCTCTTGTATAAACTTAGACAGTTGATGAAATAACAGGTCTTGCTTTAGCATGCATTTTTCTCAAGGGTATGACTCTTAAGCTCAATGACTGTCATTATTAACTGATTTCATTCCTAAATTATTTGCCAGAAAACCACAAATTTTATGAGGAACAAACCAAAAATAAGAAGCAAAAATCTATTAATTCTGTGAACATCTGGATAGTTGAGAGGTATATTTCAGCCGGGAGAATTGTGCGGCAGAAATTCTACATGACAAACTTAGCTCCCTAGGTGTGGACAATAAGTACCCCCCACCCAAAAAAAAATCAAAGATATAAGAGAAGTGATTGCTTCAATCTGGCTTCATCACTTTTAGTAGCATCCAGACTCAATCAGTGAAAATATTCAGTAACAAAAAAATTTCTGCCAAGTCTAAATTTGGACGCAACATGTACAGCTATCACCCCACTATTGCCTGAAATAAGCTCCCACTAGAAATCAGGACCCTTACACATCCTAAACAATTTAAGACAGCCACCAAAGAGCACTTTAAAAGTCACTGGTCCTGCCACTGCACTCTCCCTCCTTAATATCCCCTACTTCTCATACCTTAATCTACTTTCTGCCCTTAACTCACTCTTCACACTAACTCTCTCTAATCTTTCTTGACTGCTCTTTCTATTGTCTTCTAAAATCTATTAAGCAAATCACCTCAGAGAAGCATTCTGTTGTAATTGTCTTGCCTTTGTGCAACTACATTATGATAAAACTGGGTTTTTGTAACAACTTACCCCAAAAACTATATTCATCTTAGACATATTTTCTTTTTATACAACTTGAAATAATTTTGCTATACTCCTGATTATTGATACTGTATAACATTGTATTGCTACTTAATGCCTTGCAATAATCCTGTAATATTTCTGTTTAATGCTAAGTTATAATGAAAATTGTAGAATATGTTGGAGCTTTTCTCCCCGGGCCTCCACTGAAAAAGGGCTCTTCAGCTCAGTCAGACAATCCCAGTCAACAAATGTAAAATAAAATAAATAAATAAATAAATTGTAGACAGTTGATTTAACTGGTTCCTAATCGAACACATCCAACCAAGAACTGAGAAGGGGTGTACCTGAGCTGATCAGAAATCAATAAACACCTTCCTGATTGTATTAAATTATATTCCTTGTATAATTCAGTACAGTTGTTAGAGGGTGTTTTAAATGTATTGTTTTGAACATTTTTCCAGTAAACAATGAAACAAAATGCATGTACCAATAATGACAAAACTGCCCAATTCAGAACATTTCCATCATAAAAGTCTACTCGAACTACTACAAACCACCAGTATCAGCAAATATGCATAATCTCTGCAGAAGTAAAAGTCATCTAAATAATTCCACACTAAAAAGATCTGTAACTAATAAAGAGGTTGCTGCTAACAACATTATGTTTCATTGTTTCATCTACAAAAAATACCTGTTGCCCTTGAGGAATAAATTGCCTATGTTACATTAAAAAATGATAAGTTAGTAATATTGCAATAAGGAATGGATGGCAAACTGATAACAGATCCATAGTTACTAGGTAACTCTGCCAAAGAGGACATTCTCAGGACTGCAACATCCACAACCCTATAAAAGTACAACACAGTACAGTATCAGCAATGCATCTAAATACTATGGGAGTAGAACCCACAGCCTTCTGTATCAAAAGCAAGTATTCAACCTGTTATGCTAGTAACAATGCAAGCAGACTCAGCATAGGCAGCACTAAACCTCTCTTCCCCTGAAGCTCTCAGCTCCTTGTAAAATGCACTTGACACTCAACTGCATATCTCTACTTTGCAGCACAAGGAATCTGGAAAAAGCAAAAATTATTGGGGGGGGGACAAAAGCCCAAAAACCCGGGACACATTTTAAACATTGCTTGTATAATTTTGGAAAGTTGCTAGAATAAAATGTTGTTACCACCATGCATTTCACTGCCAAGTCTTGAACCCAGAACCCTGTGTACTACAGTCAGAGCAATATACCACTATGCCAAATCAGCTGTTTCTTGAAACACCGGAAGACTAAAAGTTAAATGGCTATCATTTAGTAAATTAGGTTCTCAGCATAGCTCTCAACCTGTTAGCACAAAACACATGGACAAAGACAATAATGGGGGAATACAGCCCCCAAACATATTAATTGAATTCAGTTTTCACCATAGCTTTCAACCTTTTAGCACAAAAAACTTGGACAAAGCCAATAATGGGGGAATACAGCCCCAAAAAAGGGGCAATTTTCAAATATTGAACTTATAAACTTAGAAAATTGCTAGAATAAAAGGTTGAAGTCTGAAATTCAAATGTCTGTCATTCACTGATTACAAAAATCCAGAAAACCACAGGTTTTATGAGGAACAGAACAGAACAAAAATATGAGGCAAAAATCTCAACAGTTTTCACAAGTGGTGGTGAGTAGGGAATTCAGTCTCTTGCTACCTGTACCTAAGGTACAGGGTTTGAGCCTGAGTAACTCTAGTGACCAGGTATATTTAACTGGGGCATTCCACACACACACACACACACACACACACACACACACACACACACACACACACACACACACACACACACACACACACACACACACACACACACACACACACACACACACACACACACACATACACACTACCGGTATATTCCTCTCTTGTAGCATCATTTCCCTTCCTTCCTGGGAGCCAATCAGCGGATGCTGCAGTCCCATCTCCTTCCAATCTATGCAGTTACAAACCACATAGACCTCTAGGCATCACTGTACAGATGCCTCTCTTTGTAATCTGGGCTGGTGAAACAGCGGTCTGGATTAGCACGCATGCGCAGTTTCGATCTGGACTGGTTAAACAGCAGTCCGGATAGGAGCTTGCCAATCATGCATGCAGTCCTTCAGTCCAATAGCATGAGCCACCACTGCAGAGAAGTCAGAGAGAACAATTAATAAAGATTTGATCTGGGAGGGGGAAAAGGCAAGAATCAAGTGGGATAAGTTGATCCTTTCAAGAGAACAAGATGGTTTGGGATTACCTGATCTGAAGGGGTATTTCGGAGCTACAAAGTTAATGCTCCTATAGCACAAGCAAAAAGCTATAATTCAGAGGGGAAAGGGATGATGATGAAACAGGGGGGAAGCTCAGCAAATAAGGAGAGAGACTGGGATTTTGGTTGCAGATAATTAAGGAGAATAACTATACAGAATATTATATTCATATAGTAGCAGAAAGTATTTTAAGAACTAAGTCAACATGAGAATGGAGAAAGGAGATTCCACCAATAGTGATGACTGCAATTAGGGGTATAGATAATAGGCAAAAGGGGGCTGCAATTTACCGGAGAAAACTGAAAATTACCAAGGCTTTGGGAACAAATAATTAGAAAGGGAAAGGTAATAGAATGGGAAGAGGCCAATAATATATTTGGACTACAACCTGGAGATTACCCTCCCTATCAAGGACTGATATCTGAGTGTAGGCAAAGCAAAAGAAATAGGGGGATCCTAAGTGAAAGTCTAGCACTGGTAGAGTTTTTAATAGAATCTAGAACAGAAGCTGTTGTTACAAAGGGATAATTTGTAGGACATACAAAATATTGCATGATGGCTATAGGAAACAATCAGAAGAGGTTAGAATGGATTGAGAAGAGAGACTGGATAATCAATTCACAAAGAAGCAATGGGAGGATATATGTATGGCTCCTAAATATGCAACAAAGTATAAAAGATGTAAGCTCTTTGCTTGGATGTGTTTGCATAGGTATTTTTATACCCCAAGCAGACTCAAAACAATTTTTCCTCAGGTAGATGACAAATGTTTGAGGTATGATGGCGAAGAAAGAAGTAACTGGGAACATAATTTTTGGGAGAGTAATTGACTGACTTAAAAATTCCCTGCAGACTACTGTCAGAAATACTGGGTGAGCAAATAAGTGTGACAGGGGAATTTTTTTTTTTGAGCTGTGGTACAGAATCAGTATTGCCTAGATATAGTGATTCCTAGCTGACTCTAATTATGGTGGACACAAAAAAAAACAATCATTAGAAAATGGAAATCAAAGTCTAAACCAATCACACTAGCAGTAGTGAATAAAGTAACCAAGAGAGAAAAGAACTGGAAGTGGGATCTTTAGTAAAGGGCAGGGGTACATTAACATATAAAGAAATGGAAACTGTAGGAATAATACATGCAGAATAATGTGTTGGAGGAGGACCTAGGCTCCTTCCGTGTGTTACTTTATAATAAGCATTACTATTGTTAGTCTTTCTTGTTAGTTGATGTAGTACTCTATGATACTTAAATCAGATTTTCTCTCTTCTTCCCCAAGCTTCACTAACAATATCCTGTAGTCAGCCTCTCTTGTTAGTTGGTGTAGTACTCTATGATGCTTAAATCAAGTTTTCTCTTCTTCCCATGTTTCTCTAGCAATATCCAGTAGTCCATAACTGTACCTGCTGGTTACAAATCCAAAAGGACTAAAGCCTTTCAAAGCTTGTGATACTTTTCTAATGGCAAACAGGAGGTATGGTATCAACTGGTCCCTGTTTTTGCCACCTACCTAATAATTAAAATAAAAATTATATTTCTTAACTTCCACCAGCCCATCTGTCTGGGGATGGTCCACTAATGTTTATAACTGCTTGAATTTAAAGCACTGTCACAGCTGGTGCATTACTTTTGACATTCTGAGTATCCAACACTGAAATTCTAAATATCATTCATTATGTCTGGCCAATAAAGCCTTCTAGGACTCTTGCTTTAGTGTTGTCAATTCCTTGGCGACCCCCCCTCCCAGTATATCACTATGAGCTTGCTTATTTTAGTGGCGTTCAAAATGGTTTGGCACCAGTAGCTGATCTACACCCCCCCCCCCTTCCTTACCCTGACAATAAATTATTTATAAGTTCAAAGTACAGGCAGGAAGTGGGAACATTTGGCTCAACTTCTTCTACAACTTTAGCTATGTTTATCCCTTGCCCTTCTTAAATTGCTAGTTTCCCATTGTGCCTTTTTTAAGATGATTCAGCTTATGTGAAGGTCAGATTTTCATCACTGTCAACCTTTCATGAGGCAGAAAACACTACTATCTCTTCTATCAATACTGGCACTGGTCTCTTGGGGACTTGCTCTTGGTGTAAGTGACTTACTCTGGTGTAAGCCTGCGTTATAGATAGGCCTTATATCAAAGTAAGTCACATACACCAAGAGCAAGTCTTCTGGAATATTGGCCTTGCTGTCCAACTCTTCTAGTAAGAAAGGCAGCTCATACCTCTCTTCCTTAGTGATACATGTTGTCTCCCTCTTATTTAATGTTTCTTGCTGCTCTTCAGTACAAACCTGACACAAGAATCCACTTCCTTCTCTTTAAGTTTCTGTATTTTATTACTCAAAAGGAATATCATTTGGGCTCTCTTCATGATTATTTTGTCTCATTATACCCTACCCTTCTATTTTTCTTTCCTGCTGCAGTTTGCTCTCCTTCTGTTCCAGTGTGAGGATTATTCTATTACCTTCTGTAGGTTGCTACAAACAGTATTCCCCACCCATCTACAACCCCTCTTTCCCATTTTTGCACATGAGGTCAGGTGTCACTTCAACAAAATGTCAATCATCTAGAGCCAAGGTTTACACCACTATGTGGCTAGCCTGTTGTTCTTTCATACCACATACTCACATGCACACTCACATCTATGGCCAATTCAGAGTGCCCACTCCACCTACTGCATTTCTTTGGAATATGGGAGGAAACCAGAGTATCTGGAGGTAACCTACACAAACACGGGGAGTACAAACTGATGCCACACAAAAGGCACCCCAGCACCAGGGAACCTCTTGCTGTGAGGCAACAACACTATCCACTGTGCCACTCCCCTTAGCAAATAATATCTTAGAACAAAATTTGTTTTCAGTTTTACTCTTTTCTTAGTTACACCCGTTGCCTAGAGAGTTATTTTACTTGCGTTTTCCATTTCATAATGACAGAAAAGAGTTTTGACTTCTGATAGGTTCTGTCTCTTCCTCATCATCTACACTAGAAAAGTTCATAGGTTCATAGGTAGGTACTAGGCTCTCAACTCTAGGGCCTATACAAGCCTAGCCAAAAAGGTACCCTGGCTTTCACCACCCAAGAAAATTATTTTCCTGTGCCCCTGTCGAGGAGAGCCACAGAGGTGATCCCCAGGGTGAATTTCCTATTTCCCATCCAATCATCAAGATTTTTCTTGAAGAGTGCTAAATGAGGAGCTTTGTTTGCTAGAGATAGGTAGTTTGTTCCAGAGTATGGGAAGTCTCTGGGACAGGAATCTATCCCTCCAGCATGTTCTGTTTATTGTGGTGATGAGGTTTAGGTCCCTAGAGCGTGTAGCTCAGACGGATTGGGATTTCTTTAAGTGGAACATATCCAACAGCTCTGGGTTTGACATAGCTTTGTATGTTAGACAAAGATCTCCTCTGAGTAGGCGATATGTTATGGAGTAAAGCTGGAGTTTTTTGAGACAGTCTGCATAGGGCATCTGTTTGAGGCCAGTAATCCTCTTTATGAGGTATATCTGCGGCCTTTACAGTTGTTTTAGATATCTTGTGAGGTACATACCAAAAGGGGCGTTGTACTCTATAATGGGTCTAATGAGTGATGAGTAGAGGGGAACAATGACCTCTTTTTTCCTGGATGGGAAACCTTTTGTGATGAGGTATGCCTCATAGAAGGATTTCCTGACCACTGTGGCAATGTGATTATCAAAGGAGACACTACTGTCCACCTGTGTCCCAATGTCTCTTATCACACTTTCAGTCTTAAGTAGACTACCACCTATGTGGTAGCTCATTGGGTACAGAGTTTTTACCAAAGGGGATGACAATGCACTTTTTGGTATTGATCTTGAGGCCATGGCTTTGACACCAGGCATCTGTCTCAGTGAGGCCCTTTTGTAGGATGTCCACATCGTTAGGAGTTTCAATTATGGCTCCTAGTTTGCAGTCATCTGTGAACTTTGTTAGCCAAAGTCTTTCTTATTTTTAGGTTTCTCTTTCTCAATATTCACCTGCTGCTTGGAATTCTACATTTTGGATCTTTCTGTTTTTACCTTGACAGAATGTATAGAATTCTGCTCAGGTTGTGCAATTTTCTGACCTCCTAACTTTGTTTCTTAGAGATGCATCCTTTCAGTTGTTGTTGTTGTTGTCTTTCGGCTTTTCCCGGTTAGGGGTCGCCACAGCGGAACTCCGGTCCGCTAATGATTGGCAGTAGATTTTCACAAACGCCGAGGTGCCAGCTCGACGTTCAACCTTCAACGAAGGCACGCCCATTTAGTTCCTCTGGCAAGCTCTATTCTCTCCTTTGTAATACTTTCAGGATATGACATTAACAGCCTGGAATGTCCTTCCTTTAGCTGGCAGGATTCCTGCAGACATAAGGCATGCATCCAGCATCTAATCAGTTAATTCTGCTTCACAGTCTCTGTCATTCCCTCTCTCTCACTTTCTATTCTATGTTCCATAACTCCCTGGTAAGGCTCAACACTCTCAGCTGCAGAGTCCTTAATTGACATAATTTTGCAGTGCAATAGATGTATGTAGATATCTCTCTCCAGGTGTATTTTTTTGCAGGTTCTTCTTCACTGTGCAATCTTAGCCGACTTTTAGCACCTTTATGACTTTCTAACACCTATCCTTTTATATTTATTACACTTATATAATCTTATGACAGTATCTGGAGGTTGCCCCTCCCTTCTCCAGGTTTGACAGAGGCATGTCTATGGGCTTATTCATTTACTTTTTCCCTTCCTGCATTGTGTCTCCATAATCTTTAAAGCCTGCATTTCCACTTGAGTAATGTGATACCGTTTCATGTTCACTGTATACAGACTTCTTCAAATGCATTCTTAGTGAGGGTTTTCTTCTGATAAACATACTCTAATTTTATACAGTATGGGGGACCATGTTGCTTGAATCTAATAATTCTTGCAGTTCCATGACATAAATTAAAACATTGCTGCTAAAGGTAAAATTCAACACCTATGTGTCCAAAGGCAGTTGTTGATCTAGTGGTTATGATACCAGCACGGTATGCTGGAGGTCTTGAGTTTAAATACAAATAAGCGCTACTATTATTCATTCACTTCAATTATTCAAACAATAATTAAGCAGTGTGTGTGTGTGTGTGTGTGTGTGTGTGTGTGTGTGTGTGTGTGTGTGTGTGTGTGTGTGTGTGTGTGTGTGTGTGCGTGCGTGTGTGCGTGTGTGTGTGTGTGTGTGTGTGTGTGTGTGTGTGTGGTTTTACCTTGATCACCATGATGGTAGTTTCCTATCTGAAAAGGTAAGGCATTTAAAGGAAAACTCAGCACCTATCTGTCTAGTGTGGCAGTGATATCAGCATAGTATGCTGGAGGGTTTTGGTATGAGTTCCAGATAAGAGCTAATATATTACCCTTTTACTTCTACAATTTGAACATTACATTTAATGAACTTGGCTTTAGTGCAGAAGGAAAAAAAAATGACTCTATTACTCTTGCAAACTTTTCATCACATTCAATGGGTATACAGTTCTACACAGTGCAGATCTGAACATCGTTTCACTGACTAACAATATTTCTACTAGTATACAGTATTTTCTGCAACTTTATGGTCAGTTTGAAACACCTACTTGTGTAAACTAATAGGCTATTTTAAATGTATCATTAACCAGCATTTCTATTGTTTTACCATTATAGTGTTGACCCTCAGATTTACTCATTAACTTAATGATATGCTTCATCTCAAAGAACTGAGACCTTATCATTTCATTAGGAAAAAGCTTCCAGCTATGAAACTCCAGAGTTTGTGTTTCAAAGTAATACCATCTCCGGTTAACTTTTTTTTTTCATTTTTGTTAGTGTCTTTATAGTCAGTCCCTTTCATATCCATGAAAGCTTTCACTGGCTCCCCAGTGAACTGGGAAGAAAGAATCTCTGCCCAATCATTTCTATCCCATTTTTCCTGGAGAGCAGATCCCTCAAATACCACTAGCTATGCCTCATGGTCATCCTATATGGTCAGTTTATTCAGCAGTGAGACTATTTTTGTTGTTGCCATTGGTCTGACAATTGAAAGCATGTTTTTAGCTGCAGCGAGTATGATTTCCAACAACAGTTCTGCTGTACACATTTTGGCTCAGATATTCTATATTCAGGTAAACGGCTGCAGATGAGTAGCACTCAGTAAAGCTCGCAGCACAGATGTCTGGTGTTGCTTGTCAAGGCAGGAATGTTTTCTCTGTCATCACCATCACCAAACCCCTTTTTTCCATTTTACATGGGGTAATAGAGTCAAAGGAACTGTCACCACCTCTCTCAATTCACAGCTACTGTCCTACCCTTTTCAACAGTCATGCCCAACTGTCACAGATCTTCTTTCATGCAGTTTATACATCACTTGGTTGGACATTCTCATCTCCCTTTGGCTTCTTCGTATCCCTACGTGGATAAAATAGCAGAAACAATTCAAGTCATGCATGCAGTGAAAGGAAAAATAAATCAGAACCGTTGGCATAAGTTGCACCAAAACTGCCTGCTACATCCACCAGTAAGGTCTGGTAAACAATCCGAAGGTCAACGAGCCATACAAATAAATACAGTTTTGTTACAGCACCAGAACTTAAATGTGGTGGTGCAGAATTTTCCAGTATAGGTAACTGAATTCTTTGGTATGAGTTTTATACCAAACAAACACATTTTTGAGAATGAAACTGACAAACATAAAAATGATTTGCCTTTTTTACAGTGTATTTGTCAAAGTTTAAAAGTCCCCAGAAAATAAAAACTAACAGTCACTCGAAGGTAAACTCCAACAATTTCCTTCTGCATCAGAAAGACATACACACACATGCGTGCGCTTGCACACACAGACACATACAGACACAGACACACAGAAGTAACACTGTGCTTATCAATCTTGCCATAATGGTGTATAAACAATGGCTGTTGCTTTAAGAAAATGGCATAGTCAGTATATCTACATGGTTGCATTAGACAGGAAGTTCAATTAATGACAACTGATTTGTGATAAATAAAATAGGGGGTTGTAACAGTCTATATTCAAAGAAGTTGGCATCTCATGGAGAGGGATTGTTTGCCTGGAATAAGGATTCTGGGTGTGTATCGGCAAAAAGAAGGAATGTTTTTGGAGCAGTCATGGAGAGGTATGGATGTCTTCCCGAAGGGGATATCCAGTAGTCCCCAAGATGGTCAGATTATGCCTGAAGGCACTTCTAGGCTGTGGAATTAATTCCTCACTGTCATAAGGACAGAGACAGAAACTTTTCATCCACTCCATTATGTGTTGTGCTTAGCTGTGAGGTACTATCACAAGAAAGGTACAGACCATGATGAGACATTGAAAAAGTTAGCTATCGAACTGATAAAGTAGCTACAGCATAATCTGTAATTAAAGTTGAATGAAAATAATAAGCATTCCCACATCATGACCAAATTACCATTACACCTTTTACTTATACCCAACCTGAATGAAGTTAATACACACAGCATTAAGGAAGATGGACAAAGAAGGTGTTAAAAGCCATTTTCCCATTGCAGTTTTGTTGCTATATTTCTGTGCCAGAGCATTTTCACTTTCATGCTTAATTCTGAGCATACAGTTCTGATTTTACTTCTAGTCTATAAGTTCATGTATGTATTTTTATCTAGAAATCCTACTTCGATTGAGAAGGGCCCTTTTCTATTACTGCAATCAAAGTACAGAGTGTGCAATGGGACCAACATTACTGCTGGCTGTGTAAGTTATACAGAATTTATTTATTTATGTATATGCACATTTACTTATTTGTTTAAATCAGGATTTGTCCCCTGGAACACAAATAGTAGCCATGAGGCCTAAGGCTTCTGCGAGTGCAACCATCTCAAAATACAGTCTAAAGAATGCACAATGTGTAAAAATTAAATAACTGGTCAAATGTAATAACTAGTTATTTATTTATTTATTTTTTAGTTTTCAGGATTAACTTCATTTCAGTAGATGAGGTTACTACAGCAATTAAATGTGTTGTCGTGCCAAGGTTGAAGGAGTGGATGAGATATAGCTAGAAATGTAGAAGGACAGTTTTGGTGGTTTATGGCTTGCACATTTTTAGAGTTATGTAGATGTTTGTGACAGTACCTGTAGATTGGTAAACTGGAGCATTGATCTCCATTTTCAGAAAGAATGACGGGATGTTGAATTCATTTACGGGTTCTTATTACGTGATCGAAGTTTTGAAACTTCGAACATGACAATATCAAACTTGTCTGTTCGAAGTTTTAAAACTTCAAACACGGCAAAAAAAATAAATAAACGATGCAACAGTAAACTAACTGTTTGCAAGCAGGGAGGCAAGCCCCCCTGCACCCCCACACACACCACCGCTCTTTAAATATATCAACTCCAAGATCGCACTACAGTGCAGTAAAGGGAAATATTATCTTTCCACACTATAGTGCGGCCTCGGAGTTGGTATATTTAAAGAGCGGGGGGGTGGGGGGTGCAAGGGGCCTTGCCTCCCTTCTTGCAACAGTTAGTTTACTGTTGCATCGTTTATTTATTTTTTTCTCTATTCAAACTTCAGCAAGTTTGACTATATGGTTTCGACCATGTAGGGTTCGAACTTGCTGAAGTTCGATAACATAATAGGAACCCTTCATTTACAGATGATCACATCTTCAAGCTCATCAAAAATGTGTATGTCAGTGTGTTAGAAAAGAGACTTTATCTAACAGTCAAGCTTTTCATTCAAAAGAAGTGAAATCAGTTCTGTCCTGGCTGTGGAACAATACATCAACCCTTTCTCTTTTCACTGATATTGGAGAGTCAGTGAAGTTTGCCAACACTGGCTATGCATGCTTTTTGGATTTGGAGAAGGTACATGACCCTGGACCTGGAATGTCATGGGAAGTACTGTAAGCCATTTAATCCCCATATCTGAGGACTGAGAACTTTGTCTATATTCTCACAGTTAAGTTACATTCAGAAATGTCTGCTTCTGCTTTTTTTAAGCTGATGGGTGTGAAGCAGCAGGGATAAAAGGATAAAAAGCAGAAGTTAGAGGTCTGCTCAAGAAAAGAGTTGGTTGCCTTCTGCAGGTAAGGGAGAGCAGCTAACTCAGGTAAATACATTTAAGTATCTTGGGTTCCTTTTCATGAGTGAAAATAAAAGGTATAGGGAGATTGACCAGCAGATGAGTGCAATGGAATCAACAATGCAGGCACTGTATTGAAGTGCTGTGGTGGAGAAAGTGTCATAGTCACAGAACAAAGCTCACAATTTACAGGTCAGTCCGTGCTCCCATTCTCATCTATGAACATTAGCTTTAGGTAGTGACCAAGGGGATGAGATCACAAAAAGAAACAGGAGAAATTAAGTTCCTTCCCAGAATAGTTGACCAATGGTCTTAGACTATAGCCAATGCTCCTTCATGTTGAGAGGACTTACACAAAGCAGTTTGGGCACTCTGTGAAGATGCCTCCAGGTACCGTCCTGCAGGAGGTACATCACACCTAGCCCACTCAGTGGAAGCTCCACAGCAGACCCAAAATACTTTGGAGGGATTATCTCTTTCTGTTCACCTGGGAAAGACTCAGATCAAATGGAAATGCACTGGGAACTGCTGATGGCCATATGGAAATGTCATCTACCCTGTTCAGCTTACTACGAGCATAATCCTTAACAGGACAAACTGTTTAGAAAATGGATGGATGGATGGATGGATGGATGGATGGATGGATGGATGGATGGATGGATGGATGGACTTCACAGGCTGTTGGATGGACCATAAGGTCCTCTTTTCAGCAATAGTCTACTGGTATTAAAGACAGTATTAAAATGCATTTTTGTGAAGCCTAGTGTTGAACAGGGCTTAAATACTAACTATGTACATTGTTATCTTTCAATCCATTTTTTTATTTTGTTCTTTGGATTGGATATTCACTTAACAAAAAAAGCAGTAGAGTGCTGTTCTTTAATAGCAGCTACATGCTGCATCTATCAACTGACAGGCCTTTAAATGTGAAGTATGTTTGCCACATAGTATAAACGAGCAAACAATGATCGGTTTAAGTGCAATACCATCAGCAGGTCAGCAGACAAAAACTAGAGGAGATGTTTTAAAGCAGGCGTATGAACAAGTGTACACCTCCTTGAAACAACATAGTGCAGATATCTCAAAGAAAGATGCAACAAGGCTAGACATAGCATCAGCTGATGAGAATGTGACTGGAACAGGAACAGGCACTACTAAGAAGCATTTTTGTAATATACTTTTGAAGTTTAAGCATCATCCTTGGTTTTGTACCATGGCAAAAATGAGGGTGGTCCAAACTTTAAAGGCAAGGTGAACAATGTGCTAAAGCCCATGATATTCCTTATTTATAGACTTCATACTTGCAGCTGAACTAGCTTCCAGCAAACACCCAATCCTCATCTATCTCAAAATGAGGTAAAGTCATCTATGTGCTAGGACTGTTTTTTTTCTGTTTAATACTAATATCCTCATTTGATACTATGTGCATCCAACATCCTATCCAAACTATAATATTTTTTTTTTCTTCTCATGACTGTCATTACCTTTGTCTCCCCAGGTATACCTTCTGGTAAATATGTGCTCTCTACATGCCCACAACAGCAACATGGAGAGTATTAATGCACCGAGGGCTGTCATTAAAGGCTCTGAAGTAGTGGATATTTCTACTAACTGTTCCTTGGAGATGTCCTACTTGTAATGTTGCAAAGTTCACTTGTCAGTACCTCCAGCACCTGTGCTGTTTTTCAAATTGAAGTCATATATGAGATTGTCAAGAAATAAACCCATTCCCAAAAACTCTTGAATCAACTACTTACCTTAGGATAAGGTAAACTGTTCTCACAATATACATATATATATATATATATATATATGGATTTACTTCAAAATATTGAATACTTGCTTTATCAAATTCCATTTCATTGAACCTCACTTTATCAAATCTTATTATATCAAACTCCCGGAAGTACGAAAGGGAACCCCAGGAAAGGAACCACTTGACCACCAGGACAAAACAATAAACAGAAAAACAAAAAACCTCCAAGTGGGGGCTTCATCCCCCACACCTCCTGATGTTGGGGGCTCTGTCCCCACTCACCCCTAACTAAATATACCAACTTCAAGATTACACTACAGTGGATGAAGGGCAAAGCTCACCATGGTGGCCAAGTGTTTCCTTTCCAGGGGTTCTTTTTCGTAGCTAAGGGAGTTCAGTATATTGAGATTCAATGAAGTTAGGTTCGATGAAATGGGATTCAATAATGTAAGTATTCCATATTTTGAAATAGACCCATATATGATATACATATATATATATATATATATATATATATATATATATATATATGATAGATATATATAGATATGTATATAATATGTATAACTATGTGATTGTGTATATATATATATATATATATAATATATATATATATATATATATATATATATATATATATATATATATATAAAACTATGTGATTGTGTGTGTGTGTGTGTGTATATATATATATATATATATATATATATATATATATATATATATATATATGTACTACTTTTCCTGTCTCAATTCACCAGGCATGTGATTAATTCCAGGCATATTTCCAATGTGACTGCTGTATAACTTGAACTTATATGACCCCAAAGCAAATTTCGGGGGCTGCCTGAAAACTCCCCTGCTGCTCTACTCTGAAAGGTATGTCCAGCAAGTCAGGATTAGTTCAGGATTTTAGGAAATGTACACCAGCTTCCAGACTGTTTACTTCCCCCTCCTCCACCCACCCCAGGAGTGAAATAATATAGCAATAACCCACGCCTGGGTGTGGGTAATGCTGGATTTACCCACGGTTGGTGTGGTTTGGTCACAAGGGCAAATTTTCCAGTACATCAAGAAAAAGGAGTGAGAATCCTGGGGCATGATGGGGGATCTGTAGCAAGCTACAATTTGGATTGCAGTTTTGCCCAGAGTTAGTTACACTTGGATAACCTCTGATGCATTATGCTGAGCAACTAGCCTGGAGGTGTGGATATCCTTAATGAATATGGACACACCTCCGCCTTTGGTGTTTCGGTCCAGTTTACATGGCCGAAAAGTGTGGCATGAGTTATAGCCTGGTAGTGCAGCCTTGAACCAGGTCTCAGTCACTGCACAGATATCGATGTTCTCCATTTTAAGGAGTGCCTCGAGTGAGTGCATTTTGAGATTTAGGCTTTTAGCATTGAGCAGCATTACCCTCAATTTTTGCTTGTCTGTTCCTGTTACGGTGGTGAATTTGTTATTTGAACCTTGCCTAAAAAGGGTACTATAGGGGCAGCAAGAGCCTTAGCCAGTATCCGGAATCCCAGGGGTGACAGGTGCAGGCCATCTGTGGCAAAGCATCGTGGTCTGTCGACCATGTCATCCCAAGCAGACATATACTGGATCCCCTTAGAATGACACCAGAAGCTTAGCCAATTGTTGAAGTCAATAATTTTGTCCTTGTACTGCGGTATCATTCTGGGTGATGGCAGAATGCAATTCAGAGCTAGGGTCATACCTGCCTGGGCTACAAGATTGGAGAGCTCTTCCATGTCTCTTTTCATCTAGCTCAGGGAGGTACTGGTACAGGGAGGTAATGGTGTATGGATGGGTTACATAAGATTTTGACTGAAAGAGTATGGAATTGTTGTTATAAGTGATGTCATATTTGCTGCAAGAATAAAAACCAGTGGGTGAAATAAATAACTTTAAATAAGGACTGAAGAAGATGTTTTAGCACTGAATCTGGCCTGCTGTTTTATTGTCTTGGCTAGAGCCAAGTATGTTTTGGAAGTATTTCCAATGAATGCTAATGGTGGACTTATTAGCTGTGCTTGGTTGTTTTGCATTGTTGAACAGTTGGACTGATACATATTGTACTTATTTTACTGCCTGCACTTTAACAAAGTCATTTTTGTGTTTAAATTACCTGTTTAACTGTTGTAGGCTACACACTCAAGTGTGATAGCCATTTCTGTGCATTTAAAGTGTTTTTTTTTATTGTATCTGCTTTATTTTCTGAAAAAAAAAATACAAAAAAAAATATACTTGTTTTCCTGCCTTTCTAAGCTTGTATAGTCCAGTTTTCAGGTTAGTGCTGAATACAGAGCTGTGTTACAAGTTTCTGTGTTTGCCCATACCTTACTTGGATAGAAGGAAGTTTCTCTGTTCACTGTGAAAGAGGGAACTTTGAGCAGCCTATCTGTTCCTGGAGGAGTGTTTTCAGCCCAGAAATTAGTAGTTTATTGGCCATTTTGGGCTAATTTTTATCTTTCATTTCCCTGCTATAAAATCTGCATTTGCACGGTTTTGCGTGCCATTCAGCTCCGGTTAGCTAGGGTATAAGTATTCCCGGCTCCACAAAGTGTACTCTTCAATTTTTCCCTTAGAACTAGACAAACTTTCAACTTAAGCACTCAAACCATTCACTTCTCATACTGGCACTTGCTCAAAACTCATAGCAAGCACTAATAAACCTTAGCACTAGACCCTCCCCTATACTGTAGAGAAGGACCAGGCTCTCTATTCGACTTTACCAGCCAATCAGTAAAATAGTTCACTGTACCTATCCAGGCATGTCCAAAGGACAGTTTCAGGTGTACTCTCCTGTCCAACTGGTGAATCTGGGCATTTTGAGGCAATGTTACAATTGCCTCATGTACACAGACAACCCTCTCCTCCTTCCACCAAACACTAATACATGCGAGAAATGCAATTATATAGCCAAACTGGAGGCTAAGCTCTCTCAACCCAAGACTGGACCAGGCAGTCAAGAGGAGAAAGGAATTACTTGCATCACACCACCAGTCTCACATAGACCTATAAAACCAGCAGCGGCAAAAAACACACATAAATACACAAAACATACTCGGAGGCTCTAAATAAAAATCTGCAGACAGAACAGAGACCTCCAAAACAGACATCCAAGCAACCTCCACCCCCCCCAGCACAAACCATGAAACACACACTTCACAAAACCAGTGTGCCACACAATCACAGCCCTTAAGGCAAAATAACATACCCAACACACTAGTAATAGGTGACTCTATAGTCAGGCACACTAATGTCCCACTCACTAGGCTGAACAAGGAGAAGGTTACTTTTAGCTGCCTGTCGGGTACCAGGATCCACCACATAATACAAGCACTCAGGTCACTCCAGAACAAGTACAAATATGACTCTGTCATTGTCCATGTTGCTGTGAATGACCTGAGCCATACCTCATTGGACTACATGAAAAGAGACATGGAGGAGCTCTCTGATCACGTAGCCCAGGCCAGTATGACCCTGACCCTGAGTAGCATTCTGCCCTCACCAAGAATTATACCACGGTACAGAGAAAAAATTATCAATTTCAACAATTGGCTAAGCTTCTGGTGTCATTCAAAGGGGATCCAGTGTCTGTCAGCCTGGGATGACATGCTCGACAAGCCACACTGCTTCACTAGAGACGGCTTGCATCTGTCACCCTTAGGCTTTTGAATACTGGCCAAGGCTCTTGCCACCCCCATACTGCCTTTTTTAGGCAAGGCTCAAAAGACAAACCCACCACAGTAAATACCACAAGTAACAAAAAACTGAGGGTAATGCTACTCAATCTCAGAAGTCTAGACCTCAAAATGCACGCACTCGAGGCACTCCTCAGTATGGAGAAAACTGATATATGTGCAGTAACAGAAACCTGGTTTAAGGCTCCAGAGAGCACCCCAGCAATACCATACATTTCGGCCACAAAACCTGGACCGAAATACAAAAGGTGGGGGAGTATCCATATTCATCAAGGATACTCACACCTCCAGGTTAGTGGCACAGCACGATGCTTCACAGATCATCCACGTGCAACTAGCAATGGGCAAAACTGCTATTCAAATTATAGCTTGCTACAGATCACCCACCATGTCCCAGGACCCCCACTCCGCATTCCTGGAAACACTGGGAAACATAAAGGTCCTACCAAATACCCTGATATTGGGTGATTTCAATTACCCAAACATTAACTGGTAGAACTACTCAAGTACAAACTCCCTTGCCCAACATTTTCTAGAATTTATAAACTCACACATCCTGGATCAACTGGTCAACACCCCCACCAGAGGTGACAACATGTTGGACCTGGTCATCACCAACATGGGTGACCGGTGTTCCACACAAGAGGTCAACCTCTCGCTGGTTAGATCTGACCATAAACTAATCACTCTGAATATCCACATTCTGCCACCACCCCCGGTCAAAGAAACCACTGTGAAAAACTTTTCAAAAGCAAACTTCACGTTACTTAAGACCAAGGTGAGAAGTTGCAAAGCCCCCATGCTAAAGGATAACTCTGTCCAAGCTGCAAAATCCTTTACTAATGCACTCTACGAGCACATACAAGAATGCATGGATCATGCTATCCTAAACAAAACCAAGACTCACTCCTCCAAGAAAAACCAAGAAGAAACCAGTCTGGTGGACCCCTGCCATAAATAAGCTATACAATAGAAGGAGGAAACTAGTACAGAAAAGAGTAAAATCCCAAGAAGAGAAGACATCCCTGATCAGTATCAGCAAGAAACTATGTTCCCTCATAAAATCATTCAAGGCTAGCTTCAAAAGAAAAATTGCCATGGGCTCCAAAGATAACCACAAGGCATTCTTTAGCTATGTCAAGAATCTAAGTGGCAATTCTCAGATCTGCTTGGAGTTAGTGCAGAATGGCACAAAATACACTGAACTGACCGATATAGCCAACATCCTGGCAGACAGGTTCAGTGCAAACCTCACCCCCCCCTCTCACCCCCAAATGGGTCCATAACTATACCAGAAGAATGTAGTGCCCCTGAAATCACAGACACTCAGGTTAAAACAGCCCTCTCCAAAGCCAAAAACACAGCATCAATGGGACTGGACGGTGTCCCAGGCTGTGTCCTACACTAGCTCAAAGATTAACTAACCCCTCACCTCCCACAGGCTATGTGCCCACAGAGTGGCACACAGCAACAGTTATTCCACTCCACAAAGGTGGAGCCACAATGGACCCCGGCAACTATCACCCTATAAGCCTGACTAGATTGGTCTGCAAAACTATGGAGTGCATCATCATGGATCTCATTAACAGAGACATTGGAAACCTCCAAACACTGGACCCTACCCAGTTCAGCTTTGTTAAGGGCAGATCATGCCTCCTAAACCTGGTGGACTTCTTTGAGACAGTTACCAAGGCTATAGATGAGGGAAAGGTGGTCCACACAGACTACCTAGACCTTGCAAAGGCCTTCAACACCATTCCCCACTCAGGTATTATAGACAAGCTCACCAGCCTGAACATAAACCCCTACACCATGAGATGGGTTGCCAACTGGCTCACAGACAGAACTCACATGGTAAGAGTTGCGGGAGCTAGGTCTGACTCTAAAACGGTTACAAGTGGCGTTCCCCAGGGCTCAGTCCTAGGACCTGTCCTGTTTGGCATATACTTCTCAGAAGTACAGGCAAGCACAGGAAGACTATGGCTGACCAAGTTCACAGACGACTGCAAACTAGGGGCTATAATTGACTCTCTGGCTAACACAGACATCCTCCAAAAGGGTCTCACCGAGACAGATACCTGGTGTCAAAACCATGGCCTCAGGTTAAATGCCAAAAAGTGCAAAGTCATCCCCTTTGGAAAAAACAAAGTACCCACAAACTACCACATTGGTGGTAGCCCCCTAAATACAGAAGACATAATAAGGGATCTAGGGACCCAAGTAGATAGTAACCTCTCCTTTGATAATCACATTGCCAAACTGGTTAGAAAATCCTTCTATGTGGCCCACCTAATCACAAAAGGGTTTGCATCCAGATTGAAAGAGGTTATTGGGCCCCTCCATGCATCACTCATCAAACCCATCAATGAGTACAATGCCCCATTTGGGATGTACCTTACAAGACACCTGCAACAACTGGAAAGACCACAGAAGTACCTCACCAAGAGGATCAATGGCCTCAAGCAGATGCCCTATGCAGCTCAACTGAAGAAACTCTAGCTGTACTCAGTTGCATACCGCCTACTCAGAAGTGATCTCTGCCTGACATACAAGGCCATGTCCAACCCAGAATTGATGGACACACTCCACCTAAAGAAAACCATATCCCCTCGAGCCACACACTCCAGGGATCTAAACCTCACCACAACAATAAATAAGACTTGCTGGAGGGATAGATTCCTGTCCCAGGGACTTCCCATGCTCTGGAACAAGATTCCAATCTACAATAGACAGAGTTCCTCGCTAACCCTCTTCAAGAGAAACTTTGATGAGTGGATGAGAAACAGAAAGTTTACCCCAGGGATCACTTCAATGGCTCTGCTGGACAGAGGCACAGGGAACTAATCTAAGGGGGTGGCGAAAGCCAACACATTCTGGCTAGGCTTATAAATGCCTTAGGGCAGATAGCCTAGTACCTACCTATGAGTGGTGATAGTTCGGAGCTCATGCACACACTGTTTGCAATTCTAACTTCTAGAATAAACAAATGAGTGATATTAGAAAAGTGCAACAAACTAGATACCTTAGAGAACAGGAATGTTTAGATGAACAGCAAAAGCACACTGTAGATGAACACTTTGGTACTCAGACTGCTTCTTTATGTTATTATTAGTCCCCACTGGTATTCCGACCATCAGGCATCCACCATGACCCTATTTTTTTCTCCCTCTGGTTCACAAGTCTGGTATTTCTTCCAGATCAGGAACATCCAAGGGTGAACCTAGGAACAGGGGCTTTGCATTCTCTGGACCAACCAGGAAAGACTTGTCTCTGTTAGCCTATTATCCCCCACTCATACCCCCACCCAGATGGTCAGCTAGCATGGTGGAGTGCCACCAGTGTCAAGCTCTGAACAGGTATGTGCCTTAGCACTTCCATAATAATTGGCTAAAGTACATTTATTGGTTAGGCCTGCACTCCTAACTGTCTGGGCAATTGGAGTACCATGAGTACCCCTGTGACTGGACTTAGCCAGCTCCTTCGCCATAAAATAGTGAAGTCAGTGCTAGCTACTCACTCCCTTTTTTCACCTGCTGGCTCCTGCAGTGCCTGACTCCAGGACATCTGAGCCATCATTAGGGCTTTATCCCCTTTGCACCACAGAGCCAGCTATACAGACTGGACTGTGACACTAGTTGCATTACAAGTTCCACAGGTAGCTGTGATCCTCTCAAAGGCATTAGGAATGCCACATATCTCTCTGTGGGATCACCACTGGTTCAATAACTACCTCCACTGTAGGGTCTCACATAGGATAGCTTCCCAGTAAATTTTAATAAACTTATGCTTTTGGGCTGTGCCCTGTAAAACTAAAACCTTTCCTTTTGGAAAGGTCATAACAGCATTATGCAGGTGTAACCTATGATTAATGGGAGATAAATTCTCCTTTGGACATTTAGTTTCACACCTAGTAATTCACACACATTTAAGTTTGTCCTCAGTTTCTATCCCTAAATGTACATTATGAGTCCTACTGAATTGCATTCTGCAGCAGTATGCATACTATATTTCTAAAGCCCTTCTTTTCTTCAAGCTTATACCACTCAATGCAAATAGTTCCCCAAAGTTATTCTTCAACATAGATCCTGTATAATTTTGTTCACTAGATGATGTATGCTGACAATTTTCCTTTATCTGCTGTAGTTGTTATGGGACCTTCATGCTACACAGTTAGTATCTTCTGTCTACAATGCATATCTCCTCACCTCTATATATAATGTAGCACTAAAGATACATTTCAGTAACTTGTCAAGACAGTACCTTCTATTTTCCTGGACTGTGGTTGCAAAGATTACTTTGGACCAAATTATCTTCAGGATTATCAAACAAAATTAGTTCATTTTTTTCTTGAAGGAAGTTCTTTGTGCTAATGACAGGAGTAATCAGAGGAGTCTGACAAAGTAAAATGCAAAGCTAAGAGAATGAGGTTTCATGATCCGATTTACGTTGTCAATGAAACTGAGGGGCAAGAAAGCAGTCTGATACAGGGTGTTAAAGTATACTCTACTGTTTATTAATGATAGACAGACAAAAAATGTATTTCTGGTTATAGTGATTCCACATCCTGCACGTATTCTGGTGATAAATGCTTTCCCGACAGAGCCACTATCTGAGACAGGCAGAAAACAAGCAGCATAGAACAAATGGGACAAATGAGGGCAGCAGCTATGCAGTATATATGGCAGTAATAGACAATTGCTTTGATGATGACTACCTCTGTATGAGCTCAGCAGGAAAGCTGTCATACTAGCTTTAAAAATAAGGTAGCATACGTGAGGGTCAGGTCTCCACATGTGTGATGGAGGTGATGAAAGAGCATTGCTATTAACAATCAGACATGGCTCAATGATGGTGTAACAGACACCTGCACTGACCTGCATCTGAATGTAGATCAGCTTTGCATGTAGCAAGTTTTGTCCCTGTGAAAGTCAGACAGAAGAAGAAAGTTTGACTGCACAATAAGAGAGCATTCTTCACTGTCTCCAATCATAATGACAAACCATTTTCTCAAACCTGGAGAAAACAAAAAAGTCAGTGACCCTGAGTAAAGGATGCTTTACCCCCAAAGCCCTTTACTTAATATCGCAACCTCCCAAGGTCCCATAACTCTAAGGGAAGTGAATGACTTTCAGTGAAATGGTTCACCGATGTAATAGGACTCAAATGATTATATATACTGTTACCATACAAATGTCAAGATCATCTGAGCAAAGTCCATCATTCAGACAAATGAAGACAGCAATACTCTTAACAATTCAAGGGCAGATTATTAATGAAGGACATGATCAGTGTCATTGGGAAACAGTCTTTAGCCATTCTGACTTACTGTACAGACAGGCGGAACAATGGAAAAGCCTTTCAACCAGCTGTTGATGACCACACAGGTAGTTTGTAATCCAGCAGCAGGATTTGGTTTTGAAAACCAATGTGACAAATATAGGTAGTAGCAAATGATGGATAATCATGTCAAATACATTGATCGATGCAACAAAGATTTCAGGTGCTTTTTGTGGGTCTATATCAATTTATCAAAGGTTCATTTCCGTGAACCTTTCTTTAGCGACACAAAACCACTGAACGTTCACATCGAAAAAACATTAAAACAGGGAAAGGAAGCAGTAGGCCAACACTATGACCATAACACACATCGCAGTATGTTAAACCAACCCAAGTGGGGGGCTTTGCCCCCCAAACTCCCAATGTGGGGGCTGTGCCCCCCACCCCCCTAACTATATATGCCAACTCCGACATCACACTACAGTGGGGAAAAGGGAAATTTCTACTGTTGGCCATCTGCTTCCTTTCCCTATGTAAATCTTTCACAGATGTGAACTTTCACTAAAGTGAACATCTGGTGGTTTTGGTTCGATGAAGAAAGGTTCACAGAAATGAACCTTCGACCAATTAATATAGACCCACTTTTGCCATGTACCTTGATCATATCAGCTGTCACATAGACAAAAGCAGCCTGCATAGAGGCTGGCCTGAAAATTCTGTGGGACTCGGGTGGTTTGCTTATTTATTTATTTATTTATTTATTTATTACTTACTTACTTACTTATTATAGTTTTTGGCCCTTGTATGTCCCACATAGCCTACATACCATTCTTGTGGATACACAAGAAAACATTTATACTAACTAAATTAAGTTTGGCCAGGACACTTGGAAATACTTTCTCAATCATTTTCAGCAAGTGTCATGGGATCTTATGCATCCACCTGTCCTGAGCTATTTCAAGTGGCCAACTCCTCAAATTAAAGTCTAGTTAGATGCCAGCACCTTAGGGGTGCAGCACACCCCACATGCTTCACTGCGGGTCAGTAATGGATTATGAATCTAAGTGCCTGGCATGGAAATGGAACTCACAGACTTCAAAATCTTCCCATGTTCAAATATAGGAGTTCAACTCGCTGAGAAACTTACATTACTTACTGTAAACTGTAAATATGTTACCAATGTCTTAAGTCCTGAATCTAGCACACGTCAACACTACAGCACTACTTAGAGTCTAGTAGTAATGAATGAAGGTGATAAATCTTATCGGATAGTCATTTGTATAGAGCAGAAAAGAGTCCAGTTGCAAAGGGCTAGCACAAAGCAGGAACACGGGGAGTTTTTATTTACAATGAATGTGGATGATCCTATGGGAGATAAAATTTCCCACTGTAATTTCTGCAACAGCTTATCAAAACAAGAAATATTATTAATCCCTAATTTCTTTAAACATATTCAAAAGCAAAAGTAATAATCACATTCTAGTCCATAGATTGACAAACACTTGTGTAAACTGTGTACTATAAGGAACCGGATGTGCGAGACCAATAATAGTAATAGTGAAATACTTTTCTTTTACACAAAGAAATAAATTATAGCAACAAATAATGACTATGAAAATGTGCTTCATAAAGCATCCTATAATTTGTAAGTGCTAAACTTATTCTGATACTTCTAGAACCCATGTCTTACTCAGAGTTACATGAACTCATGATAAAATCTAAGCTTAAAATTCTATATATAACATGTCAAGTTCCTCATTTTATGTAGCCAGCATAAATATTCCCACATTTTCAAAGCAGAACTGGTTGTTTATTCATTTGTTTACTTTTCTTTAGCTGAGGCCTCAATAAGCCATTGTTATATCTGCCCATCCAACAAAACCCTGTACACCACTTCCACCCACACCAACTTCACTAGAAACATATTTCATATTTAGAGGTTTTCATATTTTCTTCAAAAGGGATCATTTCCTTTTTGATGTAAAAGTCTTGATCTGAAATTCTATTTAGATAGTTTAAATTTTAATTCTAACTTCCCGCATGTACAACATGCAAAATTATGCATTTTCTAAAGCAAAAATAATCACACTACTAAATACAAAAGGTTATATATAGTTATATTGTTTTTTTTGTGCCTACCTCATCATTGGGTTTATAAAGAAGTGTATAGAATTAAGCTTTAAGTGCTTACTTAAATAGAAGTATTTGGACTTCTGTTTGCCAGCTACATTAATGCATCCAGCATCCAGCATGTGTGAAAAATGGAGCCTGCCACTGCAAAACAGCTATAAACTGCACATTGATCTATATATTACTTTTCCCTCTGTAACTATCACCTGGGGGTTTGATACCTCTATCCACCAGTTCAGTACTCAGTGTTTTCCCAACTGCTGAACACCAGAAATGGGCCAGAACCAGCAGACACAGTACTGTGTCTCTTTAGCTATCTGACAATGGGTCCCATTTGGAAGACTTACTTTTATGAAAGTCGAGCTTCATATGGTCGAGATCATGTGATCAACTTTCTGAAAAGTTGAAGCAATTGTATGAAGATCATTGTGTAGTAAGGATCGGGGAATTTACCCTCTCTCCAGTGCGGTTTGATCTTGGAGTTAGTATATATAATTAGCACGGTTAGAGGGTGCATTTTTTTCAAAAGTATGGAACTTAGATCATATGGTCTCGACCATATGCAGTTCTATATTCCATAATTTTGATGTAACAACATAGATCCCTGACAATACACTCAGGAACAAACTTGCCTGAAGAAGCTAGAAAGCCCAAAGTAACTTAATATACCAAAACACGAAGAATAATCAATCAGGATAACAAATGCTAATACACTATATTTTTGTCCCTTCTAAAAAATACAGTCACACGTTGAGGTGCTACTCAGGAGAGGTAACATTTTTCCTCATTAGCTGGGACACTCTGTTTCCCTGACAGGGTAGGTGGTGGTGGTGCTGGTGTTGGTGTTGGCGGGGGTGCTGGTGATGGTGCTGATGCTGGCTGTGCTGGTGGTGGTGCTGGTGCTAGTGGGATAGCAAGAGCAACCATTGCTGGAGCACTAACCCCAGAAGATGACAACTGTGGAACTAAGTAATGGTGACTGTCATTGCAGGTATCCGTTCTTCAACCTGATTCCTACAAATGATCCATATGGCATCTCTAAATGTGGCAGAAGTAACCTCCATGGTATATGATAGAGGCCACAGACTTTCCTTACTCTTCCCAGGTCACCACCAACACTCACGCCAATAGTCTGTGGTTAGAATGGAATGGATCATAGCAAACTGAAATGCTACTATTTGGAAAGACAACCTTGCTTCTTTTAATTGTTAATCCTGCTCAGATCTCTTGGTGTTGGGTACAGGAAAGTTAATTCTGGCATGAGGTGCATGACCCAGGAACAACATAGCAGTTGACTGGTTGGTTGCTGCATACATGACATTCCAATATGTCAATCGAAGGTTTGCCATATGTTAATTTAGGGTCACCCTCTCTGTGACCATAGCTTGCAAAGTATTATTCTAGCTTTCAATCAGCTGATGTAGTAACCTTTTGGTGAGTGGGTAGTATAGTACTGAAGAAATGTGCCTAATTCTATTATTCTCCTAAAAAGAGTAGAAACTGTTCAGCTATAGATTATACCCCATTATCAATGATCAGTTGTTCCAGCACTACAGCTCTTGCAACAGTCTGCCTCTGCATTCCATCATCTACATGGTGGTAGTAGACATATCTAGAAAATACCTGTTGCTACTTGGGCCAGGTATCCACCACTAGCTATAAAACAGTACCATGAATAGTACTTAAAAGTCTATGTGACTAATCTATTAAGGCTTGTCAGGTAATTGCCAAGGGTACAAAAGAACAGTTTTGTCACCATCTGAATGTACTGACACTCTGAACACTGTGTAGAAAGCTATACAACCACTGATGCATTCTTGGCCACAACAAAATACTGTGAGTCAATTGCTTCAGTTTGACTAGTATGCCCAAATGACCCATGTGCAGTTCTTCTAAAATTCTACTTTCAGGTTCACAGCTGCTCTACTGTAGTGGTAGAACAGACCAATCTGTGGCTTTTGGAGAGTGTTCAGCTATGCAGTGTTACCAGATAAACATGGGATAACCATTGCAACAGTCAGATAGGGTCTCCAGCCAAGACAAAGTGAATATGCTCAGAAGAGCATGTATGAATGTGTCAGTTACTTGATCATCCAGGTTTAACCAGGACAGGCAGACTGCATCAGTATGATCATTTGTCCTGTTAAACCCATTTCCATGTCCCTGCACTGGCAGTAAGGGGAACTCATCTGCATGGATTAAGAACAGGGAGTAATGACTGGTTGTCACTAACTTCCATACAAATATTGGTTGAAATATCCAAGAGAGGTTCAAAGATTTTGGCTCATTCTGTGCACAGTTCTTAGTTGTGATCAGAGATTTGATGCAAAAACCATGAGGTGTTCACTGCCATCCTTAGTTTCCATCAGTAGGTAAGTGTCTTCAAGATGCATCTTAGTAAAGTGTTGTTCTCCAAAGTGATTTTCAAAAAAATACCTCAGTACTGGACAACAGATATGGCTCAGCTTGTAACACTAGATAAACATTCAGTTTTCAAATCCATGCATATCTGCACAGTTCCACTTTTTTTGCTGTAGAGAACTGTACTCTCACCCATGCATTCCTGTCAAGCTTGGAAAGAATTCCAGCAACTTCCATCCTATCAGCAAACCAAACACATAAATACACAAAAACATACTCGGAGGCTCTAAATAAAAATCTATCTAAGCAACAGAGACCTCCAAAGCAAACATCCAAGCAAATGCTACCCCAAAATAAAACACGCACAACACATAGCCCACAAAGTCAGTGTGCCAAGCAGCCACAGCCCTTAAGGCTGAATAACACACCTGATACTCTTGTAATAGGTGACTCTATTGTCAGACACACTGACGTCCCGCTCACCAGGCTGAATAAAGAGAAGGTCACAGTGAGTTGCCTGTCGGGCGCTAGGATCCGCCACATAACGCAAGCACTCAGGTCACTCCAAAGCAAATACAAATATGACTCAGTCATTGTACATGCTGGTGTGAATGACCTGAGACGTACCTCCCTGGACTACATGAAAAGAGACATAGAGGAGCTCTCTGATCATGTAGCCCAGGCCGGTATGAACCTGACCTTGAGCAGCATCTTACCCTCACCTAGAATGATTGCCACAGTACAAAGACAAAATGATCGATTTTAACAATTGGCTAAAATTTTGGTGTCATTCTAAGGAGATCCAGTGTCTGTCAGCATGGGATGACATGCTCGACAAGCCACGTTGCTTCGCTAGGGACGGCTTGCACCTGTCACCACTGGGCTTTCGGATATTGGCAAAGGCTCTTTCCACCCCCATAGTGCCTTTTTTAGGCAAGGCTCAAAAGTCAAACCCACCTCCATAGACAGCACAAGAAACTAAGGGTAATGCTGCTAAATGCCAGAAGTCTTAACCTCAAGATGCACGCACTTGAAGCTCTCCTCGGTATGGAGAACATCGATATCTGTGCAGTGACAGAAACCTGGTTCAAGGCTCCAGAGAGCACCCCAGCACTACCAGGTTATACCTCATATCATGCTTTTCGGCCCCAAAACATGGACCGAACCACCAAAGGAGGGTGAGTGTCCATATTTATCAAGGATATCCACACCTCCAGGTTAGTGGCATTGCACAAAGTATCGGAGACCATCCATGTGCAACTAACAGTGGGCAAGACTGCTTTTCAGTTTATAGCATCCTACAGACTGCCCTCTCAAAGTCAGGAATCCCACTCGGCTTTCCTGAAAACATTGGAGAACATGAAGATCTCTCCGAACACCATTATATTGGGTGACTTCAACTACCCAAACATAGACTGGGAGCACTACTCAAGCCCCAGCACCTTAGCCCAAAGGTTCCTGGAAATTATAAACTCAAATGCTATGGAACAACTAGTCACCACTCCCACAAGAGGGGATAACATACTAGACCTGATCATTACCAACATGGGGACTCTATGCTCCACACCTGAAGTATATCCCTCATTGGTAAAATCAGACCATAAATTAATTTCACTGGATGTCCACATCCTGACCCCACCCCCAGCCCAGAAAACCACAGTGAAAAACTTCTCAAAAGCGAACTTCTCACTTCTCAAAACCGAAGTGGAATCCTTCAAGGCCCCAGGGTCAGTGAAAATTACGGCCCAAACTGCAGAATCCTATATAAACGCATTCTACGGACATCTCCAGGAATGCATAGATCATGCTATCCCAAACAAAACCAAAACCCAAACATCCAAAGGCAGGCGTCCAGTCTGGTGGACCCCAGCCATAAATAAACTGTACAACAGAAGGAGGAAGATACTACATTATAGAGCAAAATCCCTAATAGGGAAGGCATCCCTGATCAGTACTAGCAAAAAATTACGATCCCTCATAAAATCCTCCAAGGCCAGCTTCGAGAGAAAAATTGCTCAGGACACTAAAGACAATCATAAGGCTTTTTTCAGTTATGTTAGGAACCTGGGATGCAACTCCCAGACTTGTTCTGAGTTGATTCTAAATGACAAAAAATACACTGAACCCAGAGACATCGCCAATATCCTGGCAGACAGGTTCAGTGCAAACTTCTCCACCCCCCCCCCCAAAAAAAGAGCAAGTATCTATCCCGGCAGAAGGCTGCCTCCCAAACATCTCTGATGCTCAGTTGAAGGCTGTCCTCTCCAAAGCAAAAAACACTGCTTCCATGGGACCAGATGGCATCCCAGGTTGCGTCCTACATGAACTCCAAGAAGAACTAATCCCTCAAATAAAACAGCTGTACAATCTCAGCCTCACTACAGGATATGTGCCCACAGAATGGCGTACAGCAACAGTGGTCCCACTCCACAAAGGTGGAGCCTCCACGGACCCTGGAAACTATTGCCCCATAAGCCTGACTAGCTTAGTCTGCAAGGCTATGGAGAGGATCATCATGGAGCTCATAAACAAAGACATTGGGGACCTACAGACACTTGATCCTACCCAGTTCGGCTTCGTCAAGGGCAGATCCTGCCTTTTGAACCTGGTTGACTTCTTTGAAACAGTCACCAAAGCCATAGATGAAGGGAAGGTAGTCCACACAGCCTATCTGGACCTAGCAAAGGCATTTGACACAATACCCCACTCGGGCATCATAGATAAGCTATCCAGTTTAAATATTAACCCCTATGTCACAAGATGGGTCACAAACTGGCTCAAAGACAGAACCCACAGAGTGAGAGTTGCTGGAGCCATGTCAGACTCGAAACCAGTCACAAGTGGCATCCCACAAGGTTCTGTCCTGGGACCACTCTTGTTCGGTATATACTTTTCCGAGGTACAGGCCAACGTGGGAGGACTATGGCTCACCAAGTTCGCAGACGACTGCAAACTAGGCACCATAATCAACTCTCCAGCTGACACAAACATCCTTCAGAAAGGTCTCACAGAGACGGATAACTGGTGCCAGAGCCATGGTCTAAAGCTAAATGCCAAAAAGTGTATAGTCATACCCTTTGGCAAAAACAATGTGCCCACAAATTACCACATAGGCAGTAACCCATTAAGTACAGAGAAAGTAATTAGGGATCTGGGGACCCAAGTTGATAGCAATCTCTCCTTTGACAACCACATTGCCAAAGTGGTTAGAAAGACCTTTTACATAGCCCACCTCATCATGAAAGGATTCACATCTAGATCAAGAGAGGTAATCATGCCCCTTTATTCATCCCTCATCAGGCCCATCATAGAATACAATGCCCCTTTTGGGATGTACCTTACCCGACACCTGCAGCAATTAGAAAGACCCCAAAAGTACCTCACCAAGAGGATCAAGGGACTCAAACAGATGCCATATGCTGCTCGGTTAAAAAAACTCCAGCTCTTCTCAGTTGCATACCACCTACTTCGAGGCGATCTATGCCTGACATATAAAGCTATGTCCAATCCAGAATTAATGGACATGCTCCACCTCAGTAAATCTAAATCCCTTAGAGCCACACGCTCGAGGGACTTGAACCTCAGCAGTGAAATAAATAGAACTTGCTGGAGGGACAGATTCATAACCCAGAGGCTCCCTTCGCTCTGGAACAGAATTCCAATTCATGTTAGGCAGAGCACCTCACTGAATCTCTTCAAGATGAATCTTGATGAGTGGATGGGGGATCGTAGGTTTGTCCCGGGGATTACTCCCGTGTCACTATTAGACAGAGGCACAGCAAACTAAACCTTAAAAAGGGCACAGTATACTCAAATCAAGGGGTGGCATAAGCCATACAGAATCGGGCTAGGCTTATAATTGCCCCAGGGCAGCTAGCCTAGTATGAACCTATGAACCTATGAACCTATCCAGTCACTTTCGTGTTCTTGCGAATAGCATATCAAAGGGCTAAGATCACAGTGACGTTCTTGTACTCTACATGCTTCAGTGACACTAACTGTATCTTGAAATTCAAGTGTAATATCATTGAACAAATGTTTCTACCTAGCACCATGTTCTTTATACTAGGGAATGTCTGGTGGAGGTTGTGCAGAGGCCAACAGTCCATTTTCTGTGCTCGCAGACATTCATGCAGTAGACCATCAGTATGGACAACAAGCAGGTCTATGATCCCTTTTTGATTATTATTTAACTTTTCTATTTTATTAGTTATTTACCAGAATAGTGGAATGACCCAAAGGGGTCCATTTCAGCCACATTTTGGGACAATGACTGCATAAATGACTTGTTCAGAGTCATGCAGTAGGAAAATGAAAGCTGAGGAAATCATCCTCTGGGCTACTCAACAAATCTCATTAGCAGCTTATAACTTTAATTCTCTGTGCTAACTACCATTCTCTGTCATTAACAGCTTCCCCACCAGAACAACCCTCTCAAAGGTGTAGCTCTTCCACTGAATCCCTAAAGGTGACAGCTTGGCATTCTTGAAATATTGCTTAAACCTTGCTGTGACAGATACAGCAAATACGGTATCCAGTTTCATAGGCAACGTTTTGCTGTTCATTTCTAAGATGAGCCGTATGGCATGACCCATGCATCTTTCCACTGGTGAGAGTTCTAAACTCCACAGCACACGATAGTCACAAACAAGAAACTTTTAATGAAGCTTTCAGGTTTACACCCTTCATCAGCATACAAAATCACAACACATTAACACATTTAAATAGAGGACCATTATAGTCACATGATCAAGCCAGCCATTCAAAGGACCACTATAATTAAATATGCAAATTCAATTTAAAAACATCTAATAAAATACATTTTCATGCAGTTACTTGTTAAAAGCATAATACATAAGTATAAACAAGTACAAAAAACTGTTACATATATATATATATATATATATATATATATATATATATATATATAGACAAATAATTACATCTACACATTTAAAAATACTATACACTTAATACTATAAATTTTCTTTCTGCCTCTTGGTCAAAACTGGTTTTAAACTGATTGTCCCATTAAGGCCTGGATACTTATCAGCCTGTAGTCGCACTATCCACTCATACTCTTTTAGCAACAAAAGATTATCAATATCACCCCCTTTAATGCCCAACTGCAGAATAGATATACACCTAAACTTAAGTGCATGTGTCTGAAAATCATGCAGATGCCTGTATAGCCCATTTGGGGTATATATATGTAACAGTTTTTGTATGCTGATGAAGGGTGTAAACCTGAAAGCTTCATTAAAAGTTTCTTGTTTGTGACTATCATGTGCTGTGGATGTTTATGGTATATAGTACTTCTGGAGTATTTCTGCTGAGAGTTCTAAACTCACCAGAGTTGTCTCCCTGACATCTGATTTCTCACGCACCACATATACACCTATACTGCCCTGTCAGCCACTGCCTGTCTATTGGTCCTGGGCTCTTGCAGACCACTAATTGCTCTAGGGGCTACAGATGGTGTGCTTACATAACAGTAGCATGACTTGTTCTATTCAGTGCTTCCAAACTGTCCTTTCAACTGTATTGTTTATTGCAACATACTGTGCTCCTTTCTTGGCCTTGAAACTGTACCTTATTAATTTTTTGACTGTGTACTGTACTTTATTAACATGTGCATTGTATTTACTGCATTTGCTGTACTGATATTTGTGAAGCTTTTCTTCCCGGGCCTCCACTGAAAATGGGATCCATGCCCATTCAGACTTTTCCTGGTAAACAAATGTAAAATAAATAAAATAATAAATTGTTGGCACACAGCTGCCAAAAGTATGCACATTGACTTTCACCCTGACTGTAATTCACTGGAGTCTCAGGCAGTTATTTCCATTGGAAAAGCAATCACAACTTCTCCTTTGAGTGTGAGGTCAGTTTCATTTAAAAGTCTTTTTCAGAATCCCTGCATTCAAGATCTCACAGTCAGTATGATACTTAACTGCATCATTTAAGCTCGTTCCATACTGGCAATGTTGAACTATTCTTTGTTTCGTACACACAGACCATCAGGGGCGTTGCATCCAACTGGTGTAATCAGAAAGTTGCCAGTCAGGCAAAAAAACCTAGGTGCCAAATGGAGTCTATATTAGATCAGCGAACGCTTAAAAAAGCGAACGCTGATTGATCGAACTTATGTAAGCGAAAACTTACAATCTCAAACTGTCAGATCAGCGATTTTTTTCTTAGGGAAAAAAATCGCTGATCCAAAACACATACAGACAACAGAAGCACACCAAACAAACAGCAATCCACACACATGCACCTAAAATCTGACATCTAACCCTACACTGAGCTATACACACACCACTAACTATCCACTTACCTTAACCCAAACCCTAACCCTAAAGTCCATCATTATCGCACATTCACCTCACCCGCTCCCTAACCCTAACTCACCTAACCCGCCCTAACCCTCACGTTCACACAATCACACACATACCTAAGCCGCGCCCTAACCCTAACTCACCTAACCCGCCCTAACACTCACATCCACACAATCGCACGCTTACCTGAATCCGACCCGTAACTTTCTACCACAGCACTGAAAATACTGAAGCAACAGAAATGGACAACCGACTTCTTTCCCTAGGAAATAATTTGGGTTTCAGTTGCTTTAATATTTTAAACATTCGCTCACATAAGTTCGATCAATCAGTGTTTGCTTTTTTAAGCGCTCGCTGATCTAATATAGACCCGCCAAATGCTCCTCCATAATTTTCAATTAATTCAGCAAAGGTGAAACATGCTGGTTTCGCTGGGACAGTTAGGCACTATGCCTTCCCTTCCTAGGGTATTTAGGCTCACAACTGTCTGTTTAACTGTAACAATATTATTTGTCAGTTGCTACTGTTCACTCATTTTAGTAACCATTGTCCAATTACCTGTTGCTTTGCAAAAGCATCAATCTTTCCAATTTGGTCAACTATAAACAGTACTGACTCAGAAGAGAACAATGAAAATTATTCATTTAACTAACTGTTGTACTTAACTGACAATGCACATGAAAAATCTCATCCCAAAGCAGGTAATCCAAACAGTGCAATGTACCCAAACAGCATGCTTAATGAATGGACAAGACAAATTCAAATACATTACACTTAGTAACAGATTTTCTGCATTAGGATGAAAGTCCTATGCAGTGGGGCTTTTTCCTGAGAAACACATAAGTAAAACATTTGCAGGTCATTCTTAAGTCACATCTTTATCTGTTTATTGATTTTTCTGTAAGCTGCTATTCCTTTTTGACTTAGTAATAATACCAAACAAGGTGGGCATTACTGATGAATAACACCACTCAGAGGCACTCTGACACCAAACTTAACAGACAGAAGACCTTGTTACCTCCGGAAAGTCCATTATTCCACAATAATGCCCCCAAGAAGATGCTATTCTTAAAACAATGGTGAACTGTATTATCATTTTGCTAATTTTTATATCATGAAAATATTTAAATATAGTCACCATTTTGATATTAAGTCGTTATTATACTCATCAATTAATTTAGTTTGGAACCCTAGAATACCAATACTGTTCAGGGAACTAAAAGAGGTAGATAATGCAGTCATCAGGTTACTTCTTTAGAGAAAGTATTAATTCTGAGTAATATACATTTGTAAAGATTAAAATATAAGTATAAACTGTATATAAATTACTCCCATCTGCTTTCCAGCTAGGCTCCTTCCTCACATTCTTTTTTATAGTCAAAGAACTCTTCATGAAAGGAAAAAAAAACAGCTGAATTTCTATCACTTAAAATAAAATACCATGTAAAAACTTAACACAAAAGATATTTTGCAAATCCCTCTTAATTTTATTGTTGATAGTATCATATTTTTGTTTGAAAACAGAAAAACCAAAAATGTGTTGTTTAACTAAATATTGTACAGGTCTCTCAGATTCCTAGCCTGCTGGCCAGATGCAGCTTGTGAAATATTTTAATCTGGCCCACAAAGCTTTGACCATAAATAGCTTTAATCCAGCCTGCAAAGTATTTAAAATTATTTAACTATTTAAAAATACAAAAAAGCCTGCAACCTGAACCACATTAACAAATGTTGTCTTTGCAGTTTGGATTGCCTGATAACGGCTTCTTTCTGAAATTGGCTTGAGTGTAGAGCCAATGAGAGAGATTTCAGAGAACTCAGATCACACCAGTAGCAGAAGCAGTTAGATTCTAATTGCCTCTGCAAATGGTCTGTTTTTGTTCCAAGGCAGCTTTAGGTGGTCCACTCATTTTAAAATCTGTAACTGCTCACACAGCCATGTAGTGTGCTTTTAAAGCTTTCAGCTTTAATTATTGGACATTTAAAAGAAATAATGGAAGCCATGCAGTACTATTCGTCCTAAGTCTATAGAAATAAAACTGTATCTAGAATTGCAATGATTATTTAAATCACAGCAGCCATACCTCTCAACCACTTAGAGCAAGACATTTGGACAAAGCCACAAATAATGGGGGAACAAAGTCACAAAATATGGGGGAACAAAGTCACAAAATATAGACCCTTTTAAAATATTATTCTTACAAACTTAGAAAGTTGACAGAATAACAGGTTTTATGCTAGCATGAATTTTCTAGAGTATGAAGTCTGAAACTCAAATATCTGCCATTATTTTCTGACTTCAGTCCTCAATGATTTGCTGGTGGTTTGCCAGAAAAATACAATTTTATGAGAAGCAGACCACAAATATGAGGAAAAAAACCTGAACATTCTGTGAAAATCTAGACAGTTGAGAGGAATGACAGCAGCTACCAGATTCTCATGCATCAGATAAGGAATACCAAAAGCTGCTTGGTTTTGCAGGAGTGCAGCAAGCAGGTAGCTGCATGTTGTACTCTGTCTTGTCCATGATGTAGTTGGCCCTCTGTGTTGGTTCTCACACAGCTGAAGCTGGACATGATAAGTTTGAGTTCAGTTTTTTAAGGAAATTATTTCAGTAACTGTGGCCTGATAAAGAGAAGATTTGGTAGTCAGTTGCTTTCTAGCAAATGAATTTCAGTAACATGCTGTGCATTAGTCCTTCAGTAGTTGGTTTATATACCCAAGAGAGATGCTAGATTGATGTCTCTTTAATCATCGTGCATTTTTATTTTACAACTCAGTCCTTCTGTCTGCAAACCATTTTATTTTATCTTTGTTCTAGATTTTTTTATGTTAAGAAGTTGAGATCTGTGGCAAATAATAGGGGAATGGAATGCAAAATTGTAGGCACATTGGATGAAACTGAGTACAGACAATACAGTTATCATTACAGCAAATGCGGTAATCAGAAAAAGCTGAGACTTGAGATAGAAGGGAAAATAATTGAGTAGGTTAACAGCTTCAAGTATTTGGGAGGGGTATTTGAGGAGAAAGGAAGCCTGAATGAGGAAGTCAAATGTAGAATCAGAGAGGGTACAGCCACCTGACACAGATTGTCAGGAGTAGTTTGTAACAGAAGATTGCCAAGCAAGCTGAAAAATAAGGTGTACAAAACACTGGTGTGACCAGTACTACTGTACAGTACAGAATCCTGGGCAGCATACCTCTCGACTGGCCAGAATTTCTCAGAATGTCCAGATTTTTGCCTTATATTTTTAGTCTGTCCCATGTTTATAGCAAATCACTGAGGAATGAAGTCAGTGAATAATAACATAATTTCAGTTTCAGACTTCATATCCTTCAGAAAATGCATGCTAACACAAATCCTGTTATTCTGACAACTTTGTAAGTTTCTAAGAGGAATGTTTAAAATCTGTCCCTATTTTTGGGCCTTTGTCCCTCCATTAATTTAAGCTTTGTCCAGATTTATTGCGTTAAGAGGTTGAGGAGTGTGCTAGGCACTGAAGGTCAAGCAGGTAAGGAAGCTAGAGGTGATGGAGATGAAATGCCTGAGATGCACACCATGGGACAGATGAAGAAATGAAGACTTCCAGAAAAAGGACAAAGAAAACAGATTATGGTGTCTTGGGCGCATGTACAGGAAAGCAGAGGACAATCAGGTGAAGAAGATTTGGGAGAGACAGAAAGAAGGTAAGAGATGGATGGAATTCATGAAAGAAGATCTGGGACACTCAGGCATGACGACTGAAGAAGGTGGGGCAGTGGCATTGAATTGAGAAAGTTGCAACATTTGTAGTGCCTCTAGTTAGCAGCTCTGCATCAAAATTTAGTTTACACCAGAATTAATTATTTGATATTTGATCATCCAGAAATTCCATCTATGTAAGTGTTACCAAAAATGCACACCAACTTGTTTAACCCTCCTAGGTAGGCCAATTATATGAGCTATGTTTAGTGCAACCTAACATTTAACCATGTATCAGAATCTTAAAATGAGACCATTAATATCTGATTATTATGCTAGTATGAGAGATGCTACAGAAGTTTTACAAATAACAGATACCATCCGTATAGAAGTTGGCAGGTATCTGTCTATACTGGATGTAATTTCCTTATATACAAGTGCAGTGATATAGGGATTCAAACAGTGAGGCTTTGGCTTGAGAAGGTAAGTTTATACTGTAAAGTGAACTTGAAGTTTTGTGACAGCTTCTGGAATATGTGTTGACAAAGAGTGTTCTCCTGACACAAGACAGGATGTGTCATCAAATTAGTGATACACCACTGGGGCTACTACAGCCCCCAAATATTCTAACCTTGGCTTGAGTGATTAAAGTATAATTTCATTTATCATGGTAGCAAGAATGTTTTAGAAACGTTCGATATGTGATATGAAAAATCTGTACAGAAAAAATAAGGAACATGTAACTTTTATGTAACAGTATAACAAAGATGAAAAAAAAGATAAAAAATGAACAAGCACAGGAATCTGTCTAGTTCCAACCTCACTTCCATGAGTGTTGAGGAAAAAATAAAAAAAAAGAAACTAGTGGTCTTAAAACTTCACTGATGAACTCAGTCACAATAATTCCCCAAAATTATGAAACCCAGGTAGTGTTCCAAAGCAACAAGTCTTCATTCGTCACAGAGAAGAGATCCTCAGTAGCAAAAAATCAGAAATATTTTCAGTGTTAAACATATCAGATAATTCAGCCAATTATAAACACTTTTTCTGGATGTGCTATTGATGGCTATATATGATGGGTCTATAGTCATTAATTTATATAGACCCCCCAACAGAAATATGCTACAAGGAGTAGACAGTTGTCATTCATCTTATTTTCTGTTGGCCGCTGGATTCATAGCCTTATTGAACACTCCCATAAATGGTATTTGTCAGGCTGGCATCTATACAGGCAAAAAGTAACATGATTCACAAAGAGGAATCACCATACAGTCAGGCCATACACACATGGGCCCAGATAGGATGTGCTGCAGACAACAACTATGTATACCAGTACTAACAATCACTTTTAGCTGGAAGACTTAGACAGTGAAAACTCCAACCCTTCCATATATACTGTTCTTTTTCCATTGTTAATGTTTTCTTTTGTCATTAAAGGATGCTTGCCACATAACACTGGTACTGCTCAGGTAAATGGGAGTAACTCCATAGAGTGTGGATGTAATGATAACCCACGTTGCTCCCTTGAATCCTTCTCAGTTGTAATTCACTGTTTCACTAGTAACAATAGCTCTGAATTGTGCATGAGGAACTTCCAGTGCATTATGTTGTTTTTTTTCCCAAGTAATTGGTTGTCAGGCTGCCATTCCAAACTCTAACAAGTGAAGATAGGCATGTCTGTCCCAGAGTTTTGAAGTCCTTTAACACAGCACACCAGATCTAGGAAGCTTATATATTTCTGTAGCGTCTGTGCAGCATAGATGCGCACAAGATTCAGCATACACTACTGCATCCCATGAAGTAGCTGCAGAAATAGACACGGTTGTGCCTGCCATTGCTGCAATATTCTTCTATTTTATGTGACACACCACAGTCATTGCCGGGAGTGATAGATAAACACTATGACCTCTTTGGTCATTCCTTTGGACTAATACTGTTTTGCACAATATTATAATTTGGGACCTGCTGATGGTTGCACTCCCATTGGTGGGAGGTTACTGCCATCTCTGTGTTGGGGCTGGTACCGTATGTCACTGTGACATTGTACTTGCTTGTACACACTGTCCATGATGTGTCTTTACATCCATTTATTTAAGTCATGTTTTGTGTCATCTTACATCTTTTAAGAATGATGAAGTTGTGGCTCATCTGTGTCACACTGAGCAGCACATTGCCTTTACAGGGACATGAGGTACTCGCCTACTGTTGTAGGTAGGTAGGGAATGTCCACACTTGTAACTCTGAAACAATTTAATCTGTGATTCACATATGATACTAAGAAACGTTATCCTCATGCCTAGAGTCCACCCAGACACTTCATGTACACAGCAGTATATGCAAATATTCCCAGGTGAATGGACAATTTTCAGCATTCTGTAAGGGTCTGATTTACCTATACACACACACACACACACACACATATATATATATATATATACATATTTTTTTATGCACTAGCCCTATGCAATTGTGGAAAATGTATGTGAATCCCATTCAGTAAATCTAAATATAGCTAGGCGGGATGAGGAGAAGATATACTGATAACACAGACTTGCATTTTTTAAAGGGGGTTTATAATAAGGAAGCTGTTTGAATACACACACAATATTAATAATGTATAAAAGATGGATACGATTGCGTTATTAGTTACAAAAGGGGAACAAGTAATATGATGTGTGACCAGGAAAATAATTTTCTTGGGTGGCAAAAGCCAGGGTACCTTTTTGGCTGGGCTTGTATAGGTCCCAGGGCCGATAGCCAAGTACCGACCTATGAACCTATGACCATCTATTCACCAAAAAAATGTTCCACCAAACAGAACCCAAAGGAAAATGTACACTACATGAGAATTTAACCAAATGAATCATTTTACAGAGTGCTTAAAACAGAAAGAAACTAGCTCTTCAAGTACAATAATCGGTTATATCATAACATCCTTGTGCAACTTACAGCATTTCCATGACTGTGTGATGTAAGGTTGTTCATGCTTTTAGGCAAAGATTTATTGAAACACACAGTATTTATTTTATTTACTTGTGTACTGAGGGAGGCATCTAGTGGTCTTTATTGAAATTACATGTATTGCAAGCAAGTTAAAACCATGACTAAGCAATAAATGAATATTTTATTAAATTACTATTTTTAAATCTGTCATTGAGTGTATCCAGATTTTTTTTTTTTTTTTGCAATAGTTAAGAGAATTTGCTAGGGAATAGTTTGTGAACGCCTTAAATTTTAGAATCAGTTACTAGAGCTGTAGATTTATTATGAAATTTAAACTTCATTTTAAAGAGATTTCAGACGTAGTTTGCTCTTTTCTTCCTATTGATAAAACAGAAGGCAAAACCAGTTCAGGAGTTTAGCATCTTAGTCTATTTGCATCAATAAATGTAAAGCTTAGTGAATGCAGATGTGCTGTATATTCCATTATATCAGCAGTAATTGACTGGAACAGGAGTTATAGTGGGTTTTGCCAGGTTTGATCCAGAAGGTGAAATCCAGAAGTTCAAACACCCAAACCAAGGGAGAATAAATCCTATGATAACAGTTGGTTAAGTTGTTTTGTTTTTTTTTTGTTTGTTTTTTTTTTTTTTTTTTTTTTTTGCTGTCTTATGTAGTTACCAAGCATGACAGGCCCAGGTGCATAATTCCTAGTGATGCTTTGGCTCAGAATCTAGGATTTTAAATAAATACATTTTTTTTTACATTCAATAAGCTCACCTTCTACATGTCCTGTTGTGTGAGATGTTACTGATAGCAGTATTTTAGCTGTTAAAAAGAGATCTTAATTTTCCTTTTTTTGTTAAAGTCAGTCTCATCAGTGGTTTCAAATGGTGCAAAGATGGAGCCTTCACTTTTCAGCTTGCCTCATGCTTATTAATGACATTACACATAAACAGCATCTCTGCTGGAATATTTACTACTGGCCATTTGGATTGGGGGGATTATATCTCTCCTCTGTATAAAACAGCATTATACCATGACCCCCCATTAATATTCCAAAACGTGCACGCTGATTGGCCAGCGTGCACGTTGTAAATCGACTTATACTAATGGAAAAAGGTCCGGTTGCCTGGACTTTTTCCATTAGTATAAGTCTCTTTTAAAACACTGTCTCGCTATGTTAAAAGAGTTTAACATAGCGACACAGGTTTAAAAAAAGCAACGGAGATCTCTGTTGTTTTTTTTAAAGCTGTCTCGCTATGTTAAACTCCTTTAGCATAGCGACACAGTGTGTAAAAAGCAACGGAGATCTTGCTTTCTCCGTTGCTTTTTTTTTAAACCTGTCTCGCTATGTTAAATGGGTTTAACATAGCGAGACAGCTTTAAAATAAGCAACGGACATCTCCGTTGCTTATTTTAAAGCTGTCTCGCCATGTTAAACCCATTTAACATAGCGAACAGTAAAAGCAACGGAGATCTTGCTTTCTCCGTTGCTTTTGGCCACAGCTCTGATGTACTGCGAGGCATGCGCAATACATCAGAACTGCCGCTGATACCAGACAGCTGCGGAAGGGCAGCAAAGAGGCATTATACAATGCCATTATTTAAGAAAAGTAATTATTTCTTTTCTTAAATAATGTCATAGTATAATAGCAATAACACACTTCTGGGTGTGGGTAATGCAGGATTTACCCACGGTTGTCTTTGTTTGGTCCCTCGGGCTTCGCCCTCGGGACCAAACCAGGCCAACCGTGGGTAAATCCCGCATTAACCACACCCAGGCGTGGGTTATTGCTATAATAATCAATGGCATGATCTTGTCTATATGGGAAGAAAAAATTGTAATTAATAGTGAATACAAAAACTACTGGGTTTTGTATAAACGTTTTTTAGACAATATTTGTATTTTTTGGGCTGGGACATTAAAACAATTTTTGGAATTTTTCAACACATTACTGAATCTACTGATTTTTTTATGTTTTACCTGTGACATTGGGCATAGTGAAATGAGCTATCTGGATGTTACTATATACAAAGAAAGTGTATCAGAAGAAAACATACTCTAATTTGATTCTCCATTACGGTAGTGCACACCCCCTTTCCTAGAAAAAAGGTATAGTGAAGGGACAATTTGTGAGAATCAGCAGGATGACCTCAGGTCAGATGAAAACGAATTCCTTAGGGAATGCGAAGTCTTGAAACATATGTTTATTGATTGGGGTTACCCTGCTGGACTAGTTTGTAATGTTTACTGCAAGGTTATGAGGAACAGAAAGGACAAATGTGTCCCAATTTTAATAGCAAAAGAAAATCCACCAAGTAATGTTGAAAGTTGTTTGGATGTCATCGGCAACAGGGAGGAGGATGACGATGGTTATGAAAGAGCTTTTGTTACTGATTACAGTGGGGACCCTGGTACTCTGATATAATGAAAAGGGAATGGGCAAAATTTGCCAGTATATCAGACCTTAGGTTAAATTTTGACCAACCTTTGAAATTTACTTTTAGGAAAGGAAGGAATCTTAAGGATTTATTAGAACACCATTACTATGTTAATTACAAAAATGGAAGAAGAACGAAAGGCACGTTTAAATGTGGTTTGTGCTCACAATGTCCATACAGTAGTAATGTAGAAAGCTTGTATCTCGAATCAAGAAATAGAACTATTATAGGTAAAATGTACAATACTTGTGAGAGTAGTGGTCTATATTGCAATTCGTGGTACCTGTAAAGCATTCTACAGTGGGAAAAATGAGAGAAAGTTAAGGAAGAGAATATACAAGCCTCTATATGCTGTTCAGAATAAAAATGATACGAATGCCTTGTATAAGCATACTTTAAAATGTCTCCTGGCCAGATTTCAATTTTTTTTATTTTAGAAGAGATATCTAAGGACTTAAGAGGTTGTATGTGGGAGAGAAGAAGCCAGTACAGGGAACTATATTGGCAAATTATTTTAGATGCCAATAGACCACCCGGGTTAAATGATGCTGTTTCTTCAGCCCCAGTTTTAAAATTGAGAGCAGCTAGACTTTGAAAAAACAGCTGCTTGGATTTTTATACAGCCAACTAGGAAAAGATTTGGCTAAAAATAGCTGCCTTGTGCTTTTATACATTATCCACTAGATGGCACTACAATACAACCCTGAAATGCAAAAAGTTTATGGATTTTACAATTTATTTATTTATTTATTACTGTGTTGTTTGCACAAATATAATGCACTTACGATGCATTTTTAAATAATTCATTGGGTGTTTTTAGGATCTTTATATACTTTTTATCTATTTGTTTTGTATTCACAATGTTTTATATTTTTACTGTTGTTGTTGTGTCTTTCGGCTTTTCCCAGTTAGGGGTCGCCACAACGGAACTCCGGTCCGCTAATGACTGGTAGTTGATTTTTACGTGCCAAGTTACAGCCCTGATGCACAACCTTCAACGAAGGTACGCCCATTCACGCATGTCTCCATGCAGAAGACGCTCTAACTGAGAATCGAACCGGATAGCATCTTACTGTGAGGTGACAACGCTACCGCAGCACCACCACCGCAGACCTTTTATATTTTACTGTATAATTCTATATTCAATTGAAGTAGTTTTAATGGCCAGTTCAGATTGGTGGATAGTTTTAATCAGGAAATGACTTTATTGATGGTTTGTAGTATAAATGGTGGTGGAAAGAATTAATATTTTATATCTGAAGAAATCTTAATGAATGAAAACGCTGGTAACTGTGTGAGACGTTTATGTGTATTGTGTACTTTGAATTCACCAATAAAGCCTTTTAACCCGGTTCTGTGGTTGGACCCTTCTTTTGGTGCCTTTTGTGGATTACAAGTGTTTTTTTGCACTTTATCTCCATTTTTGTTTGTTTTAAATGTGGAAGGTAGACACTGTGAGTTTCATTGATATATCTACAATATTTACAGTTCTGGCAGCCGAGTGGCGTTCAAAAGACATGCGTGAATGGGCGTGCCTTCGTTGAAGGTTGGGCATCGGGCTGGCACCTTGGCACATTAAAATCTACTGCCAATCATTAGCGTACCAGAGTTCTGCTGTGGTGACCCCTAACCGGGAAAAGCCAAAAGAAGAACAATTTACAGTTCTGGCAAGAAAAAGTTTCTACTCTACCTACACTTACACCTTTAAAACTGCAATTACATTTTCTAACATCCCTTGTAAATTGAAGCCGCTTTTATAAATAAACATTGACTGTTGGCCTAAAACATTCATTACATCATATTTATTTAAGTCAGTATTCTGACAAAGCCACCAGTCTCCGACATACAGTCAGTATAAGTATATATATATGTATATTTATATATATATATATATATATATATATATATATATATATATATATATATATATCTGTAGCACAGTGGAGCAGCAGGTAGTGTTGTCACCTTACAGCAAAAAGTCTCCTGGTTCAATCTTCTGCTGGGGTGCCTTCTGTGCAGAGTTTGCCTGTCCACCCTGTGTTTGTGTGGATTTCCTCCAGGTGCTCTGGTTTTCTCTCATATTTCAAAGACATGCAGTAGGGGGTTTGGACACTCTAATTAACCATAGGTATCAGCAGGGGGTGACGCCCCTGCACTGGCCCAGTAATCAAGGAGCCTCAGTCCTCACTACTAGCACCAGTGAGGGACGTACACATTGGGAAGATGACAAGTACACACACAGTGACGTACAATTTCCCTTAAGAGCACACAGAGATCACAGTCAGTCTGGAGCTGGTTTCACCCTCTTTCTCCAGGTCCCAAATAAGACTCCCCACTGGCACAGTTATAGGGTTAAGATCTCAGCTGAGGGGTCAAGCCAAGACCACCAGCACCCTCTCTGTCCAACCAGTGCTTTGTATCCCTGCCCAAGTAGCTGACAAACACACACTTTGAGATTTGATTTATATACAAACACACACATACACACACACACCTGGTGAAGACTGGCACAGGTTTACTAGCTATACTCCCTTCTACCCAGACTATAAGGTAGTTATCACTGCCACCATCACCTACTTATCAGCTACTATAAAGGCCCTACAAAAGGTGACCAATCCTACTGTATAATGTTACTATTATCCAACAGGTAAGTGTGACTAAGACCAAGGCTATTTAGGAGTGGCCTGTACAGTATCACCATATACATGTGCAAGTACTATAACAACTTAAATATCTCTAAACAAACCAGCCACAATTACAAGGTTTAAATATATTTAATAATAAATAATAAAAGAGCAAGACAATGCTCAAACAACACAGTAGGTTCATAGGTTCATAGATTAGTACTAGGCTAGCTGCCCTTGTGAGCTATTTTAAGCCTAGCCAATTATCTCTTGTGAGACTCGAACCCTACACCTTGCGTTTGCAAGGTAAACACCTTAACCATTTTGTCATCTTCCCAACCCCCAGTAACTGCAAATTCGGAATCACAGGAAGTATTTTAAAACAGCATTGCAGGACAGTCTCAAATAAATACAGAAAACATCTAAACTAATCTTTACTACTTATCTTCATATCTATATCTAAGAGAGATTACTGTACCTTGGTTACTTACTATTAACAAGGCAAGTGCTGATGAGAGGATGTTTCCAGGTCCATGACAAGATACAAAATGCACAGTCGTTTTCTGAGACAGTTCTTAAATTACTAACAGTCCTTACTCCTGGGTCAGCCTGGATGACATCACTTGTTGTCACCTGCCTTCAATTCCCAGGCTAACAGACACCAACAGAATTTTATTGTTTCTGTGTGAGAAGTACATATGCCTTAGATGTTTGCTCAGACCTGGAAGATGTAAAATAAACACTTTTACATTTAAAACCTAGTAATTATTTCTGTTTTAAGACAGTAGAAAAACCTCTACCTCTAGACATTGTGTCTGTGCTGAGCTGAAACTGAGAAGTAACACAATCATAAAACAATTTCACTTATTTTCTTGAAGTTTTGTAAGTTAACTCTGCATGTTACAGCTTCTACGATGAAAACATACATTTGCACAGGTATATAGTTTATATATATTTCTGTTCTTTTCCAGTAGGGTACACTGTGGATGCCTCCTTGAAGCTCAGTACTGTACAAACCCTATTCAACATACACTTCTGCACCAGTAGTCAAACAGGATGATGCAGTTGAGATTCTCCACATTCACATCACCATAGGCAAAATATCATGCCACTCTGTTTCAGTTTTTAACCTTCTATTCCCAAAGGTCTTAAATCTAGTCCCTAGCCTCTAGACCATAATTCTTATCCCCTTGCTAATCTATTAGGGAATTTCACTCTTACCACAGTAATTAGCCATATATCTTAGATAAGATAACTCACCTTTTCTCACTATTTCACTCTCATTTCTACTTTATTAAGCAACATCTTTAAAGACAGCTGATACTTTTTTCTGCTGTGCCTACCTTATTGCTCCTGCCTGCTCCATTTTCCCTGCAGGATCACTCTGTTCCTCTACCCTACCCCCAAATTCCACCCACCCCTACAACACCTAACCTTATAAATCCTTAGCCACACCTCTACCCCATATCCACCAACAGCTCACTCAATCTCACTACACACTTATCACATTACTCCCAATTTACTTAATTTTCCTAATTACCTAATCCTTCTCTATACATAGACACATCCTAATCTTGTCCTTCCAGAATCACTAATCACTTTATTTTACTCATTCTACACCTCCTATCTATCCTATCCTATCCCATCCTACTATGGCTATCTCTACCTTACAAAGACATCTTAACGTACTCCTCATGTCCACAGTCCTTACCACATTCCTACTATCCCACAGCCTCTCCTGCTATGAACACCTAAGCCTTACTAAACTTAGCAACCCCTTAAAACAAACAACCCCTTTCTCTTCTCCAGCCTCTCAAACCCATAGTAATATAACATCCTCTTCATCCTACCTTCTTCCACATTTCCATAGACTAACCCATATTAAACACTTGCAAACCAGAAAAACTGACCCATCTTATGAAAACTTGGGAAACTCTCACAGAATCCCCAACAGCACCTACTACTACATGGTGACATTCATGCAAACCCAGGCCCTAGCATATCCACATGTAATTCCCAATCTACCCATCCCTCCACCTCACTTACCCCCACTAAAACCCCAAACACACTTCTCATAGTTCACCTGAATATACATAGCATTAACAAGAAAATCACCCAGCTGCACGCCCTGCTAGATTTACATTCCTTTGACATCCTATGTCTATCAGAAACCTGGCTCAAACCAGTTACTAAAGACAATGGTATAATCCCACCTGGCTACAACAGCCTGAGACTAGACCGTCTAAATAAAAAGGGTGGTGGGGTAGCAATATTGTTCAAATCTGAATTGCAGGTCACCTCACAATATACTCAACCACCCTCACCTAACAATGCTGAGATCTTAATATCCAAGCTCCAATTTAATGCTAATAAATCCATATACATTATTTGCTCATACATCCCCCCAGGTAATAACATAAATACTCTTGAAAACACCCTTAGTTGGCTCTCCACTTCCTTCCCACAAGAAACCATACTCCTTGGGATTTTAATATTGACTGGAAATGTTGTACTTCTGGAAATCCAACTACTCACATCAGTCTTTATGGATTTCATCAAACCATCACCTCCCCTACCAGAACCCATAAACCTAGCAACAAACAAACCACCTTAGACTGAATACTAGTGAACAGTCATCCCCAATTATATAAAACAGGCTTACTCCCTGATATTAGTGACCATTCTCTGACCTTTACATCCAGACAAAAGACCTTAATCCCCAACCAAATTAACTGTAGAACTGCACGAAACAAGAAAAATCTAAACCCAATTAACTTTCAAGCTGAGCTTAAAGCTTGCAATTGGTCGCCCCTAAAATCCCTACCTCTTGATGAAGCTGTCTCATACTTTAACAATAAATTCTTACAATGCCATGCTCCCTCTCACACTGTTAGAAATAGGAACAAACCTGCTCCTTGGCTCACAGATGAGACAAGGCAAAAAATGAGACTGAGAAATAAAACCTTGACCAAATGGAGACATACTAAAAATGCTACTGATCATCTAAACTTTAGGCAGCTTAGAAATGTCACAAAAAATTAATATTCCTTGATAAAAAAAAAAACTATTACCTCACATTCCAACAGACCTAACATCAAAACCCACAAAAAGTCTGGTCAAGAATAAATAAATTCCTCCACCCTGGACACTCCAAAACACCTACCCCCACTAATTTGACTCAAAACTCTCCCAGCCAAATTGCTGATATTTTAACAAATATTTCTCTGGAGCAGTCCAATCATTAGCCAATACCTTACCCCCCCCCCATACCACCTGTTACCACTGCTGAGTCACCCTGCCAACCAACGTACCCCACACACTACACCTCCAACCTGTCCCAACATCCCTTATATGCAACCTACTTTTCAAACTTAAACCCTGCACTCCATCAGCTGACCTCCTACCAGCTGAATACCTGCAAATGGCAGCTGGAGTACTTGCCTACCCAATTTCTATATTAATTAACAGAACCATAACAGAATGCTCCATCCCCTATCTATGGAAAGTCTCACACATTATTCCACTCCATGAGGGAGGTAACTCAAATGAACTCTCTAACTTCCGCCCCATAGCCCTACTTTCCCCATTAGCAAAAATTATGGAGAGGTGTATTCATCATCAGTTACTTGATCATCTCCTCCAAAACCACCTACTAGTGGACTGCCAGCATGGCTTTAGGCCATTCCATAGTACTACAACAGCACTCCTATCCTTTTCAGACTGCATTAATAAAAACCGTAACAACAACGTACTGTCCTCAGCCCTCTTTATTGACCTCTCTAAAGCATTTGACATGGTGAATCATCAACTATTGTCAGATATCCTAAGGTCTTTCTCATTTGACACCCAAACCGTCCAGTGGTTTAAGCCCTACTTAGGAAATAGACACCAAGCAGTACTCTGGGACAAAAAACTATCCACTCAACTCCCTATCTCTCTTGGTGTCCCTCAAGGCTCCATTCTGGGACCTCTACTCTTTACTATTTTCAATAATGATCTGAAAACATCCATTCCACAGGCCAACTGTATACAATACGCCGACAACTCAACATTAATATGTAGCACCTCATCACCTGCAGAGCTTCAAACCAAGACCAAAACGGTATTTAACTTAGTCAAAAACTGGTTCCATCAACGCTGTCTCCTCCTTAACTCTAAAAAAACAAATTATTATTCTTCTCTCCCACTTTAAATTTCCCTGCTATTAACTTTACAGTCACATCCAACAATGGGACTAAAATAGCTCCCGACTTGTCCACCAAACTGCTAGGTGTGACTATTGATAATAATCTGAACTTTGACAAATAAATTAACGTATTAGATCAGTTAATAGAAAACTTGGTTTCCTTTATAGACTCAAACCCTTTCTCACAGCTTCAACTAGATCTACTATCGCCCAAACACACCTAATCTCCACCCTTCTCTATGCCTCCCCAATCTATACAAATCTCTCCAAAAGCAATATCAGCAAAATGGCAACATCTTATAATAACATAGCCAAATTTGCCACTGGATCCCCATTTAGAACCCATCACTGCCAGAATTTCAAACTATTAGGATGGCTGGAACTGCAAAGTCAGCTTCTTATACAGCAACTTACAATCATTCATAAGATTCTGCATCATCCCATAAATACTCCCATTCTCTGCAATCTTATTAGCCAATACAAAAACCTAACAACCCTAAGATCTGCAAATAGGGTACTAGTATCCACCTTAAAATCCAACAACAAGTCTGGGGATTGCCTGTTCATTAACTCTGTTGGTAACACTTGGAACAAGCTTCCAAGTGAACTAACATCTCCCTCATTCACCCCACTGTTTAAAAAGCAACTAAAATCTTCGTAAAATCACAATGGTTATGCCCTTGCACCAACCCAGACTGACACTATTCATCTTGCCTGCCCACCTTTCCCAGCTGGTATACCTCTCCACTGTTATGTTTTTCTCTCTACTAATCTACTAAAGAAACTCACTTCCTAGGGAACCAATATATATAAAAATTTGTTTCTTGCATTGTATCTATTTTACAAAATGTTTTTAACTATAAATGACTATCACTGATGTTTATATTGTTATGATGTGATCACTATGTCAGTTTTTTCATTTTTTATGTCTTGGAGCTTTTCCCCCTGGGCCTCTGCTGATAATGGACATATATCCAGTCAGATTATCCCAGTCAACAAATATAAAATAAAATAAAATTAAAAATTCCTTGCAAGCTATAGATCCCCCTCTATGACCCTGGAAGCCCATAGCATGTATTTAAGATTACTGGAGACACTTGCAATTCAACACCATACCATATTCATGGGTAACTTTAGTTACCCCACTATTAACTGGGTATCATATACAGCACCAAACATGCAAGCACAGAGATTCCTGGATTTTGTAATACAAACTCCCTGGACCAGATTGTCAATATGCCGACCAAAGGCACAAACATACTGTATCTGGTCCTCATGAATATGGGAGAGTACAGCACATCCTCTAGTATAATGTTCTCTCTAGTAAAATCAGTCTACAAAATGGTCACCCAGGCCAAGGACAACCACAAGACATTCTTTAGCTATGTCCACATACAGAGGCAATACACAATTGCGTGCAGAGCTCATTGTTAATGGAGCAACCTATACTGAGCCAGAAGATATAGCAAACCTACCAGAAGACAAATTCAGCTCTAACTTTACCCCTCTCTCCCTCTCAGTCTCCCCTCAGGAAATACTATCAACTATAACTCCCCCCTACCATCACCAGGGAACAGGTTTTCAATGCTCTCTCTATGGCCAAAAACACTGTATCGATGGACCCAGACAATATCCCAGGATACATTCTAAATAGAAAAAAAGTTGTCCTGTTAGGCCATCTGCAAATGCTATTTAATCATAGCCTCAAAACAGGCTTCGTGCCTCACAAATGGAGAACAGCAACAGTCATCCCTCTACACAAAGGTGGGCCATCTATAGACCCTGGAAACTACATACCCATAATTCTCACTAGTCTCAAATGAAAAGCCATGGAAAGCCATGGAAAGAATTATCATGTAAATGATCAATAATGACATAGGACACCTCCGGACACTGAACCCAACCCAGTTTTGTTTCTTGAAGGGCAGGTCATGCCTGCTTAACCTGGTGAACTTCTTTGAGAAGATCACCAAAGCAATGGATGAGGGAAAAACGGTTCATACTGCCTATCTTGACTTGGGCAAGGCATTTGACACAATGCTTCATTCAGGCATTGCTGACAAACTGAAGAGGTTAGGTATAAACCCTCATGTCACCCGGTGGATAGCTAGCTCACAGACAGGAGCCAGGAAGTTAGAGTTGGGGAGGTCCACTTCTACAAAGAGTCCAGTCACAAGCAGAGCCCCTTGGAGATCGGTCCTAGGACTGCTCCTTTTTGGCATTTACTTCTCTGAAGTCAAAGACATTGTCAGAGGTTTCTGGATAACCAAACTTGCAGATGATTGCAATTTAGGAGCAGTCATCGAATTCCCCACCTACATTAATGCTCTCCAGGAAGGGCTAAAACAGACAAATAACTTGTTTCAGAGCCATGGGCTAAAAATAAATGCCAAGAAATACATAATAGCATCCTTTGGGAAGTCATCCACCCCTAATCACTGTCATATTGACAAAATTCCCCTAAGAGTCAAATCAGGGACTCTGGGACACATGTAGACAGCAGTCTAGCCTTTGATCATCACATGCCTACAGTAGTGAAGAAATTATTCTGTGTTGTGCAACTGATAAACAAAGGTATGGCATCTCAGTCCAAGGAGGTCTTTGTTCCACTATATTTAGCGTTCATCTGACCAGTCATTGAATAAAGTGCCCCCTTAGGTATGTACCTAACCAGGCACATCCAACAACTGGAACATCCACAAAGGTGCCTCACATTTTACCCAAGACATGAAAAGGTGTGGAACTGTGAGTAACTAGCTTTTCAAAACCTGTGTGGTAATAACACTTTGTACTTTTTTGCTGTGTTCCATCTGTTCACATTTTTAAGTTTGTTCTGGGACCTTAGTATTGTTTATTAAGAGTTGTGGGAAGATTGTTTTTCTGTGTTATTCTGCACTTCTGTTTCCACAAGTAGACTTACTTGTAAAACTATCCATTTGTATTTTAAACCTTGCTGGCCCATTGTCCTGTAGTTTACTTCACAGTGATGGCAGAGCTGTGTAATCCTGTAATATTTTGAGCCTTAGTCATTCAATATTGCATTTTTCCTTAAACAGTGTTACTGGTACATGTCTGCATAGTCTGGTGCCTTAAACTGTAGTAGAAGTTCAATAGTGAGAGAATTGTTACTGCTCCAGTTTGTGCTTCAGTGCTTTTATATTCTACTTATCTTTTACCTGTGTAAAGTTGCATTCTGTGTCTGCCCAACCCCCAATAACACACTGAGCTAAAGTTTCTGAAAGAGCTCCAATATTGCCTTTATTTGATTATATGTTAGCCTGGTTGTTTTTCCCCAACCCTCTCACCCTTATTGCTGGTGCTGTTTTATACTATGGCTGTGTCTGTGGCCCCTACCCTTTATAATAATCTGATTTCCTCTTTCATTGCTATAGACGGTTGTATAAGGTATGTATGTACTCTTCCCACCCATAGTTTGCCATAGATCCATAATACTGAGTGCCCATCCAGCAAACTAGTACTGCTTTTCAGTAAACCTCCTTTACTACATATTGTCTCCTGCTCAGTTTCCAGGAGCTCAGCAAAGATTGGAGTCCTAGCCTGCATTCAGATAGTGTTTTAACTGTATCCAGTGCCATCCAGGCAAAGTTAAGTTCCTTTGATTATTAAATTGCACTTAAGGCATTTGGAGTGATCACTACTGTTTCCTGCTTTTCTTGTAAAAAAACTGCTCTTCCTCGCACTGTTGCTGCTGTAAGATTGTCTTGATATTGAACTCGGCGATTGGCAGCTACTTGTTTAAGTGATTTTGGTAGCACTGCACTAGTGAATCTCTTCTACTGTGTTTTTTACATTAGGAAGAACTGGGTTAATTTGTCTTGTATCAGGTGTTTGTCTGGTCTGAGCTGGGAAATACACAAAAGGACACATAGTGCAGTCATTTATATTGGCCAGAGGGCTCATTAGTTAGTTTTCTGTTTTTTTATGTACTGCTAGAAATTTTGCATGTTTGCATCAGTCAGCAGTGCCCTGTACAGCAGCAAACACCTAGCAAAAACAGTGCATAAAACTGTACCCTGTCTTCTTCTTCTTTCGGATTTTCCCAGTTAGGGATCGCCACAGCGGATCACCTGTCCGTTCATGATTGGCAGTGGAGGTTTGTGGTGTCAAGTTGCCAAGCATTGATATAACGCTAATACCTTGCATGTCAACAAGCTTAAAGCAGTTAGTTGGGAATCAAGCCTTAGAAAGCCTCAGAAAATACCCCACCTAACACCACATGTACTGTCACTCTCAGTGTAGCCCCAAACACTCAGCCCCTAAAGCAAGTAAACACACTTACAGGACTCTCATTATATGAGACTCCATTGAAGATATACTGATGCCCCTCTAACCAGGCTGAGCAAAGAGAAGATAACTTGTTAGTTGCTTATCCTGAGCCAGAATCTGCCAAATCTCTCATGCACTTAAATCTCACTCAAGCCACAGGAACCTGTATGATTCCATCATAGTCCATGTAGGTGTAAATGACCTGATATGAACCTCCCTGGACTATATAAAGAGAGACATTATGGAGTTTTCAGACTACATGTCTCAGTCTGGTATGAGCCTGGAGTTGAACAGCATATTACCATCACTGAGGATGATGCCACAATGTGAGCAAAAATTGATTGATTTCAACTCTGTCTTTCTGGTGTCATTCTAAAGGGATCCAGTATTTGTCAACTTGGAAGTACATGGTCAACAGACCACATTACTTTGCAAAGGATGGTCTACACCCCTCCCCCCTAAGCTTTTGAATACTGGCTAAAACTTTATCCTCCCACATAGTGCCTTTTTTAGGCAATGCCAAATTGGCAAACCTACCGACAGCAAAATCAAGTCAACAGAACCTCAAGGTGTTACTGCTCAATGCCAGAAGCCTAAACAAAAGACTACACTCCCTCCAAGCTCTCACTCGAGATTATAGACATCTGTGCAGTTACTGAGACGTGGTTTAAAATGGCAGGCAGTACCCCAGCAGTGCAAGGCTTCAGTGCCTTCCACACTTTAGACCAGTAGCTGCACAGAAAAGGGCTAAAGGAGGTGGTATCTCAAAATTCATCAGTAACAAGAATACCTCTAGGATGGTCAAACAGGATGACACACTGGAGTTCCTCCATGTGCAGATCACCATAGACAAAATCCCATACCATATCCTAGCCAGCTATTGGTCAATCAACATGTCCCAAGAAGCTCACAATGTACACATGGACCATACCTCTCAACTGTACATATTTTGCAGAATGTCCAGAATTTTGCCTCTCATTACTTTCTCATATAATTTTGCTTTTCTGGCCAATCATTAAGGATTAAAGTAAAAAACTAATGAGAGACATATGGGTTTTAGACTTCATACACTTCAGAAAATTCATGTCAATGCAGAATTTGTAATCCTATCAACTTTTTACATTTGTAAGAGCAATATTTAAAAATTGTCCCTATTTTTTCGGCCTTTGTCCTCCCATTATTTAAGGCTTTGTCCAGATGTCTTGCTCTAAGAGGTTGAGAGGTATAATGTGGACCTACTGGAGACACTTACCATCCAACCTAACACCCTACTCATGGGAAACTTTAACCCTCTAAAGATTGGTGATCCTAGACAATCTCAAATCTACAGGTACAGAGATTCCTGGACTTCGTAAATGCAAACACCCTTGACTAAATAGTAAACATACCCACTACAGCCTCCAACGTACTGCACTCTGTACTTACAAATATGGGAGAATGCTGTACCCCTCTCAATGGCTCGTCCTTCCTGGTAAAGTCTGACCATAAAGTGGTCTCCTTTGAAATCAAAATCAACTCTGTAATCCCATTAAAACCGGTAACAGTTAGGAACTATTCCAAAGCAAATTATTTTATTAAGTGATGGATTGTCAGAATTCATGCCCCTCCAGACCTACAGAACACAGCCGTCTATGCTGAATTGCTTTCAGAAACTCTGTACAACCACAACAATGGCTACATAGAGGCTGCTGTACCTAACAAAAGTAAGCCCAGGACTAGCCCTAGAAACAAACCACCCTGGTGGCATCCCAAATTAAACAGAATATATGACAAAAGGAAAACAATTATGGCAAAAATCAGGAAGGGTAATTCCCATGAAAATAGAAACTCTCTTATTAAAGTAAATAAGCAACTAAGAGGGCTAATTAGTTCAAGCAAAGCCAAATTTCAGGTTAAGATAGCCTCTAGGTGAAAGGTAACCATTAGGCCATCCACAGATATGTCAGAAATCTCAAAGGCAACACACAGCAATGTGCTAAACTGGTAGCTAACGGTGCCACATTCACTGAGCCTGTGATGAAGCAAACCTGTTAGGAGACAAATTCATTTACAGCTTTACCCCCATCACCCCCAACCATCCTCTCAAAAATATCCCCAAACATAACACATCCAACTATAACTAGGGAGACTGTACTGGCTGCATTCGCTAAAGCCAAGAACCCAGCCTCAATGGGCACTGATAACATCCCAGGATGCCTCCTAAATAGTCTAAAATATAACTTATAAGGACCCCTGGAGTAATTATTTAACTATAGTCTTAAAACAGGCTTTGTGCCATGTGAGTGGAGGACTGCAACAGTTAACCCCCTTCATAAATGAGGACTTTCAACAGATCTTGGAAACTACAGTCCCATTAGTCTGACTAGTTTTATTTGCAAAGCCATGGAATTAATTATCATGGAAATTATCAGCAAGGATATAGGAGACCACCAGACACTGGATCAGTCCCAGTCTGGCTTTGTCAATAGCCTTACTGAATTTGGTGGACTTCTTTGAAAAGATCACTAAGGCAAAGGATGAGAGGAAAATGGTGCATAGTGCCTACCTAGATCTAGCTAGACATTTGATACAATACCCACTCAGGTATTGTCAACAAAAGTATGGAACTAGGTATAAACCCCTTTGTAATACACTGGATAGCTAGCTGACCCACTGGTAGGATCCAGGAGGTTAGAATCAGTGAGGCCACCTCCACAAAGAGGTGGTTTACCTCAGGACTCTCTGCTGGGCCCACACCTGACTGGCATCTACTTCTCAGATGTCAAAGCCAATGTCAAAGGCCTTTGGCTGACCAAGTTCACACATGATTGCAAACTGGGAGCAGTCATTGAATCCCCCAAAGATGAGAACACCCTTCAGAAAGATCTAATACAGTCAAATGCCCAGTCCCAAAGCAGTGGATTAAAATTCAATACCAAGAAATGCATTATACTATTTTTTGGGAAGTTTATCACCTCAGGTAACTACATCATCAATAAAACACCTTAAAAGTTGATTCACTAGTTAGGGATCTGGGAAGTCATGTAGACAGTAACCTACCCTTTGACCGGCATGTGTCCAAGGTAGTAAGAAAATCCTTCTATGTTGCTCAGCTTATAAGCAAGGGCATAACATCAAGGTCCAGAGAGGTCATCATTCTGCTGTACCTGGCCCTCATAAGACTCATCATGGAGTATAATGCCCCCTTCGGTATGTACCTGACCAGACACATGCAGCAAGTGGAATGTTCACAAAGGTTCTTTACAAAAGGAATACAGGGAGTAAACACAATGTCCTACGCTGATTGCCTAAAAGCCCTGTTTCTTTACTCAGTATCATACAGACATGGGATAGGTGATCTTTGCCAGGCACACAGGGCATCCCTGGACCCTGTTTTGATGAACCTTTTGCACATTCACAAAACAAACAGCATCAGAACTACTATATTAAAAGAACTAAATTTTGCTTGCAACATAAATAGGACATATTGGAGAGACAGATATGTTTCTCAGAGAATTCCCATTCTCTAGAACAGGCTCCCCATCCATGTGAAGCAGAGGTCCTCCCTATCCCTTTTTAAGTGCAACTTGGACCAAAGGATGGGTAATTGGAAATTCACCCTTGGTCTGGCTTCTATGTCTCTGATGGAGAGAGGCAGTTAGTAAATCACCACTTATATAAATCAAATTTGTGGGTCACATTTGGATTGCACGACTAAGCCTATAAGTCCCCTAGTGGTCATTAGACTAGTATACACCTATGAACCTATGAATCTATAAAAGAATACGGACATAAGCAACATGTCCTATGCAGACCACTTCAAAGCCATATCTCCATATTCTGCGTCCTACAGACTATTGTAGGGAGATCTATGGATGGCATACAAGGTATCATTGGACTCCACCCTGATGGACATACTGCATATCTGCAAAACAAATAGTAACAGAATTACCCATTCTAAAGACTTAAACCTTGCCTGTAATATAAATAGGACCTGCTGGAGAGACAGGTATGCATCCCTGAGACTCCCCCTTCTCTAGAACAAGCTCCCCAACCATGTAAAGCAGAGTTAATCCCTAACCCAATTGAAATGTAACTTAGACAATTTGATGGGAAACATGAAATCCATCCTTGGTTTGGCACCTGTGTCTCTAATGGACACAGGCAGCCTATAAATGGTTCATCTTCCAGGCTCCTGCTTACACTTATAAAGGGTATTAGGACTTGTCAGAGATTTGTGATGCATGGCTAGGCTTAGAGAAGCCCTAGTGGTTATTAGCCTAGTACACACTTATGAACATATGAATTTTTGAAAAGTCAAAACAGTTATATTTTAATTAGCTGATGTAGAACATTTATACACACACATACACACAAACACACACACACACACACACACACACACACACACACACACACACACACACATATATATATATATATATATATATATATATATACACACACATCATGCATCCTCACCCCTACCGACAGAAGTCAGCTAGCCTTTGTGTACCACTCTGATGTTAGACTAGGACAAAACTGAAAGAACCAATAGAATATAGCAACATATTCCAACCTTTTGCTGTCAGACGTATATAATAGCATGCCTCCTTACCCCCTACCCTACTAAGTGAAGAAAATTTACAATCAGAGTAATGTATTCCACCTTGTTCATCCTAAGTAGTAAATCAACCCTAAACAAGCTATAGTGACCTTTTTCTACACACTTCTGATGTTTGTCAGGAAAGTTAAAAGAAATAATGGCGACACTGTCTACAGCCCCACATAAGCTATAGCAGCATTGTCTACACACCTCAGAGGTTTGATTGTAAGGAAAAGTAAAGGAAATGTAAAGTAATAATGACCACACCACCCCCTTCCCCTTCATATACACGCAAGCTACAGTGACCTTTTGTGCATACCTCTGAGCAGGGCCAATTGTAGCCTAGATGAAGTTCAGTGCAGAGGCCACTGCTAAGCTTGTAACAAAATCCACTTATGGGGGGATTCCAAGATGGCTGCACATTGAGTAACAGCTTAATTATGGCTCACCCAGTCTGAAAACAGAAACTTTGCAAAGAAGGCCAGTGGACCTAGATTTCTGGGTAAAGTAGAGTAACTGGCTAGTAAGTACACTGCCTGGATGCCCGGAAAAAGAAATATAAAAGATCTGGAGGGAAATCAGCTGCAAAAGGTGAGAAAGAAGCACCAACTGAGAAGAGTTTTGCAGTGGTTCAGCAAGAAGCACTAAAAGTTCCAGACATGATTTCCAGTAACCTAGAGAAGAATATAAAGCAGCTGCACACAGACCTGGTTAAAATAAATGAAACACTAAAGGAGTATATGAACACAAGCAATAAATAGCTGGAAAAATGGAAGAAGTTTTAAACAGATATTCAGATAAGATTGTAGAACTGCAAAAGTCAGAGTCTGAAATGAAGAAAAGGCTGGCTAAATATGAGACTACACAAGAAGAGATGTTTCAAAAAATAATAGAATTAGGGGGCAGAGCACATAGGGAAAGCCTGAGATTTTATGCTGCACCAGAGAAGTTGGAAGAAACAGACTATATTAACTTTATGAAAGCACAAATAAGCAACTGGACTGGTATTCCACAACAGGAGCTGTTAATTAAAAGAGCACATTGTGTGTATGCTCTGGCTACTAAAAAACAACCTAGACCTTTAATAGTAAAACTGCTGTCTTAAATAAGGAGCTGATTTTGACAAAACTGTGGCAGAAAGATAAAGTGCTAAAAGTGGGAGATAATTGAGTGTTTGTGGAGAATGGTTACTCAGTGTACACCAGACAGAAAAGGAGTAAATATATTCCATTATTTAAGGAATGTCAAAAAGCAGGCATGAAATTCAAACTGCTGTACCCTACCATCTTCAAAGTGTTTTTCCTTAGAGGGAAAAATCATTTTTTGATGAAGTACATGCTAAGGAGGAAATACAAAAGTTTGTCCAACAAAGAGTGAGCTGTGAATCAGAAGGAGGATCTGCTTTGTGTTCTTCTGGTGCTAAGGACTGCAGAGAAATTGAGCCTGTAAAATCTTTTCCACTGTTTCAATTGCCTGAGAGAAGGAAGAAAACATAAGAATCGACTAGAAGAATCTGAACTATGTTGGAAATAAAACAGATGGGATTTGGGAGATAGAGATGAACAGGATTAAAGCTAGTAGCTTGAAAATCAACAACTCTGGGATGATAAAGCAATAATTATACTTGTGAAAGATGACAGAACAGGAAAATTTGAAAATACTGAACTTCCTTGGACTTTGGTAAACTTGTAGGGAACTTTAAAGCGTATAGCCTGCTTCATGTTATTAATGTTTGGAGAATAAAATCAGTTACCTATTAACAAACAAATGTGGGATTACACAGCAATAATTATATTAGTGAAACATAGCAGAATAAGAGGATTTGGAAATATTGGATTTTTGTGAACTTTGCTAAATTTGTAGGGGACTCTAAAGCATATGCCCTACATTATGTCATTAAGCTTCAGAGAAGTACTTTGAAGAGGGAAGGAGAAGGGAGAAAGTTAACTGTAAGTAAAACACATTTCTTTTTTATTCTCTTAATGGTAATGTTTAAATGTTGTATGATTTTCTTATCAAACTATGAAGTAATATTTTTTTCAGTCTTTTTTTTTTTAATGTAATGGGGATATTAATAAAAACAGGTGTTTTTTTTCTTTTTCTCCCTTCTTCTCTGTTTTTACCTGTTCAGTTTAAAAAAATGTAGCACTGCAATGTGAGAAAAAAAAGCAGAAAGGAAGGGTCTGGCTGAGAGAGCATGACAAAAGAAAAATTAGTGTGCTTTTTCTCATGCTTGCATAGGCAAATGATTGGGTTAACCCTGGGATTTATCCAGCAAAAGGATATTACAAAACTTGTAAATGGAAAATAATACTGAACATTATAAGGCTTTTTTTCTGGTAAACAAAGTATCCTTAGCAGTTTTTGTCTGGTTTGCATGTCACCAGAAGGCAATCTGCTAAAGAGAAATGGCTTGGAGAAAATGTTTACTGAAAGCATTCAAGTGATTTCTTAGCTCTGAGGGCTATAAAGATAAGACAATAATCAGACAGCATTTACTAAAGGCACATGCTGTATCATGCATCTTAGCATGAATGACCATTCTTTTTGGATGCCTCTAGCCTGTAGGTGTGGCTATCATTTTAGAACTTTTGTTGTTATAAAGCACATGGTTTTGTGTGTTATTAAGTTATTAGGTTTTACTGGGGTATTGGGGTGGTGTGTGTATTTGTGTTTGAGGGTTTTCAATAAAACAAAAAATTCTGCAAGATGTGACATAGGCTCAAATGGAGATGACAAGAAACAATTGTATAAAAGATTAACCTGCCAAATGGTGCATGCATTGAATACAAAAGCTGAAATCACACATTTAACAAAAAAGATGTTACACAAAAATGGTGGGAAGAATAATCCCTCAAGAACATGATTCTTTCTATACTGTGTTTAAACATTAATGGTCTCACAGAAAAATACAAAAAGGAAAGATTAGCGAATTACACCTCATCATAAAAGGGTTCTCATCCAGGAAAAAAGAGGTCATTGTTCCCCTCTACTCGTCACTCATTAGAGCCATTATAAAGTACAACGCCCCTTTTGGAATGTACCTCACAAGACATCTGCAGCAACTGGAAAGGCCACAGAAGTACCTCACAAAGAGGATTACTGGCCTCAAACAAATGCCCTACACTGACCGCCTCAAAAAACTCCAGCTTTACTCCATAGCATATCGTCTACTCCGAGGTGATCTCTGCCTAACATATAAAGCTATGTCAAACCCAGAGCTGTTGGACATGCTACACCTAAAGAAATTCCAATCCCTCTGAGCTACACACTCTAGGGACCTAAACCTTGTCACCACAATAAACAGGACACGTTGGAGGGATAGATTCCTGTCCCAGAGACTTCCTATACTCTGGAACAAGCTACCCATCTATGTCAAGCAAAGTTCTTCATTAGCACTCTTCAAGAAAATTCTTGATGAGTGGATGGGAAATAGGATATACACCCCGGGGATCACTTCTGTGTCTCTGCTGGACAGTGGCACAGGAAAATAACTTTCTTGGGTGGCGTAAGCTATGGTACCTTGCTGGCTAGGCTTACATAGGCCCTTGGGCCGATAGCCTAGTACCTACCTATGAACCTATGAATTATATTAAAAAATGTACAGTAAAAATAGTTATGCTCCAGGAGATAAACTTGAAAAGAACTGAGCATGTGAATTTGATAAAGAAAGGTTTTCAGGATGGTTATTCAGCAGAATATCTGGGGCAAAGGAAAAGAGGAGTACTTGTATAAATTGCAAGAGGAGCTCATATAATAACAGAAGAAAATATAAACAACAATAATGGAAGATTTATAGTATTAAGGGGCTACTGGCAAGGGAGAAGGATTACATTGGCATGTATGTATATTCCACAGAAAGCTGCTATAATGGAGCTTAAGAAAATCCTGGGAGAAATAATCAGCTTTCAGCAAGGAATATTTCTTATAGGTGGGGACTGGAATTTGATTTGCAACAGTGAAGATGTGTCTGGGGGGCAGAAGGCAAAATATAACAGAGGAGGGCAGATTTTTAAAGAAATTTATGAAAACATTTGGCATGGAAGATGTGAATTCAGTACTAGAAGTTCAGAGTGAATTTACATACTGTTCTCCAAGATACAAAAACTGGGCTAGGCTAGACAGAATATACATTTCACAGGAATATGTGCATTAATTGAAGGTCTTGATACACACTCAATAACTATTGAAGATCATGCGCCAATAATAATTAAAATAAAAACACAGGGTAATGAAATAAAAATGAAACACTGGCACTTTCCCACCTACTGCTGAAAAGAGAAGAATTTAAGGAATGGGCAGTGGAAATTATTCAGGGGCTATCAGAGAAGATAGAAATTTCTTCTGAAAAAAATAGCTAGGGAGTGGGATAAAATTAAGGTGGAGTTTAAAAATAGGGAGGAAATAAAAGAAAGGGAGATATGGTTAAGAAGTAACAAAAATTACTTATATAGGGACTGACAAGTGTTACTGTACAAAATAGGGGGAATATCACAGAACACGAAGAGAAGCAACTGCAGAATGCTAAACAAAAAATAAGGGATTACCTCAATAATATGCATGAGTTTAAAAAGATTGCTGTTAAGCAACTATTTTTGATAATAACCCTAGAGCATAATAACTTTTAGCACAATGAATCAGGCAACATAAAATAGAAAGGACTGTCATCAAGCTTATGGAGCCCATGACAAGGAAGATAACAAGGGATCTTGTAGAAGTATTGGAAATGCTTTGAAAATTCTATGAAAATCTGTATAAAACAGAGAAATATGGAAATCAAGAAAAGGTACAAATGGAAATATTTATGGAAGAATTAAATATGCCCAGGGTAGAGGCGGCTCAATTACTAACAGGATAGTAGGAGAAGAGATAAAAATGGTGATGTATAATCAATCCACAGGAAAGTCCCCAGGAATAGATGGTATTCCTGTGGCAGTCTGGAGGCTAGTAGGGAAAAAACTGATAAAGATCTGGAAGGTTTTGTTTAACAGTATTTTAAGAGGAGGAGAAGTACCAGCATCCTGGATTAAAGCAGTGGTAGCTGTAATACCTAAAGAGGGTAAAGATCCAGCAGATCCAGCTTCATACAGGCCCATTTCAATACTAAATCATGAATACAAAGTGTTTATGTGTATAATGACAAAAAGAATGACAAAAGTGACACCAAAACTGATAGATATGGATCAATGTGGTTTTGTGAAGTGGAGGCAAACATTTGACAACATTAACAGAACAGTGATGATCCAGAGGGAAACAGAATGTAAGAAAATACCACTGTTGTTGATAGGTCTTGATGCAGAGAGAGCATTTGTCAAAGTGAGCTGGGATTTTATGAACAGAGCAATATATGGCATGCTTACCTACAGACAAATTGGAGGAAGAGCAATTCATCTGCATCATGTCTTTGGGGTTTTGGAGGAATCCAAAGCAAATGGATAAACTTGCACAGATAAAAGGAGAGCATGTAAACTTCACACGAGAGCACAGTCAAGAACTCAGTCAGAACTATGTTCTGTGAGATGGCAGCTCTACTCAGTTCTGTGTTGTGCCATTGATCAGTTACTTTCACACACATCCTATTCCTAACAGGCCATCGAAGATAGTCACTTATATGCAGTGCTGATACTTGTGATGGAAAGTTAGACCAGTGCCCAACTTGTTCCTGTCAAATACCCGCAGCCCTCATCCCCCCAGACAAGCATTAGCAAAAGCAAAAATACTTCTATTCTGATTTTACCAAAAACATTGTTTAGCATTATTCCGGCCATGCCAGATTCGTGACTACTGTTTACCAGTTATCAAACAACAGCAAGTATAAGTCGCTAAGTATCCTTAGATTGCCTTCATACCCATCAATTATATCTACTTTACTGTATACACGTCAGACAGCAGGTGTGTTAAATAAATAGACAAAAAACAAACAATTCACAAAAATAAATAATTCTGCCTTACTTCACCATACAAGACTTGCAAAGCCAGATCAGTGACTGTTTAAAGTAAGCAAACAAGTGCGTCAGTTGCTTTCCTCCACAGACAGCACCCTACCCCTCTCAGCGGTTAAACCCACTTACGTGTGCACTTCAGATCTCTGTGATAAAATAATGATATCAGTGCAATGAATTTCAACTTTGTTCCACACAAACAATAGCCAGACAATAATGTCTAAGTTGCTTCAACACAAATCACATTAACTCTGCAAAGCCAGAATAATTCACAAACAGCAGTTAATCACTTTCCTCTACAGAATGCCCAAGCAATTACATCTAATTTGTCTATGTGCATCTCATATTTCCAACCCTTATAAAATGAAATAAAAATCTCTTTCTCAACTGCTTAGCAAAAGATATTGGCGAAGCAAAGGCCAAAATCATGGATAGATTTAAAATATTGTTCTTACATGCTTGAAGAGTTGATAGAATAACAGATTTGCATATTCATTTTCTGAAGGATATTAAGTCAAAGACTCAAATTCTGATATTATTTAGTGGTTTCAGCCCTCTGCAACTCACCAGAAAACCACACATTTTATGAAAAATAAACTGCAAATACAAATTCAGAGACATACATAGCTCTCAACTTGTTTGCTTGAAAATCAGAGGCAAAGACAAAAATAACAGGGATATGGGAAGAAATGCACAAAATCAGGGACAGTTTTAATTTTTACTGTAATTCACTTAAACGTTAACAGAACAAGGTTCTTTTGCACCTCTGGCATACTATATCATTCAGAACACCTAGAGGTAGCGGGTTATCTATGGAAGGGGCAAAAGCTGATTGAGATCCATTATTAATTAGTGTAGATGTAGCGGGGTGAGAAAACAGGATAGCTTAATTACTTACCCTTAGCGTAAGACAGAGGGTGAGAATGTTTTAAAGCAACAGAAATATGCAAGAAGGTAATTACTAGCATGTGGCAAAATTTGAATAAAATCTCTTTACCTAGTAAACGAATGTGATCTCTAAATAATGAGTCACAGCAGTAAGCAATAGATAGTCTAATCTAATTGATCAGGGTATAGTAACTGTAGAGCGACAGCTACAGATGATGTAAATGAAAAGTTCAAATTGCATTAACTGTAAAGCAAAAGGGTTCAATGCAATATCAGCAGAGCAGTCAACAAAGTAGTCTAAGTATATCACAGGGGTAACTCTGTACTCTGTAGTGCAGTAGCTTTAAGTACCATAACAGTACAGTAATCTGTAACAAGCAGAAATGCAACAACACTAATGATCAATAAGCACAGTGAGTTACTTAGATAATAAGTTAATTTGTTTTTTATCTTCCTAGTAGCTGTAACTGGCAATGCTGCAGTATTCTTAGATATTGCCAGTAGTGGGCAATACACAACACCTATTTTACACTTAGGGGCATTCATGCTAAGCCCTGCTGGCTTCAATGGTAGATCACAAGCCCAGTCTTCTGAGTGGACAGCAACATCATTCAGGTACCCTGCAGCATAATCTTGATAAAGTTTCCGTACTCTGTCCATCAGCCTTTAGAATGAGATGACAGCCCCAACCACAGGGAGAACAAATGGCAAAACCATATACTGAAATAATGCATTGGCTGTGGAGATAGCTGTTTTCTCTGTACCTCATCTGTTAAGGGGACTATCCAATACCCCTTTGTGAGATCAACAGTGGTCAAAAGTCTCACTTTCCCCAATCTCTCCACCAGCCCATCCACCCTGGGCATAGGGCAGGTATAGAATTTAGAGATATTACATTTTCTGAAATCATTGCAGAACCATGCCATGTCATCCAGTTTTGCAACCAAGACAACAGGCTTATTTCATTCACTGGTGGACTTTTCTATAACATCTAGCTCAATCAGACTATCCCAGTCAACAAATGTCAAATAAATAAAATAAATAAATTATAATTTCAGAATATTTTTATCTCTTTCCTCAGTTTTTTGTGCATCTGGTGGTAGGGCCGTAGGTTGACCTTCTCCCTTGGGACTGTCTAAATGTGGTGCTTTAAAGTTATTTTTCAAGGTAGTTTTTTGAAAATATCTCTCTCTTTTCCAAAGAGAAACTCCTGTACTTCCTGTTCTGAGTCTTAGGGGGAGTTTTGTCTACTACCACTGAAGGGATTAATAGTTCATATTTTCTTTTTTTTTTTTATGGCCTCTACTTTTAAGTGTTTTGTTCACTACATATATTTGCAACTCCATGGTTTTAGAACATTTACACAATGCATTAACTTGTCTGCTTCCTAACTGTCTAACTTGAACTTCATTTCATTTATTCATTTATTGACTTTATAAGGCACTTATTTTCAGTGAAGGGGAGCAAAAATAGAATTGATCCCCCACCTGGAACTCTCCGTTCAAGGCATTCCTGTCATGCACTCTGTCTTGGTTTCCTTGAATCCTCTCCAAGTGTGCTCACACAATCAGCATTATGGTCTTCAGTCTCTCTTGAGGATCCATATAATGTCCAATGTCACTTGTAAAAAGCGTCCTCATCCTTCTATGTCTCTTTCACTATATCTAAAATCCTCTGGTGTCCCCTGCAATATAGTAACTCAAAAGGGCTTAATCCCATTGAAGCTTGGAACACTTATTGAATTGAAAACATTAAAGCAAGCAATAGCTGGTCCCACTTTTTTCCATCCTTCTTGTTAACTTTTTTTAATGATCCTGTTATACACTCCCTGTTAGCTCCATTATGCACTTTCCAAGTGTGCACACACAAGCAAAATTACAGTCTTCAGTCTATCCTGAAGATCTCCATATGTTCAGTGACACATTTAAAAGGTGTCCTCTTCTCACCTCTCATTCATTATGTTTAGAAGTCCTCTGGGTGTTCTTCTATATATAATAAATCAGAAGGCCTAAATCCTATGCAAGATGGGGTACGTCTCAAAATAAGAATGGCAACTAACATAACAGCTGGACCCAGTCTTTTCCATATCTTTCAATTATTCTCTTTAAAATTGAGTTCAATGTCCTGTTAAATCATTCTACAAACTTATCAATTTGAAGAAGATATGTTGACATTCTTAGTTGTTTAACCAGAAAACTCTGGTGCAGATGTTTCATAACTTTTGATATAAAGGGTGCCCCCTGCTTTATCAGGATTTCCATAGGTATCCCTACCCAAGAAAACAGTAGAACTATTTCCCTGGTCGTTACTTTTGGAGCTAGCTTTTCTGAGTTGGATCATTTCAGGGAACTGAGGGGCACAGTCCAGTATCACAAGTGAATCAAATAAACAGCCCCACTTTATCCATTACAATTCTCATGAAAAGGATCTTGATTACAGTCAAGAGAATTAAAGGACTTTGTATGCCCAGGTTACGGGTCATCCACTGACAATTAGAGTCCCATGTTTTTAGTTTTGTCCATCCCTGAAAGACCACCAAAATATGCTTATGTGCTGCTTTCACAACCATTTGATTAAATAACAGATACCAGAAGCTGCCAAATAGTCTCTCTTCAGTACTTCCTACCATATAGAAGACATCAATCTCCAGTTCAAAATAGGGGTAACTTAGAAGGTCTCTCTTCAGGGTATCTTGTCCCCCTACTCCAGAGATGTTCTCACTAACATGACATAGGATTTTATTTTCCCACTGGCCTCTCTTAACTGTTAGTTGACCCACCTTGGCATCAAACAAATTGGGGTACTCCTTTTCCGTCAGGCCATGACAGGTAGAGACTTTTACTTCTTCTCTGGGTATAGCAGGCACATGGGCTTTTAAGTCTAACTCTTCTCTGAGAAATGGTAACTCACTGCAATATTCCGAGAAATTGCTCTCAACTTCCCTTTTCTTTTTGAAATCCCATGCTTCTTCTGTGGTTCTTCTCTCTTCTTTCCTTATCTTTCAACACATTCCAGAAGGCTTATTCCACTATCCCATAGTCTTGAAGCGCCATATTTCCTCTATGTATCTTCCATACTGTCCACATTTACCTCAATCTGTGAATTTAACCCTATCTTAGGTTCTTGGGACCTAGCCTTTTCTCCTAACATTTGCCACCCCCTTCCCTTGTTGGGCATTCTGTGATACATGGGAAAAAACACCTCACTGTAGATGATTTATCTATACTTCAATTTGACCTCAGCTCTCTCTAGTTAGTCCAGTAAGTGTTCCATTTTCTTCCTCTGTCCTTATACTGAGCAGCTATCATTATCCTGTGCAACATTATATTTGGTTGACTCAGACTGTATCTTGGAGTTTATAAAAGTTCCTTTGCTGTTATGCTGTTCCTACCTTTGCCAAAAATATCTAAAGTACAGGAAATTGTTCCTGGTAATTACAGAAGAGATTAAGAAAAGGTAACATGGCCATGGGGTACAGAACTTTCCCAAACAAGGTCTCTACTTGCACCTGAGGAACCAGATGCCATCTCTTTTCTCCAAATATACATATTACTTTGATTGTCTTTGGTGAGCAATGCTTCTTTTTCAAATACACTGTGCTTTTCCAGAGTGATCACACTTTCCAAGTCAAGTGTTTCTTGCAGCACCTGTCCCTACATTGTCATTATACATTTCATTAATTTTGCACAGGCATGGTAACAGAAAGCAGATTCAAGTAGACAGGATGTTGCTTGGTCACATTCCATGACCTCCTCAATCCCACCACCTTCCTAAAAGACCAAACAGGATTATCAAGTAAGGTATCCCCTTCCCAGTACTTAGCAAGGTGCCCTTTCTTCCCATTTTAAAGCACAGTATGAAATATGTAGTCCCCTTCTATTCCTTTTTTTACAGATGGAGTGAAACCTTTGTTAGATGTTTCTTTATATAAATTCAAATAACACAGAATTCTCTCAACTAATGTTACAACACTTTTGGTGTCCTGCAGGTCTGACTCATACATACACTTCTTAATTACTGCTGGTATAGCCTTTTTGAAATGATGAAGTCACTAGGTTACCCTGTCATTATATCTTTACTATTTATACTATTAGGAATCAAGGCAGAATTTAACACTATGTTTCATTTTGAATAATTATGCACTATCTTACTTCTAGAAAAAACTAGAGTCATGGAACCAGAACATATGAATTTCTGTGATAACTCCTGCTCTCTCTAACAATATCTTGTTTATTTTCTCAAAGCCAGTGCATTCTGAACTAGGGGTGTCCATATAAGCACAGAGACCCTCCCCCCCATGAGATGTGCTGCTGAGATTCTTGCCAAAGTGTTTTGATACCAGCATTCAATTACAGCAATTCTCTCATAAGTAATCACGTATGAGTCTAGATTCCTTGTACTGTGATGTAGCTTCAGAGAATATAGCTCTTGGCTGTTCTATAAATTTGGCTCCCAGCATCATCTCTGCAGTTGCAGTGGCAATGGTCAGGAGAAGCTGCTCATCTATAGTCATTATGTCCCTCAGGACACGTATACCAATGGATGTTCCTGTTGCAACTCTACATTACCAGAACATAGATTCTCACTGCACAGGTTGCAGGGAAAACTCATCAGCAATGGCAGGGAATAAATAGGTGCTGCCCAGATTCTCCATCAGATGTGGCATTTTTGTCACTGAGCACACCTAATTCTTTTATGAAGCAAGTAGTTTTACTGGCAAAACAGGATAATAGGCTTATCATGGCCAGAAAGACAAGCAGTGAAAATGGGCAACACAAAACGCATTCAGTTAATTAGAAAGTTCAGTCCATTTCTTGCATTCTACATGAACAGGAATACATGATTATGGATTACTCTGACAGTCCAATTGTCTCAATGTGCTGTACTCATGCATGGATCCATAAACAAGCAAATATTATTTGTGGTGTAATATCCTCTTTCTACCTACTCTAATTTGCCATTGTGGTTTCTGGGTATAGCCTGTACTACAGTAATACCACAAAATAGCTTAGAAGTCTCTCACTAGGTTAGTTCTAAAGTGACATTTGGTTACTAAAATCTCTCCAATGCAATGCAAGTAGCTATCATTTTCTCTACAACACGAGAATTCTCTGGCAAATGTGAATATTCCACGAGACTCCTGCCTCAGTGCCAGTTACCCTAGCCTCAGGCAGTCTCTCTCGTTACCAAGAGCAGATTTGCCTACACAGTCTGGTCTCTGCCATTTCAGTGTTGTTGCTCCTTTAAATAGGACAACTAACAACTAAACATGTTCACCTAGAAACACAGCTATGCCAGCTTAAATGCCAGACCCTAATACTCTACTTAGCTGTTTCTGAACCCATGCTAGCCTTCCACAGGTGCTGTCACATTTCCTAAATACCAAGTGTTTTTGCTCCTAATTCATGCCCTGCTGCCAAAACTACCCTGTCTCCTCTGCCTGGCTAAATGTAATCATTGGGCAGATATCCAATGAAACCACATCACCATCACGCTAGGCCTCAGTATATATAATGGTCTGGCCCAACCCTGAGAAATATTTACAAATATTAAAAATGAGAGAGAAAAAGATGGACATTTTTCATCAAGAAGACATCTACAAGTGTAATAACATGTTTGAGTAGTACTGATATGTTGATATAATTTATAAATTTTAGTTTGCAGTTGACTACTATGAGATCTTACCTTGGATACATAATTTGTACTGAATACCATAGACAAGATTCAGTGTTACCATCCACATTGTGAACTAGACACAGAAAGAATGACCAACTTCTGAGCTGACAAACATAAGATTCAAGAAAAGAGCTGCATTTCTATCAGCACCTCTAAAGGAAATGTACAGTATGCCATTTCATAAATTAGTATGAGGCTAACTGTTATTGTGGGACATTTTAAACCTAGCCAGTTACCCCATGTGAGAATCAAACACTGCATTTTTTATCTGTAAGGCAAACACCTTAACCATTATGCCAACCTCCCACCTTTTTTAATTTCTTTTCTTCATTCCACAGTATGCAACATGCTAAATGCTACACTGAGGATGGGGATTCATTATATGAATACAGCATCTGCCTTACAAATATAGGACAGTAAAACTGGAGGGAAGGAAACTGCTACCTGTTATGATACCATATGCAGCAGAACATACAGTGTGCCCTTTATGTTAACAACATACAAAGTGACTGGGGTAGAAATCTGTCAGTAGGGTACACATCAAGGCAGCATGCTTGCCCTGAACTGAAAATGTACTGGAATTGCTGTCAGTATATTTTCTATTTTAGTTGGATGCACAGCAGTGCAGCCTGTGTGCCTTCTGCTGCAACAGCACACAGGACATGCAGTTTGTACTTTAATGATGTGTGGACAGCAGAAACCCTGTGCATCCACAAAAAGATGGCATTTGTACATTCATACAGTATTACATTTAGGAGCAGATCTACTCCATGCAGAATGCAGGTGAGAGCCATATGCAGTGTGGAACTTTGCTGCAAGAATGGTATGCAGGAATAAGTGACGCACTTCATAATGTACTGAATTGCTTTGCATGCATTACCCATTCCTGCATAGTACTGCTCATTTCCATATCATCTGAGTTTCATACTCTGCAGATGACATCACAGCATTCTAAAGTCTTGTCTGCATAGCTCTCAATGAATCAAGCACAAATCTCAACAGAATTGGGGAGTAATTCAGAAATGATTAGGGACACTTTTAAAATATTAGTACTATAAACCTGGGACATTAGCCAAATAAGAGAATGCAAATTAATATACATTTACTGAAGTAAAATAAGTCTGTGACTCTAATTATTGTCATTAAGTGTAATTCACTTTTTCTCTAAAACTCACCAGTTTTAGGAGGGATTAAGAGGGGCAGCACTGAAATATGAGTCAAAACCATGGAGATCCCTGAAAATCAGGGTCAGTCGAGGGATATGAATAATAGACCCTAACTAGGCTGTACTGGTGTCAGTACAACCAAGAAGTGCACACCAGTGCACTTAAAAAACACTGTGTTACAACAGTTGCAGCAGTACCACATCTATATAGGTAACATGAGAGAATCTGCTATATTTAGTGTGATTAATTTTCTTCACATATGTCTGAGTATATGTGTGTGCGTGTGTGTGTGTGTGTGTGTGTGTGTGTGTGTGTGTGTGTGTGTGTGTGTGTGTGTGTGTGTGTGTGTCTGTATGTGCGTGTGTGTGTTTGTGTGTGTGCGTGTGTGCGTTTGTGTGTGTGTGTGTGTGTGTGTGTGTGTGTGTATGTGTGTATGTGTATGTCTGTGCGTGCGTGCATGCATGCATGTATATATATATATATATATAGTCTGTCTGCTGTAAGATAACAGAATGAGGTTTATGATGAATGACCAGCATGAAAAGCTTTCTTTAACCCTATAGAATGAAGGGCTGGATTTTCAAAAGGACGTTATGTGGAATAACATAAAGCAGTTACCCGACCATACAAATCCAAAACCTGGGCTCTGCTAGTCCACAGTATATGCTGATGGAGAATGGTGGAGCTGTAGCCCATTCCAGTAGGGAGACTGTGCTCACTGTGCTGAAATATTTTGGAATTCTACACTAGCAAAAGCTACAAGAAAATTCTAGCCAAGCTAGAGTTTCCACTCTGTGATTCCTTAAACCTCTTGTATTAGAGGCACATGGGATATATGCAAATGCTGTACTGACGAGACCAGAAGAAGGCTGAAACATGTATGTCCAGAGCTAGTGGGGTTTGGCTTTATTGGTCTGAATTTACCTATAGCAGCCTTAAAAAGGAAAAAGCCATGGGATTTCAGAACGGGTATATATTATAACATCAAAGTCTTACAACTTCGAATGTTATACTATCGAACCCAGTAGAGCAAAACACCAGAAAACCAAACAGTAAGACTAGCGATTTTTTCCCCAGGGAAAGGATTTGCTGTTCCGACAAACATACACACAACACAAGCACACCAAAATAAATAAGCCACACACTCACACTTCACAAAACCCTACACTAAACCATAGATACACCGCTAGCTATCCACTTACCTTAACCCAACCCTAACCCTAATGTCTGTCACTATCGCACACTCACCTTACCCGCTCCCTAACCCTAACTCACCTACCCCACCCTAACCCTCACATCCACACAATCGCACACTTACCTGAACTGCGTCCTAACCCTAAGTCACCTAACCTGCGCCTAATCGCACACTCACCTTCGTTTGCACACTTACCTTAACCCGGTCCGTAACCTTCGCTCCACAGTCGAGGAAATAGCAAAGCTGCAGAAACGGCCCACCAAATACTTTCCCTAGGAAGGTATTCAGTGTTCTGCAGCTTTGCTATTTCCAGGTTCGATATTATAACATTCAAAGCTGTAAGACTTCGATGTAATAATATAGACCCATTCAGAACTGCCATATAGCTGAAACAGCTGGTATCCTTAAGGGGTCATTTGCATATATCCCATGTGCCTCTAATACAAGAGATTTAAGGAATCACACAGTGGAAACTCTAGCTTGGCTAGAGTTTTCTTGCAGTTTTTACTGATTGGTTTGTCTGTGTGACCATTTTACTTATTGCTTTAGTACTCTAACAAAAGCTCAATAATGTACAGCCCTGAGGCAATGGAACAGCCCGTTGAAGTCAATGGTTGTTTTGATGAAGTAATAGCTCTACCTGTATTAGGGACTTGGTACTACAGGCAGTACCGGATGGAATTCCAGACTACTTGTGATAGTAAGTTCCACATGTGAGACCAGTGGAGAAAAGGTGACCAAGGATGCTTGCATTCTCTATTAGGTGGTGAGCAAGCCATCCCTAAAATTCAGTGGGAAATGGCTTACACAAATCAGACAGCTAAAATCAGAACAGTTCCCTAATTTAGTAATGGCATCACATGCCCATTCTCATATGTGAACAGGGGAGAATGTATGCATGACAGTCATACTGCCTGTAACGCATACATTCTCGTATCCATCATACAGGTGTGCAGGATGACCCCATGACCATGTATAGCTCTACCTGTAGGCAACCCTAACAATGCATGTAAAGCTGTGGCACCAGGCAACCTCAGATGGACCCAGCAAGCTTATCAACTCCTCTTGCAGAATTCTGTTATGTTAAGAATGGATGATAACATTCATTACCATAGAATGTTTCAGAATCTCATTACCCCCTCCTAATGTAGTGGGAGAGCCAGCCATTTTGTACCTCTATGTTGCAAGGTTCAGTTTTAGGTGTACACCTCCCCCCAAATAATGTCATTCCTGAGTGTGGGAATGAACTTCAGGTTTTTGAAAGCAAGGCAAGTGCACATACTCCATTTATCCATTGTCTTTTGTATTTTTTAATTTTACATTATTTATTTCATTCATTTCAGTGCTATATAGTAATTTTTGCTTTTAAATTCACAAGATTATTACTAGTTATTGAAAGGCTAGTCTCATGGGTCTCTTCGTATTCTAGATTCAAAATTAGTTCAAATGTTTTATTAATTAGTTTAATCTTAAGCTAAAGCTTTAGCAGTTTGGTGAAGGATTTTTTGCATGAACGTATGTGTGCATGTCTGCATGGCTATGTGTTGGAGGGATGGCTGCAGCACTGTCATAGTTACAATGAAGGGATTACAGCTATTCCTTAATAAGAGCAGAGTATACCCTTACTTTCTAGTGAACCTCCGAAACAGATCAGACACAGCTATTCACAGTACAAAAATGTGAGTAGCACAATATCAAGCCAAATATCTAGAGTCCAAAAAACACGTTTTAACTCATCAGCCATATAACCCATACACCTTCACTGAATTATTAGCATTGCCATTGGGTTGATGTGTCTTGGGGGGAGAAGAATAGCCTTCCCTCTTTTCAGACATTCTGGCAATGAATTATACCATTTCTGAGCCATGAATGTGGCTTTATGATGTAAAACGTTTTTCTGTAGACAGTTCTGGCATGTAGTATAGCTATCTCTGATCTGCATTAATTCTATCATTCATACCTTGCAGCTCATTTGCATATATAATTTGCACCAACTGGTGGTTTGGTTCACAGTTAACATAATTAGTGCAGCCATGCTACATAATTATCCCTGAATTACGGTGTTTTTCCCGTCATTTCCTCTCTCCCTGGCACTACTTAATGTGGACTGTGTTTGACTCTTGCTGCTTATGCCCATGTAACAAAAAAGAATCAATAAGGACTCAGCTTTATTTCATTTTCTGATTGTCTGTTTCTTTACACATAACAATAGTAGAATACCTGTACAGAATTATTTCAGCACTTACTTCATACCATTTATATGGTAACTAAGAAAATACTATCATTATTAATGTGTTTTTTTTAATTTATTTTAGGTTGTCAACAAAACCGATGACACTGATACGGATCCTTGTGACCGTTATACTCTATGCAATGTACTTGGCTGTCAAGCTGGAACCGTGGTATGCCAAACCTCGTGGTATCTATAAGAGTGCTGTCATCCTATATCAATCAGTTGCAATTTTAATTCCTCTGATTTACAAAGAAATAATGAATCTCCCTTACTAAGTACATTAAGAGTAAGACAGACATACAGGAGCAATCACCCACCTTCTTCATGGAGATGTCACGTGTACTGTAAGTGACTGGAAAAGACATTGTACAACCATGTGAAGTGGAAAGTAAATAAGGGGTTGTATTAAAAATATACTAAGAATGAAAAACTGTTAAAAATCATGGTTTTGGTATTTTATATTGAAGTATTCAAGGGCTTTTGAAAAGATAAGAAATGAACCTGCCTTTTGAATTACATATGTATAGGCTATTTTCTGTGTTGGCTCTTTATAAGATGCGTATAGCCTATAAGTGTAGATCCTACAACTATAAAAAAATAAAGTACAATTGTGAAAAAAAAGTTAATCTTAATGCTCACAGTGAAGTCATCACACTTAATGCCATTGCTAATTATGTATACTAACCTTGAGATGAGTCACTGAGTAAGGGGAATACCACAACCACAAATTTAGTGTTCTTTCCCATTTTTGTAATTACACCAGGTGCAAAATTATGGGCCTGATTCTAAAACAATTTACACTCGGTGATTTCAAAAGATAGCCTGCAGGCTTACCATCTTACAGCATACAAATAAAGAGGCACATAAACCAGCAAGAAAACTCCTCACAACTTCCCCATATTCCCATAAAAATATCCTGTCGGTGGCCCAGTTCACAGGACATGTATAAGTTGTCATGGGATGCTGTGACAATACAACGTGATATGTTTGAAGTGCACTGATAATCGGAATGGTGACGCAGTGGCACAGTAACCTTATTCCCAGCACTCTTCATTTGATAGCTGAGGTATAAGGTGTGATAGGTGCAGGTGCATGTTGTGGGTAGCAACATCTGTATGAATGTCCACACAGTGTAATGCTTTATGTGCTGTAAATGTAGATAAATACATCATCTTGTATTTCTTGCCCTTCTAATATTTGTCCTATTCCCTTTCTGCTAAGTCAAGTTTTCTTACCCATGCTCTGTTTCCACTTCAGTGTTCTAGTATGTTTCTCCTTATATATGTGACACACTCTCATTATGAATGTTGAGAGGTGCGGTGAATGATGCTTCTACCAAATGACTGTGGATTAAACATGGGTGAAGGATGTGCAGTGCACTGTGCATCTGTGTCTCTGTGTACATGTCAGTAAAACGTGGTGAGAGACATCATCTGCTGTTTGTGTAATTCAGTATTAAATCCTACGTTGGCTGTGATGTTCTCTGTCATCCCAGAACTGACTATTACAGTGTTGTACACCTCCCAACTGCAGATATCAAAAATCTAGACAAATGCTTTTGAAAAGTAGGTACAGCCAGCCAAAAAATCTGGACAGTTATTTAGCATAAAATTTGCACACTTAGTAGCAGAACTCCTCCAATTTCCAGTAGGATTGTAGGTTATCCCCACTCAGAAACCAAGTTTCAAAAAGAGTGACAAAATGATGCAAAATCTAAATATATTTCCCTAGCAGACAGATGACATGACGCTACAGCAGAATAAACATCATTTGCACTGTAAGATGCGTGCATAGCTTGAAAAACAGCCATTGTTAATTATACTGTTAATTATATAAGTAAGTATAAATATATAAGTATTACTGTTAATTATATAAGTAAACAAAACTTCATATATCTGTAAATATAACAAGCACTCAGAAATGTTTTTTTTTCTGGTCACACAAAAGTTTAAGTCTGAATAAACCTGATTGGACACTATATACCTAAGCTGTACAGATTCCAAGGCATGAAAAGTTGTTTTTGAGGCTTTAGAGAAGGTTATATTATAATAAATACAAAACCACAGTTACAGTATTGCTATAAAGACTGTCTATGCACTCATATTTATACCAATAAAACAGTTCTTTTAAATAATTCTGTATCAATGGGTTCATACACAGTTTTAGTAGCAAACTACATTCCTACACAGTTCCTACCAAAAAAACACAAAAGATAGACAGTAAGGCAGGTGACAACAAATAATATAAAAAAAATATTTGTAAAATGTTTATAGTAGCAGCTTTACCAAAGGACTGTGCATGTTGCCAACTGGGACAACTGACTCAGCAAAAATGAAATAATTTGTTAATTCTGCCAGGAGAAGAGCATTAAGAGAAGCCAGAAACTAGCACAAACTGTACATCACTTTACATCTCAACCTGTTAGTGCAGTCAAGGCCAAGCCAAAAATAATAGAGAGACAAAGAACCAAAAGTCAGGGAGTTGTTTTTAAGCAATATCTATATCTATATCTATATATATATATATATATATATATATATATATATATATATATATATATATACATAAAGTTGCAATAATAACATTAGCTTGCTTTTTTTCAGAAGAATATGAAGTCTGAAATTGAAATGCCTGTTATACAGACTGTTGAAACAGCAGAATTTTTCTGAGTCCAAAAACAGGTTAGAACTTTTTATAGTAATGAGGCTGATGAAAGCACAATTCAGAGAAATATTTCCTAGTGTATAAACCATATGCCTTACAACTCGTCCAGCAGATTGCTCTCCTCCTCTGTGGGCTTCTGACTTCTGCTATCATCTAAGGTGGTTCAGCACAGGGATCCCAGGCCAAATAACTAATAATCACCCTTCTAGCTAGCCTTGCAGTCATTGCTTTAGTGATGTCAGCACATCAGACATCCATGATGCCATGGGGCACAGGCACAGGCTGATGATGCAAGACTAACAAATTAAAGCATAGTAACTAAAATTGTGACTTAAAGGGGTCACTTTGGATTTTGTGACACCCTGTTATTTTCAGCTGAATTTGGAATTTTACATCAAATATTAGACAACTGAGAAGTATTTAGCGATATCCCCACTGAACTTTGTACACATCAGGGATCAAAGCCATATAAGATTCTCACATATTTCCCTGACATGCACATCCTTTGTCTTATGGGTCTGCCTACAATGGTGTAGTATTTCAATGTGGTCTCATCCCATCATCTACCCATTTGTGTTTTCAGAGGTTCTCTCTGTCACCATTGCAACAGATGTCTGCACAGCCCTTCATTTCTATAGCAAGGCGTGCTCTTTCTGTTGTAGAATGTAATTCCTAATATGTTCAGACAGCCTGGCAGAGTGAACTTTCTGTCTACTGTTTTATACTTATGCTGCCATGTGGGTACCTATGGTTCTGACACATTCATGTAAATAGCGGAAAGGGTGCCTCAGTATTATCCCTGTGAGGTATATATACCTATGGCTGCTGTTGTCTTTGATTGTCCTGAATGCTGTGGTCCATACAGGATTGTGACTGGGATCAGCTACACAGATGTATTATAATGAACCCTAAAACACACACCTCTCATAGGAGCCATATATTCTGCACTAATATGTAGTTGGCTTCCTGCGCTAAAGCGTTCACATGGCCATTTGCTCTTCTCAGACATTATCTTGTAAAGCTAACAAATGAATTGCTTTATCTGTGTACAGTGATGTTACCTCCATGGGGAAGCAGCGGCACTGTGCACCATGTGAGATTAGTGTTGCAGCACTGTGTCCCCGCCTGCAAGACTCCTTTCTTATGAATTGTGCTTGCTTAAGCAGTTTCCCTCTTGGTAGATGGGTTCCAATATGCTGACCCAAGTCTTTTGGTATGAGCAAAGCAGTAAATATGTGTGTAATTTTCCATATAAGATTGTTTTATTTATAGTAGAGTAATATCAGACAAAGAAGACAGTGGTGATCATTTAAAATGATATAAATCTTGCAAAATCGCCACACATTAACTGTAGTATCTAACATACCCTACATGCATCTTCTCTATCTATGCTTGAACCCTGATGTGTCATTTCCCCAGTTATAGGTATAACTAACTGGATATTTCTATAAAGAGGGAATTAAAATATTAACAGCTGGACACTGAGTGGCTACCTCTCTTTACGGGGTGGGGGGGTTGGAAATGAGGGAACAATGAACTGAACACTTTTTAAAATCCAGCTATTAAACCATAAACATTTAATTGTTTCTATCACTGTAACAATATATTTAGTCTCTTGAGCTTATTACTCAACACAACTCTTAGGGCCAGATTCCAAAAGAGTTTCCCTAATTGTAAGTCTGCCCTGATTCCGAAAGTCTTGCTCTTAGTGTAAGTGACTTACTTTGGTGTGAGGCCTCTCTGTTAACAGGCATACACCAGGGGTCAGACTCCCTAAGACCTGCTCTCAGTGCAAGCAGTCACTGATAGTGACAGCAAGTCTTTGAATCAGGCCCTCGGGCCTCTGAACCCCTGCCCAGGAAGTTATTCAGACTCCATTGCAAACAATCACTTTGTCTTTTATACAGACATTAGAATTTATTTTTGAAACAATGTTTTGCTATATGTAACTGTGTTTTATACCTGCAGCTATGCATTATAACAGAAATTAACTTTGTACTTTATATACGTATGCTCTGCCTTTTGTGTATTTCATCTTTGTAATATTGTGCTTGACACCTGGGCCATCACTGAAACTGGTCCACCTGGATCGGTGTATTTCCCTGGTAAACAAATGTAATAAACAAATAAATAATATACGAGAAAAAACTAACTTTGTATGTGTGTTTGTGCTGGATTTAGGACAAAAAGCTATAAATTTATCTTTGACAGATAATTTCATATTTGAGCCATTGATGAGAAAGCAATATGTTTTGCCTAGTGATACACAATTCCAAGGGTTGAATTACAAGAACAATAGGCTTCATTTATGGAAAGTCAGCCCTGAAATTACTGGTCTGAAACTGGATGTTGCACATATTGTAACAAATGTGTAATTTTTTACAGCTGCACGCAGTCATATTCAGGCTGAGCTTAGTTTGAAAGAGTTCCTTCAGCAGGTAAGTATGTTATGATTAAGATCCAGAGGTCTCACAGGTTTCAGCACAGGTTTCTACAGTTCAGAAATAATGCATCCTTGTTTACACATTGGTATCCTCACTACCTGCTCCTCTGTCTTTCATTTTGCATTCCTCCTTACAACCTACAAAGAAAAGTTCATGTTTCTACTGTTAAAGAAAAGGCTGAGCATCCAAAGCATACACTAATTGGTACAATTAACACATCCTGATAGAGAACCATCAGAGACATTGGCTTATCCCACAGGGTCACTATCTGTGCACTTGTTACACATTTAATAGTTAACTGCAAGTGCTGAACAGGAAAGCTTCAGGCATTCCTTACTGTAGCCCAGGTGGTATAAAAAAGACAATATAACCTGCAGAGAGGGTAGACGAGACAGCCTAGCTTATGGAATATCATCTGGAGCATGACTGATAGAAGGTAGGCTCTCACCATTTCAACTTGACTTCTAAGTTCAGCAAGACCCTTTTGCAGTCACCTTCTGTTATTTGTTTTTATTCAAATTTCTGTTGATCTAATGGCACTGGCTAAGAAATACAAGGTGAATGTGTCAAAAGTTCATATTATATCAAAAGATAGCCCAAGGTATGCAATAACTCTAAATAAGGCTTCTGTTATCGCAGAGTTACGGCAAATTGTTCACTGACAACATCAGAACAGATTTGTTCTTACATGATATCTCTCACACACACACACACACACACACACACACACACACACACACACACACACACAAAGTTGGTTTGGTCAGATTTTGCATAGATTTTAAATATGATAATGTTATCAAAACCAAATAAAATTAGTAAGGCAGAAACAAGTTAGACTGGTAATTGGTGGGTAGTTGGCTAGTTATGTGGTGATATAATTTGGGGCTCATGCTGTAGTCAGAAACAGGAATGCCATTCTCTGTTGAGTCCTGGCAATGTTTTAAGGCTGTGCAACTGAGTTGTGATTGGTACTCAATGTACTCAATGCACAAAAGTGCAATGTTATGCATTTGGCTGGTGGGAACGGATACAGACAAACATGCAAGCTAGGAGCAGTAACCATAAGGATGATAGAGGATGATAAAGTATGAGAAGGACTTAAGGTGATATTTACTTCCAACTTAGATAATGCAATGTGACAATACCATTAAGATAACAGTGTACAGGGCCGAAGTGGACTCTTGCAGTCATCCTCTCATTGTAAGGCCACATCTGCAGTGTTGTGACACATCCCATCTGCCATGCAGAGAGCGTGTAATTTAAACCTTACAAAGTAGTTAAAGGGTGGAGGTGCAGAAGTACAAAATAAAAAATCGGTAAGCTTATTGAGTACACACTAAAAGAGAGAAGAGTAAGGGGTTTATGATAAATACATGCCACTTTATTTCTGGGTACGTGGGATGGGTGGACTTTAAGAAAAAGAACACAGCAGGGAGATGCAGACATGGATGACGCAAAGATAATTCAAGACAAGGTAAACACTAATTCAAGGAAATGAGGCTAAGCCATGGAGCACACATCTGAAGCAATGGTAGAGTGAAGTCAACAGTGGTGTTTGGGGATAACTGAGACACATGGCAAATGAGAAAGGATGTGCTCAGGGAGGAGCAGCTGCATAGGGGTGGACTGCCACCTTTGAGTTGATTCAGTAGTCCTTCAGTCTTCATGAACACATTCATACATCTGATTATTCAAACCTAGATTTATTTTCCTTAACATGTTGAAAAGTATGCAGAGTTGTTCTGTCTGCCAGTTTTACCATATACACTTTTGTATAATGATGTACCATTGTATGAAACAATATTCAGAAGTTGAGATTACCAATATCTGAAGGGGTAATGGTCATCCTTTATAGAAGCTCTCCATAACCTCTTAAAAAGGACTCTGTTTTAAGCAGTTTTGCAAAGAAAGCCAAGAAGCAGCCAATTACCTTCATAGAGGAAAGTGTCTAGTACCTGCTTTGGTCTTATGTCCCCATTTTAGCAAACAATTCATGCAGTACAAAGTGTATGCATTCTATTAACTAAAAAAGAAGAAACAGTAGATACAGTGATAGCTGTCCTTGTGGATGGCATCTCTGCTACAAAAGCCTGCTTCTAAAATAAAGCAAAGATTGTAAAGAATGAGATTTGGCCTCCACCATCCCCATACGTGTGCGCGCGCATGCGCACACACACACACACACACACACACACAGCTACAGCTAAGCTAGAGGCTTTTAAAGCTAGTCTTCATGATGATTCTGAATATTGCATTAAAAACATGGTAATAAACTTTCTTACAAATTTATCACAGTTTTGCCATAAAAATATATTATAACCATGTAAATATTGGAGACACAACAACACTCTTGGATATGTATACATTGATATCGGACAATGACCCTTTTCCAAATGCATCATCATGCTCCTTTTAAATCCCCTTGCAATATAAATATCACATACATAGGTTTATAGGTTCATAGGTAGGTACTAGGCTATCGGCTCTGGGGCCTATACAAGCCCAGCCAAAAAGGTACCCTGGCTTTTGCCACCCAAGAAAATTATTTTCCTGTGCCACTGTCGATCAGAGCCACAGAAGTGATCCCCGGGGTGAATTTCTTATTTCCCATCCAATCATCAAGATTTTTCTTGAAGAGTGCTAATGAGGAGCTTTGTTTGATATAGACAGGTAGTTTATTCCAGAGTATGGGAAGTTTCTGGGACAGGAATCTATCCCTCCGGTAATTCATAATACTCTTACTGTACAACTACTTAATCTCATTCTCTGATGCATTTCTATATGCTACATCTTTATATTTTCTCTAGCAGTTACTATGTATATTATGAGTTATTAATGAGTTGCTTCCTGCAGTCCAGGATTTGATGCCTTCAGCCCCCTCACCCTTTCCAACTATGACTCTGAGCAAGTAAGTAAACCAGACAACAATCCTAGACTAAGTCTAAAAAAATGTCCATGTGGATCAGTCCTCTACCCTGTTAACAAATATAAACAGACAAATAAATAAATACATTTCCCTCTTTCAATTCCTGGGTAAACTGTCTGCAATTTATCTTTGATACTAAGTATATGGCAGGTTATTCCGCTAGCCCCTTCTCTTAAGTATGAGCTATACACTTTGCCTTTTTTGCTACTTCACATGATTTGCATGGCTAGCCTAACATCTGTGATGTTCTAACCTCTCAACATTTCTAATTATACACCTCCCTACAGCTAACCACTGCCTTCTTAACATTTGTCTGCAGACCCAATAACACAGAAGGATAATTTTCTCTTTCAGTAATTAATTCCTTCTAGGCAGCCCATGCATGACTTGGGGGTCATGAAGTATTCCTTGGGAAAAAACAAAGACTTGCTTTTTCAGGCCGCTTTTGTGGCAAACAGTTATCATAGGCTCAATAGGTACTTACTAGGCTATCGATTCTTGAGGATCTTTAGAAGCCTAGTTCTGCATTTTCCATGATGTTTTTAGCCCTTGAAATTTAACTGCAAATAACTCAGAATTGGGCAGAACTTTTACATGTAACCCCTATCCAAAAAGGACACGAGTGCTCAACCAGTGTGAATTTGTAGTTTCCCAACCATACCGCCAGGCTATGTTTGAACAGAGTAACTTTCAGAAAAAGTGCAAGCAGCAAGTCACACATCCTCAAAAGCAGAAAGGACAGAAGGAATGGGTGTAGGTTCTGGAAATCCTCCTGTAATAACTTGCAGTATTTTCTGAAATAAACAACAGCCTCAGAGAAAGAGAAACCTCCACAGAGATAATCAGAAACTGTGCTTTCACTGGAGTCTGAATCAAAAACCTGAGGACAAAACCCTGAATCCATTTCTGCATCTTTCTGTTCAGATTCAGAATCTTGAATCTCTTCAGGAAAAGAAGAATCCCTCTTTCTTTTACCAGAAACTACTTTACAAGAAGGATCAACAGCCTGAATTAAATGTTGAGCCAGTCCCAGTAAACTACTCCTATGTAAAGAAATTTGAGGAGGATTAGATAGATGCTTGTTTTTCTATTTTTTTGGTAAGAAAAATGCCTACTGTGTTACTAAAGGCTATAGCTGCTTCCCCAGGGATATGCACAGCATTCTGACACAACAGGGAAACCTTCCCTCTTCCTCACTCCAGGACTGACAGAAGTGGCTCTACCTTGCCAACTGAGGGGACCCTAAGAGCTACAGAGGATTGGCTAACCCCCAGTCCATAGTGGTTGTAAGTGCTACACTGGAAGGATCTGGGATAAAATATGAGTGGTCTGAGTTACAACAAACGGCCATAGCAGAGTCACCCACCTGTGGCTGACACAAATTTCTAGCCTGCTGTGGTGACAAAGGCTGTTTGCTTCAATTTGTTTATACTATTTTTCAACTGACATAAAAATCATGTACATAACCTCTTTTGTTTGTTTCAGTGCTAAGTAAACAAAACTCCAACATTCTTTTACAAATAGTTATTAGACTTGACAATTCCAGATAACACTTTTCTTGTTACATGTATAATGTCAAGGTTGTAGTATGCACATATCTCAGTTCTTACATGTACAAACAGTTTCTTATTAGATAGCTCCTTCTTGTTATCTCGATTAGTGCTGAAACCAAATATTAATCAATCATTTAAGAAATATCCAGTTGTTCAAGAAAATGTTAATTATGCAACTATAGTAAAAAACTGTACTATATCAATCACATAAAGTCTACCAAAACACTATTGTTGTTCTAAGCACTATGTAATAATCAATAACTGTGTTTTGCAAGCATACTATTTTTGTGACTGTACCAGTCAGGTTGTGGTTGAAATGGGTCACATAATGATCAAGTAAACAAATAACAACTAAACAATAAACATTTTACTTATTCATGGCCCTAAATTAATTGTGAATCTGGTTCTTCCAATGCTTCCTTTCTGTAACTATCCCTGATAATGTTTTGCTTTGTATCAACACAAATTAATGGCATCAAAAAAAGGATTTTGCAAAACCCTCCTTTAGTTACAATTTTATCTACATTTTTTATCTGTCTTGACAGACATAAAATAAACTTTAAATAATAGAAAAATTTTAGAAACAAGGTGCACGTATTCAAAACTGTATTAATCCTCTGGTTCCTCAATTCAAGCCTTCTGAGGAGTTCAAAACAAGCTGTACCGCCTTAGGTTTTATTTTGCTCACTTGTGATTCCATGCAGTGTTATTAGACCACCAACTGATGCTATTAAGCAAATAATAAGCTCTTGCTGTTGTTGTTGTTGTTGTGTCTTTCGGCTTTTCCCGGTTTGGGGTCACCACAGCGGAACTCCGGTCCGCTAATGATTGGCAGTAGATTTTTACATGCCAAGTTGCCAGCTCTGACACACAACCTTCAACGAAGGTATGCCCATTCACGTATGTCTCCACGCAGAAGACGTTCTAGCTGAGAATCAAACTGGACAGCGTCTTACTGTGAGGTGACAACACTACCGCAGCACCACCACCGCAGTCTAAATAATAAGCTCTTGCTGTGTATACCAGAATAGCCGGTTCACCCACTGAAAAATAAAATAAAATAAACATCTCCTGCACTCCCACATCCTTATAGATATATATATATATATATATATATATATATATATATATATATATATATATATATATATATATACACACACACACACACAAATATGGGGAAAAGAAAAATCTCAAAAAAAAACACAATAACTCACTAACTGTGCCATAATATAAACAGCACTAGCAGTGTTTTCTTATGAAGAAGAAGTCAATGGGCCAGAATGTTCACAGTTCTGAGTGAATAGACAACACAAGCATAACTCCCACCTTCTTCCTCCTAATGTTAGTTTTCCCAGTGATTGCTGCTTAATTATTGAGGGCGGTTCATAAAGGTTACCACAAACCTACGTGTATACTTAGTATAATCTTTCTGAGTTAATAGACAGCATAAAAAATACAAATCCTATATACTTAATGTATACTTAGTGTAGATGTTAATGGATCCAGCCCAAAGAATTGCTGCTCATCTTGTAATGACAATGAGTTACAACTTTACCCATTTAAAACTTGATTACTCATAAGGAAACCAAAATATAATTTAGCCTGCTGCACCTTACAGTTCACTGATATCTTACTAGTTACAACTGCCCCTACTTATAGCATCTATGATTATAGTAGGCAATTGTTTATAGTAGCTAAATTCACTAAACCAAGTGGGGTTTCCCAAAACAGCAAGTATAAATCAGCCACTTACAGCAGAAATTCTCTTCCTTGGAGGTGTACCTTTTTATACAGGCGAGGATAAGTAAATAACTAAGGCAGAGAAAACACACAAATTATAACAGTCAGTAACCACTCAAAAGCTACACAATGCTAGCAAACAAATTCATATATCTAGCCATTACCATAACCATCATGTCTTAAACTGCTTCGCCACTAACTCACTTCCCAATCTATAAGCTAAAATAAATTACTCCCACATTTTTTTTTTATTTTATTTATTTATCCTGTGTTGTTAGTCCCACTGGGTTAGTGACCTTTCAGGGGAGACTTGAGGTGGCATTTATACTACTAGGGGAAATTTGCCCAGGGCAAACAATCCCCAAATCGTTGAGTACTGTCTCAGCAAACAACACTTAATGTTATTGCATGGTGAAATAAAGTAAAAAAAAAAAAATATATATATATATATATATATATATAATATATATATATATATATATATATATATATATATATATATATATATATATATATCATATATATTTATATATATAGGTTTACTATTGTTTGTGCGAATGACATTCTGTCGGCAGTACTGCTGCTGAAAATCAGAATGTCGTGCACAAAATGTAAATGGATGGGATAGTCAAACACACAACGCGAATGCAGTAGTGCATTCACATAAGTGTATTCGGCTATCTGCATGGAGATTGCGGTACAGTGAGGATTGGAAATTCATCCATATCCCCACCGTAGTG